>NC_139243.1:69510661-70024577 GCF_977018435.1 Lepisma saccharinum
TGTACAAAATATTATAATTTTAAATTTTATAATATTTTCCGGATATGAAAAATATAGTTTAATTTGTTCATCTAGTAGAACTTACGGTAAATATCCCTGCAAGTGACCGTTATCATGAGCTTGCAATACAACAAACTTTTAAATAATGGCAACTTCTGTCCGAAAAAGAAACTGTAACATTGAAAATGCACTTTCCTCCTCCTATGACATGAGAACAATGCCTCAGAAATGTTTACCAGCTGTCACATATTTTAGGATGTGTGAAATAGTAGTGGATATAAACCACTAAAAATAAACTTATTTTCTCTGCAAATATTTGTTTTACTCCTTCCTGTTTATTTTATAGTTATTTTTCATAACATTCTTATTTGTCCTTCTTGGAATTCATCTGTTGCATGGGACGTAAGCGGTGACCCTTCCACGTAGTACATTCAATTTCCAACTTCACTTCCACGTAGTACAACCTGGACTATATTTTGCAGGCTAACGAGGCTCTGGCGTCGGGACCTAAGGCCAGTATAATCTTCGTAGTGTGTGTTTCGCCCTTGTTTGTGCTGAGTGTCCCTCTACAGCCTCAGCTTTTAACTGAAGCCGGAATATCTTAAGATTTTAGTTATACGGCATTACAGTTGTATTATTACTTATTAGTTATGTTGGACCCCGTATCATGTGACGGGTGCAAAATAGACTAAGTGATGACTCCCTTGTAACTGCCGACGCTTGTAACTCCCTCCCCTCTGTATGTGGGTGTGTCTTTCCTTTGTGGATAAGTGTATGAAAAAATAAATATGCAGTCGCTAGCAAAGATAAGTAGGTATACATTGATTCTCTTTATCGCCCTGTTGTTTTTCATAAGATGGTACTTTAGTGATAAGGAAAATGTCATCCTGCGTAGGTAAAGAAGAGATAAGTATCATCGAGACTTGTTAAGACGAGGTCAAGAACTTAGGGGAATGTAAAATCGAGATTGAAACGTAAATATTCGAGAGTCTTAACTTAAAATTATTTTCCTTATTTTGTGTGTCGTTTCTGCCATTTTTGGCTAATTGCTACGACGAAAGTGAATGATGATTACTGTAAATGATGAACCCAGACCTTTAGTGGTATGTCGACGATTTCGGCGAAATCGAAGTTGCTTTACTGTGCGACGTATTAGAATATAACAAAGAATCCATGCTCTTTAATGTACAAACTTATGTTTTCAGTTTGTCTCCATGGAGGTTTTCTTGTTTTAAATGTTTGTATTTCGAGATCATTCCTTATCAAAAAAAAATCTCAAAGTTTGTGAGTCCGGATGTGCAGTTTAAAGCGATATCCGAACTAACATGTGGCCTCCCCGATGGCGCAGTGGTAGTGTCGTCGGGTTCGATACCCGGTGGATGCACATAGTGGTTCGGATCCCACTTTAAACTGTAGGTCCAGTCCCGATTAGCCTTACTGTGCATAAAGTGGACGTAAAAACACCAACTCAATCAATCAATCGGGACATCCCTAGATCGAAATACCTTTCGCATTTTCCTTTCTTTCGGATGAACGACAAATTTGCCAAATAATTCTAACCATGCGCGTGTCGAGACTTTTTTTTTCCCCAGAGGGGGATAAATCAAAACTATTTTCCAGGGGAACAAAGAATATGTACCCGTACTTGTGGCTATGCTTTATTTTGAATTAATTAGGAAGGGAATAAATAACATTTATATTTATTTTACTTTCCAAGGTAAAAAGATCAGTGAACCAAATGAATAGCACTATCTTTTTCCAAGGGGGGTGACAAGTGCCCGTCTTGCCCCTTGCTGGTTCTAGCCACTTCCGCGTTTTTTTCTCTGACAAGGAAATTTCCTTTGAAGACCACATTAGTGGAAACCCGTCCTATTTCCCTGGGTGCCGGTGAAGCGGAGGAGGGAGGGGGTTGGTTCGGGTCTCACGTGACTTGCTGGAATTTTGTTTTCAATCGCAGGCGCGGTGTGTGAACAAAGGGACCAACTGTTTTCCCCGAGCGCTCGAGGCGTCTTTCAGTCTTTCTTATGCGAGCGCGGAGCGGTTTCTGTATTCGTTCGCGACTGAGCCGTTTCGAAACGCATCAGTGAACCGGATCAGTCGTTCGTTGGAAAGATTCGTTCAAAAAGATACGTTCGTTCGCGGACGATTCATCTCTACAACGCTGTACTCGTGGTTTCTCAGGGGGTGCTATTCCGGCTTCCCGCGCTACGGCGGCACGTGAAGGTCTTCTGCTAGAGTGACGTCAAAAAGGGGATCCCTCAGCTGCGGGCCGCTTAATAACATGTAAAATCATACAAGTTTATCGCCTCATAGAGGCGATTATAACTCTTGGGAAGCAATGTTTATAACATGTAGTTCTTCTTCGCTGCTTTCCAGTACCTTCTCAAGTTAACTGAGGATGGCAAACGAACAAATTCATGCTGAATTCAGCAAAAAGAAGATTTCATGTCTTTGGTTCTTAACACTATTTGTCTACACTTCTACACGCAGCAATAAAGTTGATTGGTTCGTTGATTGGTTGATTTGGTGTTTTAAGTCCACTTTATGCACAGTAAGGCTAATCGGGACCGGACCTACAGGTTAAAGTGGAATCCGAACCACCATGTGCCTTCACCGGGTATCGACCTCGGGACCCCTTGATTACGAGACACAGCAATGAAATTAAATGATTATTAGATGAAAGTCTCATCTTGAGACGAGCACAATAGATAGAACACCCGAAAAATCGTGAAGTGAAACAATTTTAAATGCCTGTGTGTGCTGGAGGGGGCTGGGAGTAGAGTCTCGTGCGCATATTTTCATGCAAATAGTTTACTAACTTAATTAATTATAGCATGGACATAACTGCAACACGATCGAGAGAGTAAGATTGAACGGAAAGGATTAAGTAAGTCCCTCTACATGTATATAACGGGTCTCCATGACAGCATAACGCTTTAGGAAGCCAGAGGCCACAGTTTGAACCATAGTAAGGCATATAGCAATGTTTGTCTCATTCTCAACTCATTAGTTCATCATTCATCCTCATAGTAGCGATACCCAGTAGAAATTCGTCTTTAAATGAACGACACATACATACATATTGATTTGTTATTATTTCGCTTTTCTGCTAGTTCTGGCTAATCGCGAAGATGAGGATGAATGGTGATAAGATGAGGCGGATGAAGGGACAATCATAAACATGTAAGGACAACACAATACGAGCCCCACCAAGGATTATACTGGCCACGAGTCCAGACGACAGAGCCTCGCTAGTCACTAGTATGTAAAATGCAGTGGTATGAGTCCTGTCGAGTTGCATCCACGGGAATCTCCAAAATTTCGGTGTTTTGTGCGTGTGAATAAAACTATTATTATTATGAAGTTACAGTTACGCAATAATAAACTTCTAAGCCGTATGAATGCAAATATTGCCATCAGTTTGAATAATACGAATGTCTATAACAGTATCCTTCTTATTTAATTTTTATTTAACACGTAGTGTTTTTTTTTTGATACGGAAGAAACATGCATCAAATTATGTCAATATATTGTACATATATTCAGGTAGTGTTGTATTTTAAAAATTTCTAGCAGTAGAATTTCAGCAACTTCTTTGCAGGGCCGACTTATTGTTGACAAGAATTAATTGAAGTTACTGCTGCATGACATAATAAGTACGAGTATATTGCAAAATCAATGACAAAATGCAGTGGGTGGAGGATGTCTATGCAATTTATCCTAGTGGGGGAATTTTCTTTAAGAGGATATTCTTAACTAGGGAGATAACATTCCAAAACCTTTCCCTCTTTGAGCACTGCTGCCTCTCCTGTGAAAAAATCTTGCGGTCGTCCTTGTCAAATTGCGTCATCACGAGGCAAATGTTTTTTTTCTTATTTTTGGGTTGCTTTCCTGTAACTTTTACCTAATTGGAAGGCGAGGATGAGTAATGAATAGATGAAATAGATGGACACCCGCAAAGGGACACAATGTCCAGGCGGGAGTCGAGCCTTAAACCTTCGCTGGGTAGCGAGATCGTTACTGAACCAATTAACGTTCTCATCTATTTCTATTTTGAGGGCCTCCAGGATGGCGTAGTGGTGGCGTCATCGCCTTATAATCGAGGGATCCCGGGTTCGGTACCCGGTGGAGGCACGTAGTGGTTCGAATCCCACTTTAAACTGTAGGTACAATTAGCCTCAATGTACATAAACTGGACTTAAAACGCCAATTCAATCAATCTGTTTTATTATTTCACGTAGCTTTTTGACATATAGAGCAAACTAGGGCAATGAAATGAAAATGAAAGATGAAATAGATAAGACACACAATGATACACACCCATGCCTCAACCAAGGTTCGCTTCTGAGTCCATAGAGCGCTCTCCAGGTAAGGGATATACGATAGACGATTTGACGTACACCGAGGGGGTTCATACCTGCAGTTGGGAACATTCAAATGGAAAGTAATTGCTTCCAGTTTCCGAAAGCGACATGGCTTTCATTGTTCGGTATAAGCCAACTTCGAGGCACAGATTTCTCCCAGATGTCAGAAAAATCTGCAGGTCCAGTAGTAGCGATCAGGTATTCGTTTACAGAAGTGCTTGTGCTGTTTGTCTTGAATATTAAAGCGAGTAATTTTATGTCGTATTACGTGTACCATGAATAAGCGTGCCAAAGGTAAACATTCTTGTGCTGTTGCAGAGTGTACCAATTGGGGATTTAAGGAATCTGGCACCACATGTATTTCTATTTTGACGGCCTCCCCGATGGCATAGTGGTGGCGTCATCGCCTTATAATCGAGGGATTCCGGTTCGGTACACGGTGGAGGCACGTAGTGGTTCGGATATGGAAAAAGTTATTCAATTTGAGATTGTGTTTGTATCCTTCCATGGGTCAACTGTTTCCAAGCAACATAAAGTTATGGACACTCTAAAGACAGTACTTCAGTCAAAATTTCCTGAAGTTAACGAAAAGATTATTTCCCTGTATGTCAGAACAAGAACTTTTATTAGAATTCGACATTTGAATAAACTAATGAAACTCAAGTGCATGGAAGCAAGTGCAGCGAGAAAAAGACGACAGTGGGTAGCATCGTCTTCAAAATCATAAGTCTCCAGGAAGGGTAAGTTGTAATGAATTTTTATTCTTACTGATATTTATTTCCGCCTCGGCCTCCACCGTATAGTGATTAACAAATCACATTGCTAAACCAAGACAGAGGCCAGGCCTATTGTTCATGTATTTGACGTCGCTTTTGTACCACTTTTGGTTAATCGCGGCGATGAGTGTTGATCACATAAAATTGATGAAAGGGCAGGCACAAAGAACATCAATGCCCACGACGTGACTCCAAGTCGGGAACTTCAGTGATGGGATTCAAAGTCGAACATGCGGTTCACCAGATTCGCCATCGAGCTGCCACAAGTTTCCTTGAATTTATTAAGGGATTACGCTTTCCCACGACATTGCATTTTATCCATTTATTATTTATTTATTAATTTCTAAAAAAACATATTTTGATGTTCCGGTTTTTTAAACACAAATCAGTTTAGGTAGAATATTTCTGCAATTTTACCATAGTGTAAACTTTAATGTAAGCGAAAGCATGTTGCATCACTAGTTAAAGATTTTCACATCTACAAAAGAAAATATCCAAAACGTATTTCCACCTCACTCAAGGATTACGTTAATTCAATTCAAATTGTACGCGGGTTCAGTGCCATGAATCTAACCTTTACTGAACAGAATGAGATTGGTTCATAGAATGTATCGCCGAAAATCAATTTCGCTGATATCCCGTTGTCGCTGTTCTATATTACCATTTTAATCCTTCGTTTTAAAAGTTATTCAAACACAAAAATAGTTATTGGGGGTCATTTTAAAGTTGTTTGTTTTTACTTCATTACTGTCTTCATTTGATTTTTTATTTTCTAAGAATTTCGGCGGGCTGCAGCCCCTTAAGCCCAACCCCCTGCGTACACCAGTGCTTGCCACACTCATCTAGCCCATCAAATTTATCATTTCATCATTCATTTTTATTGTTGCGGTTACCCTAAATACGTAGAAAAGCGACGTCATATAACAACAGCGATATCCTATGTATACTAGATATATAAATTATAATGAACAAATTATTAATAACAAACATCTGTGAAAATTTGAAGGTATGAAGGATAATAAGTATTGGTGTGGTAGCGAAATATTTAATACGTAAAATTGTATTTATTTACCCATACGAAACTTCAGATTTCGATGTAGGGGCGATATAAGAGGATAGTCGTGATTACTTTTTGTTTGATTTGTATAACGCCATTTATTGTAATTGCGTGCTGTAAACTTCTTCATATTATTGCCTAGGCCTTATTCCTTGCGTTTTGCTTATTATTCTGCTGCAAATGGTTAATAGAACCAAGATATGGACAATTAAAAATGAAAATATTTCCAATAAGCTTCCATTGCTACGCGAGCCTCGCCCCTTGACAGATCCCCTTGGTCACGTCAGAGCTCGTTGCGGCTTCTGGCCAATGGGAGAGCTCCGTGTCTCGGAATGCTCTTCCTAAAATACTTCTATATTCCTTGGTGGTTTCTTTCTTGCACAGATTAGAAATAGGTTTGTTTCTTGCTTCATCTTTCTTATTTACCTCGAAAAGATTGAGTTGTGTCAAGCTGGTTACTTTGTTCCCGTGTAAGAAAATTAGCACCTTCAGTGGTATATACTTTGGGTGTAATGTAATTCCACTGCGTATCAGTGCCCAGGGTTGATGCATAATTTTTTATCAATCTGTGTGTGTTCTTTAGAGGGGTGAAATTAGCATTGAATTCAAGCTGGAAGAGATCGGAGCCTCTAAAACCAAAGGGGCCCAAGTTCCTTTTGTTTTATTGCGATTTCGGTAAACATTTAGGTACTAATCTGATATTCCCAGGATAGATTTCTTCATTTTTACAGAAGAAACTACTTACGGTAATAAGTTCCTGTAGCATTGTTTAACATCTGGAAGTTGTTTTGGTATAATTTAACAATACAGGGAATTTCTCCAATTTGTTTCAAATTTCGGATACTTACTAATTTGGGTCTCCTAATCACGAATCTACACTTAAAATTTGGCGCTCACGTATCGAAATGGTACTATTATCGTATGAGGGAAACACCTACGAATCATATATTTCGGACTTCTTTACATTTCTAATGTGTTATTTTCGAATGCGGAACATTTCTTAAGGTGAAATAATGCATTTCTAACTAAGATACTGTCTATTTCTTCTATTTACGAGTACTTACTCTTACTTGTTATTTCGAATCTGTAACACATTATGGCCGTGATAGTGTACTGGTTTAGGGGGCGTTCTGAGAGTGTTTTGTCGATTTATGCAGTGTTGCAACCTCGTTCACTGGAAAATATCTACTTTCGTGCCCGGATTTGAAATTATGCTAATACGTCGCAAACCATTGACGTTAGCATCACAAACCATTGACGTTAGCATCACAAACCATTGACGTTAGCCCCACAAACCATAGACGCTAGCCCCACACACATTAGACGCTAGCCCCACAAACCATAGACGCTAGCCTCACAAACCATTGATGCTAGCCCCAAAAACCATCCGCGTTAGCCCCAAAAACCATTTTCCGTAAGGTTAGGTTAAGTTAGGTTAGGCAAGCAGAGTTTTAAAAAAAAAATTGATACTACTTTACTATACCGGAGACACCTATCAATGATTTATTTCGCAATTTTTTACATTGCTAACGTACTATTCTGCGTTGCAGAACTTTTCTTTAGGTAAAATAATGGATTTCTAACTAAAATAATGTATATTTCTTACATACGATAGCCCCACGAACCATCACGGGGACGAGGTATGCCTACTAGGTTACGTTAGGTTCCATTAGCACTCCTTTCGTTCAATTTAGCATATATACGGACAACATCGGAATTACAAATTCCAGGGCATCTTCCACACCCGGCAACAACTTCACGACGCATCCTCGACACGTCATGTTGTAGCAGCAGCAATAGTCCGTCGGAAATAGATTTTCGTAGAAAACCACATGCATTCGCATTAAAATGGATCAAAACTACATTCCCGAACATCAACAACGCTACAGAAAATGATTTTCGTAAGTAATTTCTCCTGTAAATTTGAAGGAATCCGTTTCCCTCATTCGATAATGTTACCCATACTTAAATTTTAGGGTCGTAGTAATATCAGGAATATATATATTTCGTTCTTTAAGTATTCGAAACGGAAAATCTTGCGATAAATAATGAGCAATTGTGCATTGTCGGTTGCGATGACTGACCCTCTTATTTTGCAAGTTTGACACATGAGCGCCAAATTTTAACTTCAGATTCGTGATTAGGAGCCCTAATTTAGTGAGTATGCCGAATTTCAAACAAAATGGAGAAATTCCCGGTATTGTAAAATCGCTCCGTTGTTTTGTGTGATGTGGGAATGTTTCATAGCGGAAATTCAATCAATGAAGCATAGCCCCACAAACCATTTCCGGTAAGGTTAGGTTAGGTAGGGTCACGTATAGGTTACAATAGTTAAAAATTGGTTTCGAAAAAAATATGCGTAGCCCCACAAACCAATCGGTAAATATGCGATAACACCCGGACACCTTTCACTCATTTATTTCCTTAATTTTACCACTGGTACTTACCTATTTTGGTACTACTTTACTATACCGGAGACACCTATCAATGATTTATTTTCCAATTTTTTACATTGCTAACGTACTATTCTGCATTGCGGAACGTTTCTTTAGCTGAAATAATGAATTTCTAATGAAAATAATGTCTTATTTCTTACATTAACGAGTACTTACTGTTGTCCCTTATTTCCCCTCAAACCATCTACTGGTAGCCCCAAAAACCATTGACGTTAGCCCAAAAAACCATCCACGGATAGCCCCACAAACCATTCACACAAGGTTAGGTTAGGTTCCATTAGCACTCACTTCACCCCTAAATTCATCGAAAAAAGAAAGCGCGGCGAACATAGTTAAAAATAGAAATTTTCGTAAAAAGAAGGCACGTTTGGAAACACTGCAGAGATCGCGTGACTTTCAACGCTCTTGCCATCTTCACGCACACAATGGAAACAACGGCATAATGTGACAGGCAATGCCAATTTCTTACGTAAAAAGTGATTAATTCTTGTTTGGCAGCATTAAACTACGAAGTTTTTACTTTCCGTGAATGAAAATACCTCGAAGAACGTCCAGAATGCTAAAGAAACTCATTTCAGTAAGTACTTTCTCCTGTAAATTTGAACAAATCCGTCTGGGCGATATCGCATATTTACCACCATTTGCGGAAACGTACGTTCTTCAGTTACAAAAACACTTTTTTTTAAAAAAAAAAAAAAAATTGCAATTACTTTGATCAAAAAAACGTGAATAGACATTAAAGAATGTTCCGCAAAGCAGATAGGTAAGTACAAATGTCAAAAATTGACAAAACGAAGAAGTTATAGGTGTTCGGGGAATATCAGATTTTTACCAAAATTTACTATTCCACAAACACATGTAACTTCTTTGTTTCGTCAATTTTTGACATTTGTACTTACCTATCTGCTTCGCGGAACATTCTTGAATGTGTATTCACGTTTTTTTTTATGAAAGTAATGTCAATTTTTCACATTACGAGTACTTCTTTATTTGCATTGTTTCGTTTCCATAAGAAACAATATGGTGCGTACACCTTCCCAGGTCATCGCGCGTCGTGCTTGTGTTTTGTCAATGCAGTGTTTTAAACCTTCGTAACCCAAAAAATACTCAAGTGAAATTTTTTTGATAAATATGCGATATCGCCCAAAAGGATTTCTTCAAATTTACAGGAGAAACTACTTACTGAAATCAGCTTCTATAGCATTGTCAAAGTTCTTCGAGGTATTTTCTTTCGTCGAAACTGAAAACTTCGGTAACAGTTTCATAGATCGGAGACACATTAAAATCGCATATTTCAAGGTGCCATTATGCTTTTTACACGAAAACAAACGCAATTTTTACATTCTGAGTGCTTTTTTTTATTCCTTTCTTCGTTTCCAGAACACACAGTATGGCGGGCACATCTTGACTCGCGTTGTGGTTATGCAGTGTTTCAACCTTCTTCGCCGAAAAATACCTACTATCATGTTCGTCACCGATGGAAATTATACATTATGCACTGGTAGCCCCACGAACCATACACGGATAGTCCAACAAACCATTTCCGATAAGGTTAGGTTGGGTTAGGCAAGCATAGTAAAACAAGAAAGGGGGTTGAAACACTGACAGGGGCTGACGTTATCAGAGGTATGCAGCATCTGGTTGTCATAGTGCAAGCAAATGAAAGCAACGGCAATTGTGCGTCGCTGAGATATTTCTCTTGAAAAATACATGATTTCCCGGTCAAATATATTCCAGATGAAAGAAAATACCTCGACAAATGTTGTAAACCTTGAAAAAACTCATTTCCGTAAGTAGTTTCTTGTGTAAAATTGAAGAAATGTGTCTCCGATGTATGAAAGTGTTACCAAAACTTCACCATAGAATGAGATGTATGAAACTGTTACCAAAACTTCACCATAGAATGATGTAGAATCAACAAATAGTCTCTTTTTATGTAAGGAACTTGCATTTTCTGTAAAGCGACAACATTATGCCGTTGTTTCAATTATGTACCTGCAGAATGGCGCGAGCGTCAAAAGTCATGCAGTCTCGCCAGTGTTTCGAAACGTGCCTTTTTTACGAGATTTTTTTTTTTTTTTTAACTGCTTACCTAACCCAACCTACCCTAACCTTGCCGGAAATGGTCCGTGAGGCTATCTTGAATGGTTTTGGGGCCTATCCGTCAATGGTTTGTGATGACATAATGAACACGAAAGTAGGTATTTTTCGGTGAAGAATGTTGAAACACTGTATACCCACTCCAAATCGACAAAAAACAAGCACAACGTGCGATGATCCATGACGATTGCATGCCATTTTGTCTGTTACCCAAGCAGGACAAGGAAGACAAATAAGGACGTAATATGAAAAGTTGACACTATTTAATGGAAAAAGACATAACTTCACCTTAAAGAATCTTCCGCAATGCAGAATAGGTAAGTATCAATGCTAGAATTAACGAAATAAATGAGTGAGGTGTTCGGGCGAAATCACATAATTTTTTTAAGCTTCTTCGCATTATTTTACGAACAAAATTTTAACTATGCTTACCTAACCTAACCTACTGGAAATAGTTCGAGGGGCTATGCGTGAATGGTTTTTGGGGCTATCCATCAATGATTTGTGGGGCTACCCATTTTTCAAGTACCCAATTACAAAATCCAGTGGATCTTCCACACCCGGTATGAATTTCACCATGCGTCCACGACACGTCATCTTTTTGGAAAAGAATGGCGTGGTTGGAAACCCTGCAATCGACAAAAACAAGCACGACGTGTAATAATCTACGGAGGTGTACGTGCCAAAGGCTATTGTGCTTCAGAGAATTAATTTTCAACAAAAATAATGAATTTCCGCTATGCTACATTCCCACATGACAGGAAACACCTTCCAGATGTTAGACAATGCTAGAGGAACTTATTACCGTAAGTAGTTTCTTGTGTAAAAATGAAGAAATCTGTTTGTGTAGTAGTAAATTAGTACCGCGATTTCATCTTGCTACGAATGGAATTTTTACATGGTTCGATTGCGATTTACGTCTGTTAACATCAGTGACGTGTGGTGACCTCAACACTTGGGGTAGCAATCAGAGGGGTGACGAAGGGTAGTTGGTGTGGGTCATAACCCCTTCCGCCCCTCACACACACACGCACACCCTTTAGGGCCCAAGTTCCTTTTGTTTTATTGCGATTTCATCATGCTACGAATGCAATTTTTACATGGTTCGATTTAGTTGTATGTCTGTTAACACATAGTGCGGTGTTTTACTTAAGATTTTGTTCATGTTTGTTATATGCTTTCGTGGTTAGGTTAGGTTCCCTTAGCATTAAAATAAAGTCCCTAAATGCAATCTACTAAGGTTCCGATTTACTTCTACATTCATTCCACGCTTCTACGATATTTACTATCGCTTGTAGAGAGAGAATCATCTGTCCATGAGAAGTGCACCTGCTTGCGTAAGGAAATATTCAAGTTGTTTTTTTTTTCAACATAAATAACTTTTTTTTTTCGAGTCCAAGCAGTGCTCATTACTTTAAGGAAGGTTCATATTTTGTGTTACTTAGGGTCAATTTTTGTCACATTTTGTTAATCACTAAGATGATACGATATAATTAAGGAAATTTCAAACACAAAGAATGCCATCCCCAGGTGGTGGTTCAAAACTGGAACTCCTGGTGTCATAGCGCATTGTGATAACCACTCCCCCACAGTTGGTTGGTTTGGTGTTTTAAGCCCACTTAATGCACAGAAAGGCTAATCGGGACTGGCCCTACAGCTAAAAGTGAGATCTGAACCACTATGTGCCTGTACCGGGTACCGATCCACAACTGCTTGCATTCCCTCACAGAGATCGGCTGACAACAAAGACGAGAGGAAAGGGCTAACCCTTTGGATACGTGGGTATCGGTAAAGCAAACTGCATTTTCCCTGAGTGGTAATTTTCACTTGGATTTTTGAAACACCATCTTTGTGTATATTTAACTTTTTTTCAAAAATTTTGCATTGCTTGATTTCCCTTATTTCTCCATCTCACGATCTCATTACTGAAGGATCCAAGTTCAAGCCTTGGCCTGTGCATGGGTGTTTCTTTCTATCCACCCTTCACCCATTTAATTTAGTCAATGTTCATCATCATGGCAGAAGTTAGGTAATGTGATGGAAGAGCAATGCTAACAAAGAAAGAAAGAAAATACAAATAATTTCCTCCAAGTACATTTGCAGGGCACTATGAAATCTAAAGTCCAGAGTTCTCTGTTTATGATTGCCCTCATGACTTCCATAAGTTTATTAGCTACTTACTTATTGCGATTAAATCTATACAGCTAGAGAAAGTAATCGGAGGTGGCAAAAATTCAATATATTAAAGAGATAATCAGGTAACTATACACACCTTTTTGTAGTTTCTTCAATAATATTAATTTGGCTTTTGAGTTCTGGAAAAAAGTTTTCATCTCAAATGATTTCATTATTCACTGCACAGTACTACACACAGGAACAATAATGGGCACTTGTCACGGGTTCTAATCCCGACCTTCATCAATTCCATCATATATCATTCTCGTCCTCATTTTCGTGATACCAAGATGTGGCAGAAAAGCTAAGTAAAATAAACTTAATCAACAACAACAATAAGAACATGCATTCTCTTGCCGAAATAAATACGTCCATATTTATGACTGTTTAGCTTACCCAATTGTTTTCATTGGAGTCCAAGAGAATAGTAGATTTAAATGAAACACTACTAAAACGAGACTAAGAGAGTGAGCGTGAACAGATATTTGTTATTTTATCATTATATATTTCTTATTTGAAAAAAAAAGCATAACATTTTTTTTCTGCATCGGTGTCCCTGTGTGTTGTGCACATATGCTGTGAAGGCACATGGGGCGATGTGGAGGTATAGAGCTCCACATATTCTTGATCGTGGCCATAGTTGTGATGGCGATCAGCATCCTGCCTGGCTGCCTTTACCCTCCAGGGTTGCCCACACGTACCCATTTATACGAGGCTTTGTGATCCTCAGAGCCATGTAGAAACAGCAAAATGAGTGGAAGATTTCCTTGTGCAGATCACCTGCCGTGAAATGAGCCTAGGTCTTCCGAGTGATAGCCAGATGCTCTAGGAACTGAGCTAAGCGAGTCTTGGTAGATGACTAAAATTTTAATAAATACCCAGTATTTTCCCAAATTTTATTTAGCTACCCAGTGTCTAAATACCAATGTCCGAACCCTACCCTACTTATGACTTCAGTCTTTTTCAATCTAGATTTCAGTGGATGACAGTTTGCCAAAGTTTGTGTGCTATCTGAGCATAGACAAGCCAGAGAATCTTGCAGGACTTCCATAACATGTCTTGTGAATCGGAAATCCTTCTCAATGAATACCCGTCATCTACAGAAGAGAAGCAGAGAGGAGAGACGGGCTTGGAGGTAAAGTTAATTTTCTTACTTGAATATGTTGTAATACTAAAAAATAGTCTAATCTTATATGCTCTTGGTGTGGTAATAGATGCATTTCTAAGGTAGCTATAGAAAGTATTATTTTTGCACCTGCTGTTACTAATAATGAAATCTGCCTCCCCGATGGCGCAGTGGTAGCGTTGTTGCCTTGTAATCAAGGGGTCCTGGGTTTGATACCCAGTGGAGGCACATAGTAGTTCGAATTTCACTTGTATTCATTCTGCTTTATTCTCTTGTATCTTCATGTGTGTGTGGCATGGACCTCATTGTAAATGTCTTTCAAAATACATGAGGAATGGAATATATGTAACGAGAACAAAATATTGCCATGCTTAAAAAATAGTTTAAAAATTTATTATATTTTACCATACATTGTTTATAAATGTCTGTGTTAATGCACTCATCATAATAAAATGGTAATAATTAAGGCCACACATAGAGTGGGTAATAAGAACACCACGTTCAACTTTTCAGTTTTCTAACATGAGTGTTCATCAGGAACTTTGAACAATGAGGAGGTTGAAAGGCTAATTTGTAGGACAAATGTAGTTTTATTTACAACATTCCTGGTGGAAACCTTTGTTTAAAAATTCAAAACACTGCATTTTATATTTTAATAACCAGTCCCAGTAGATCTTCTATAACTAAATTGTATATTTTACACAACAAAATCAGATAACACTCAGTGGAACCCCATTTTTAAGTTCCTCGGTCTTATTTTTTTCCCCAAAATTCTAAGCTCTTTAGCTACTGTCAACTGAGGAATATTTATGGAGCGAATTTACAATACCAGAAGTATCTCCAATGTGTTTGAAATTTGGCATACTCACTAATTTTGGCCTCCTAATCACGAATCTGCAGTTGAAATTTGACAGTCACGTCTAGAAATTGGAAAATAATACAAAATAAGTGGGTCCGTGAATGGAGTAAACACCCTTGATTTATGAAGAAAACAACCATTTTTAGCAATGATTAGTGTTTCAAAACTATGTTTATGATGACCCTTAATTTTTACTATGCTTGCCTAACCTAACCTTACCATGAATGGTTCGTGAGGCAAACATTTTTTCCACCTTAGGCAAGATGCCATTTTTTCACATTCAAATCAACACTCCATGCAACAGGTATCACTTATATCACAACACTGTAGCAACCACACCGTTGCCAAACTTACCTCTATTCGAAGCAGCATTCCCCAATCTCTTCTCCCTCCATTTTCATTTAAATAACTGTACCACATTAACGATCTTTTCATTCCTTTCCTCCTCCATTCTTCCACGATCATTGATCTACAAATAACAAAGTAACACTGTGGCAACGCTGTAGACTGCATAATGAATAGCAAACTTCACTTGTTCACATCATCAAACATGGCTACCATAATAGTGTATCGACAATCATCGCGTTAATATGTGCACGTAATTTCGCAATTTCTGGAAATAACCACCTATTTTTAACTGCAGATTCTTGATTACGAGGCCGAAATTAGTGAGTATGTGTAATTTCAAAGCAATCGGAGATACTTCCGGTATTGTACATTTATACCATATTTATTCTGAATTGCACTATAAGGCCAATTACTGTTTTGCATTTTCTGACTTGAAGCACCGTGAAAAAATCAGATACAACATTGGTTTGATTGATTGATTGATTTGTTGTTTTAAGTCCACTTTATGCACAGTAAGGCTAATCTGGACTGGACCTACAGTTTAAAGTGGGATTCGAACCACTTGGGCCTCCACCGGGTATTGAACCCGGGACCCAATTGCTCCGTTGGAACATGCTGACTATCTTCTGTATTATTTCAAGTAGTCTGCCTGTCTTCAAGTCTCTGCCCATCCAGGTTTTTATAGAAACCATAGTGCATGTTTGGTGCTGTCATGGTCTAGTAAATAGGACATGTGACTGCCACGAGGGAGATTCAGGTTCAATTCCTAGGTTGGGTGATCTGAGGTAAGACATTTTCTGGTCTTGTCCATACACAAAGCACCTCTGGGATTCACCCAGCCTCAAATAAATAGATCCTGGGAGTAAAGGTGGCTGGAGAATGGTTGCTGATCACATCATGTCTAAAGTGTCCAAGATCGAGAATGTCTGGTGCCCTACCCTCACATCCCCTAAATGTGGCTTAAAGGCACAGTGCAATATGCACAGAGATCTTTTATCATAGGCATGTCTCAATTGACAGCAAAAGGGGTGCTACTAGTCCCTATCCTTGACTCTGCAGTTAAAGTAGCCAATTTTCTTTGCCTCTGTATCCACTAGGGCAGTGGTTCTCAACCTTTTCCAATCGGTGATCTACCTTGTAGAATATTACACTTCGTGGGACCCGGGAGCGCCAAAACTGGGGCAGGGGGCCTCCCTCCCAGTTCTCCGCTGGGCCTCCCTGTAAGGGGTCCAATGTATAACTTTCAACACAATTTCATTTTGTAGCAAAATATTATTTGCATGATGGAAATTTCATAAATTATTTCAGGAATTGGTGGAAAATGAAGCAGGATTCTGCTCTGAAATGGGCATCTTACTCTATCTCAGTATTTCTGTTTCCAAATACACAGTTAATTAAGGAAAACTCATTGTATATTATGATTCATTGTATATTATGATTAGGTACAAGAATAGAGAAAGAAGCATGGGAATCCTGTAGTCCTCGTGTTCTTGAGTGAGTCAGTCCATCGAAAAATAGGTAGGTTTTACACATGAATGTAAGATACTTTTAACTTCCATTGTCGGCGTATGTTGGTGCATCATTTAACTCAACTTATGAGCTTCCAAAATTTGGAAGGTTTTGGCTATAACATTCAAAAGAGACAAATGAAAGGAATGAGAAAACGAATTGATCATCTTTGTTCAGCACATAGCAGTGAATGGACGTTTCCACTAACTTTTTTTAAATACCATTTTTAAAATCTATACCATCGACAAATAATCCCTGCAATTTCCCACATTCATGTGCGTTCCTTTTTAGGTAAAAAAATTACTTTCCAATTTTCGAGCCGACCGTTGTGCTCAAAGCACACCTGCGCCATGTTGTGACGTTATAGTTTGGCTCATTCTGTTGTCTGCACGTTGTGTTGGCTACATTTGATATTAGGGTGCGTCTGTGTCTGCTATGAGATAATTTATTGAAAAAGAAACATAATTACTAGAATCGGAAGTGGTCCTTACCACTGTCAGCACTTTACTACAGTTTTCTCCGCCGAGTTAACATTGCAAGAAAGAGTTGCCTTGTGTAGAAACAACAAGTTTCCATCTTGTGAGTTATAAGAGCCGAGTTGCCCGAATTTTGTAATTGGTCAGTGTTGTAGGTATCACAATGGAAAATAAAGAAGTATAAGTTGTGCATTTTAACATTATGCACAAATATGAGTACCAGATGACCCAATAAGATATTCCTCAATGTACCCACAACTGAAAAAAAGGCAACTTGCTTGGGAGCAATTTGCATGGCGAGGCCACATCACTGATAAGCTACAAGAACAATGAACCTGGTCTGTGAAAGTTATGTAAAAGTGCAAATTACTAAAAACACTGTTCTACGTTATTAAAATGGTATGCATTACTATAGGAGTAACCAGAAATTCTTGTGCGAGGTACGGGGTTTAGGCTCATAACAGTCAAATAGTAGAAATATTAAACATAATAATGGTTATGTTTGTCATCAGTGGCGACGATTGGGTTCCAAAACTTAAGGAAGGGGGTGCAGCAAAGGCAGTACATTTCCCTTTGTACATAAGGTTTAGCATAGTGCGGGGGCAAATGTGGCAAAAAGTGGGGGTGCAACTGCCTCCCTCTCCATTGTCATTATAGAACACCTATAAGCTATTAAAGTAAAGGAGTTTTATTCCTGTAATAATGTTATTACATCCTTCCTTCGAGGGGCTGTTGCATTCAGTCCACCAGGTGAGCGAATATGCAGCGCAACATTTTTTCACCACATTTGAATTGTTATTATACTGAAATGCATAGAACTATATTTTGTTATTTACATTCACAGGCCTTGTTAAAGAAAATAATTTAAGTTAGGGGTAAATTTTGGTCATAAAGTTTGTTGTGTGACCTCTTACATAAAAAAATCTATTTTTTGTAAAATCATTTGTTCTTTGGTTTAAATGGTAAAATATGGTTCCTGCATTTACACAACTTTTGGAATCATAGGCATCGGAAATTGTTTTATCAATTTTTATTAATGTTATTACTTCCACTATTCAAGTTTTATCATTGTCCTGAGTTTATGGAAAAATTTCTGGCAACGCCCTTGGTTGGAATAATGCCTAATTGAAATTAATGTGTTATTATTATTAACAATAAAAACATACTTTCTGTTTATTGTAACTTCAAATGAACTATGCCAACTTCTAGGAGCTGGTCAATGGATCAGTTCGAAACCCCCACCCGTCGTGACGATCATATGCATTACATGCATTTATTTTCAGCTATGCAGAAAAAAATAAATAAACGCTGGTTTGTACTGTTGTGCAAGAAGACACTGTAACATTTTTCTCCAGGTAAACTTATTGCACTGCAGCAATACCACCACTACTACTAATAATAATAACTGAAGATTAGGAACGATTGCTACTCAGAAAAGTCTTGCAACAGAATAATATTGATTGATTTTGAATATTGTGTCGATAATCGTAGTAAAAGTAAAACGTGCGAAATTTCCCTTGGAAATGTTAACTCGCTGCTTTCGCTCCTCTCATTTCTGCAAAACATTAAACTACCATGAATGCATGTACACATGTTAGATTACCAGAATTGGATTTCGTATATCTTTCATCTGTTCTTAATAGAAACATTAATTATGAAAATCACAGAGAATCTTTTGTGTTCTGTTCAGCGTTACAAGCACGAGGAGCAGTGCCTTCTTGCAGAGTGTGAAGCAAATTACCTGCTTTCACTGCCAAACGAGAACGTCATAACTGCAATATCCAATCAGAGGCAGTTTCGATTTTCGTGATGTATATCATCAATCTGGTACAATTTCTAAGGTCAAATTTTAGCAACCTATGTCGAATTAACACAAACTATTTTGCACAACGTTCATATAAAATGAATGGCTTGCAGTGATTTAAAATCATATTTTAGGTTAGAGTGGAAATATCCATTGTGGTGGTTGGATGTTGTAGAGCTTAGAGTTGAGATAGGAGAATGGAAAAAAAGAAAAACTGGAACACTTTTTGACTATTTCAAGAAGAAATCCAAAAATGTGAGTAGTAACTTGGTTTGCAAACTCTTATATAAAACTTAGTTCGCTTATTGGATCTCATCAACCTATTAATTATAAACTTTGTTATTAGTATCATTATTATCACATGTAAAACACTTCGCTTGGATCCATCCTGAAATATAGTTCTCTATACAGTACGTACCTGTGATGGGGATATATAACTAATAGTTTCACACCTGCAAATGGCCTAATCCTGTCTCTATCTCAGAGAACTAAAGTCTTTTGTGGAAATACCAGTATGACAACAATTTGGTGGAGCATTAATTATCCAACTAGGACGGTAAAATCAATATATAAGCAACAAAATCTAAAAGTTATAAAATTTGATACAGGAAAGTTTGTTGATGAAAGAATTAAGAAAGACTACGAAATTAAACTGTCAAATAGATTTGATGTTTTGTAGGATTTAAATGATGATGAAAATATAAATGAAACAGACGTAAATAAGAATTGGGAGCACATACGTAATGCTATAGAATCAGCAGCTAAAGAAAGTATAGGATACCATAAACCAAGAAAAAGTAAGCCGTGGTTTGATAATGAATGTCATAATCTAATAGAAATAAGAAATCAGGCTAGACTTAGATGGTTAAATAACTCGGATGATACAAATCTAAGCAATTATAATAGAATAAAGCGAGAAGTTAACCGCACGTTTAGAAGTAAAAAAAGAGATTACTTGAAAAGCAAAATTGACGAAATTGAAACAAACAGCAAAAATAAAAATATCAGAGATTTATATAAAGGTGTAAATGAATTTAGAAAGGGGTGGCAACCTAAAGTAAACTTGATAAAAGATAAAGACGGTGATTTTCTTGCTGACCCATGCGATATTCTAAATAGATGGAAGAACTACTTTAATGACCTTTTAAATGTCCATGTAGGAGATAAATCAGAAGTAAATGAAGTCCACACAGCAGAATCTTTAGTTCCAGAACCTAACTTGACGGAAGTTAAAGATGCTATTAAAAGGCTAAAGAATAACAAAGCACCTGGCATTGATTTAATACCAGCTGAGTTAATTAAATATGGTGGAAATTCATTAATATGTCAAATTCATAAATTAATTTGTTTAATATGGAATAAAGAAGAAATCCCTCAACAGTGGAAAGAATCCATAATTGTTCCTGTGTTTAAAAAAGGTGATAAAATGAACTGCAATAATTACCGTGGAATTTCTCTACTCTCAACAACATACAAAATATTGTCTAACATTATTTTAACAAGACTAACCCCATATGCTAATGAAATTATAGGTGATTATCAATGTGGATTTAAACGTAACAGATCAACTACAGATCAAATTTTTCACATCAGACAGACCCTTGAAAAAGAGTGGGAATATAATCAAAATGTCCATCAGCTATTCATTGATTTCAAAAAAGCATATGATTCGGTCAAAAGAGATAAATTATATAATATATTAGTAGAGTTTGGAATACCTAAGAAGCTTGTTAGTATGATAAAAATATGCACCAGTGAAACAGAAAGTAAAATTCGTGTGGGTAATAATATGTCTGACAAATTTACAATTCATGGTGGGTTAAAACAAGGAGATGCATTATCTCCATTGCTCTTTAATTTTGCCTTAGAATATGCTGTAAGGAAGGTAAAAGAAACTAAAGAAGGACTAAAATTAAATGGTGTGACTCAGTTGTTAGCATATGCAGATGATGTAGACTTACTGGGGGATGATGTGAATACAATTAAGAATAATGCTAAAATATTTTTCAAAACTGCTAAAGAGATAGGTTTGGATGTTAACAAAGAGAAAACTAAATATATGCTTACAGGCCGAAACCAAGTGTTAGGTAATAATCAAAATCTAATTATTGATAACAACTCGTTTGAACCAGTTTCCAAATTCAAATACTTAGGAGTAATATTAACAAATGAAAATGATATTAAAGAGGAAATAAAAAGTAGGCTTAATTCAGGAAATGCATGTTACTTCTCTCTTCATAAACTTTTGTCTTCTCGTTTAATATCTAAGAAACTAAAAGTTAAAATATACAAAACAGTAATTTTGCCTGTAGTATTATATGGGTGTGAAACTTGGTCCCTTACATTGAAAGAGGAACATAAATTGAGAGTATTTGAAAATAAAATCCTTAGGAAAATCTTTGGACCTAAAAGGGATGAGGAGACAGGTGAGTGGAGAAGGTTACATAATTTAGAACTACATAATTTGTACTCATGTCCAGATATTATTAGAATAATTAAATCAAGAAGACTTAGGTGGGCAGGACATGTGGCACGAATAGGAGAGGAAAGAGGAGTTTACAGGATTCTTGTTGGGAAACCAGATGGTAAGAGACCTGTAGGAAGGCCAAGACGAAGATGGAGGGACAACGTTGAGATGGACCTAAAGGAAATCGGTAGGGATGGAAAAGAGTATATAGAACTTGCTCAAGATAGGAACAGATGGAAGGCCTGTGTTGCTGCAGCCATGAACCTTCGGGTTTAAGAAGGCTAGAGAGTATATATATATATATATATATATATATATATATATATATATATATATATATAATTTATTATGATATTCTCATTTAGTTCTGGAAAAGTCTGTAAATGATATGCTATAGATCAGTACCCATGATGCAGAGTTAGGGCAACTATTCAGGAGGGTATTTTTATAATTTAGGCCCCTAGTCTATTCTTTGTTTTTGGCCCTGCCGACATTATTATCATCATTACTTTCATTATTTGCATGCGCTGTATTAAAAACACTTCTAAACTTTAAAATGTACACACATCTGAGAAAAAAAATGACTTGAGTTGAAATGCAGTACTGCAAAAAGAAGTTATTTAAAAACTAGAAACCCTTCCCTCTATCTTTTTTCATTTAAAAGGAAGTAAAAGGACTTGACATGTTAATTTACTTTGCAATTATTACAAATTTAAGGAATTTCAATAATCACTTCAGCATCTAGCGACCCTTAGGCTATAGCCAGTGACGTGCGGTGACATCGATATTTGGGGGAGCAATCAGTGGGGTGCACAAGGGGGGGTTGGTGTGGTTCATAGCCCCCCCTTTTATCGCTCAGTATTTCTAAGAAAAATGTCAAAGACAAGAAAAGATTGTAAAATAAGGAATGACGTAACTCCCATCCCCTTTCGAGAATCAAAAACAATTTGATTTGACTATTAAGCCAGAGATCCCAGGTTCGAATCCCAGCTTGGCCGTGGGTGTACTTTGTGTTTGTCCCTTCATCAATTTTATCATATCATCTTCACGGTTAGTCAAAAGTGGCAGGAAAGCGAAGTAAAATAAACCAAATCAATCAATGATTTGCTTTGATTTTTGTTACTTAGCATCAATTTTTGTCTCATTTGGTTAATTGTGAAGATGGTGCGATAAAATTAATGAAGGAACAAAGACAAAGAACACCCATGCCCAGGTTGGAGTTAGAAGCCAGAACTCCTGGTTTCGTAGCATGCTGTGATAACCACCCTGCCATGGTTGGTTGATTTGGTGTTTTAAGTACACATTATGCACAGAAAGCCTAATCGGTACTGAATCTACAGTGTAAAGTGGAATCAGTATCATTATGTGGCTCCACCAGGTGCCGATCCAGGACCACTTGCACTCCCTCTCCCCCACGGAGGTTGGCCAATAACGAAGAAGGAAGGAAAGCACTAACCATTCGGATACGTAGATATTGGTAATGCAAACTGCATTTTCCCTCAGTGGTAATTTTCAATTGGATTTTTGAAATACCATCTTTGTGTATGATTAACGTTTTTTAAAAAATATTACATTGCTTGATTTCCTTAATTTCTCCACCCCACAATCTCGTTACTGAAGAATACTGGCTTGAACCCTGACCTGTGCATGTGTGTTTCTATGTAACCACTCTTCACCCGTTTAATGTAATTGACGTTCATTATCATGGCAGAAGTTAGTTAAAGTGATGGAAGAGCAACACTAAAAGCAAATTAGAAAATAATTTCCTCCCAGCGCATCTGCAGGCCACTGTAAAACCAGGAGTCCAGGGTTCTCTGTTTGATTGCCCTCATGACTTCCATAAGTTCATTAGCTACTTACCGCGATTAAATCTATACGGTTTGAAAAAGTGGCAGGGAGGTGGCAAAAACTCAATATATAAGGGGATAAACAGGTAACTATACACACCTTTCTGTAGTTTCTTCAATAATATTCATTTGGCTTTTTGAGTTCTGGCATAGATTTTTCATACCACGTTATTTCATTATTCACTGCAGAGTACAACACACAGGAACAATAATGTGCACTCATCACAGGTTCGAATCCCGGCCTGGATTGTTCTTTGTGAGGTCCCTACATAAATTCTACCATATATCACTCTCATCTTCATTTTTGTGATAACCAAATGTATCAGAAAAGCGAAGTAAAGTAAACCAAACCAACAACAACGATAAGAACGCATATTTATTGACTGTTTAGCTTACCCAATTGTTTTCATTGGAGGCCAAGAGAGTAGTATACTTATATAAAACACTGCTAAAACAAGAGAGAGAGAGAGAGAGAGAGCGTGAGCAGATATTTGTTATTTAACCATTATATATTCCATATTTGAAATAAGAAATAGAAAGAAAGCATAACATTTTTGTCTGCACATAAAACGGTGTCGTTTCATAAATAATAAAACTACATTCCATATTATACATACACATTGTACAACATGTAAAAAGTTGCAGAGAACATAAGTACATGCACAAATCGCCCCAAGTTCTTTAGAGGATTTACAATGGCATGGAGGGGAAACCAATCCCCTATCTGTTCCTATAGGAGATAGGTTGGAGCACTAGAAACTATTACAGCGAGCGCAAGGGAGGTAGAGGCAGAAATCTTCCCTTTCCCTTCCATCGGTTGTGTCTACCTGGAACTGGTGAGGTGGAGGAAAAGCCAGCTAGAGTAGCCTTCTAGCTTGGTCACAGATCCTGAGAAGCGTGTGAAAAACTGTTGCATATGGACTGTGGCTTCAACAAGACAATAAATATTGTGATTTGATAATAATTAGAGATGTGAGATTGATTGATCTATCTCTGCTAGATTAGCTACTCCTCAGTGCATGTCACTGGCTATAGCCTAATAGCAAATACCCACTGCTACTATTTAAGAAAACAGAAAGACTAGTGTGCTTGCTTTTATGCTATATTTTTCTTGTTAGTTTGTTCATTCCATCGCCTCAAGAACTATTTACGAAGTACGATGACCCAAAAGCATCTTAACTTTGTGGCACTGTGTCAAGTACATAAGGAGAAACTGGATAATATTAATACTATATGGACCATGAAATATATCATTGAATGTTGTTTCCTTTCGTAAAAGTTGAATAGAAATTAAAAATATTTTGTTTTGCAAAATGCCACTGCTTTGTTTAATCAGTATTAGTAAAATTTTACTCATAAGTTATGCCTGTAAACTTGTGTGTGCTACTTCATACTGCATTACTGTGGGTAGTGCCACTTATACAATGCGTAACCAATGCATATGTATGTGTGAGCAACTGAGCATGTGCGAATATATTAAACTCCCATAAAGGATTGTGGGAAGAAGTACAGCATACAAACAGTTTATGATAATCAAATTCTCAATCAAAAGCTGCAGATAAAATATTATGTTACATAATTTGAATGTGTAGCTCATAAAGTTCAATGTACAGGGTGTTTCAATAAAATTGTAACCAGACAAGGTGTTTTGGATAAACACCCTGTACCTTGATAGGTATATTATTGTCGTTAGAGCTACTAATTGTAATTACAAAGTTTCTAAGGTTAAGTCAAGTGCGTATATTCATAGGCCCGTACTACGGATTCTTGATTTTAAAAAAATACCTCCCCCCCTCACTACAAACAGAAAGAATAGGTCTTTACGCTTTGGTTAGCTTTCAGGGTTGGCATTTTGTCCAGGCTGGGTTTTTCAGATAAAACCCAATTAAACCTGGGCAAAACTGGGTGTTATTGGGGTTTTTCAGGTTATGTTTAAAAATATATATTTTAAAAATGAAATACATTTTCCCCCTGGTAGTAATGCATCATAACATTCAATTTGTATTGCTATGTACCCTGTCCCAGTTATCTCTGGTGCAGGCAAACGAAAACAAGTCTGCGCAAGTAGTGATGCGAGATGGCTCCACCAATGAAGTCGTGAGAGGAAACCGGATTGCGTGGAGGGGTTAAACGACTGAAGTTACCAGCCTTCACAGCAGCGTGTACTGCTTCACTCTGCCCACTCAATTTCCTTCCCTTCCCTTCTCTGATGCTATGCGCGACCTTGCTCCAGATATAGTTGGGTGAGGGTATAGTTGACTGAATCAAAAATTATTAAAATTTCTGTTCTAAAATATTTTGCCCAACAGTTTTGATTCTACTCTTCCTGGATGGTGAAATAGTTGATACTGTTGATTTGTGACCAATTTTCAGGATTGCATTCCCTGATGAGGTACATACTTTGGTGCATCCAACAATCAGACTCAGGCCCGTAGCTAGAGGGGGCAACTGCCCCCCCCCCCCCCCCCGTGAAGTATACAGAACACCAGATATTCTCACTAATCTTTACAATTATATCCTGCATTACTCTAGCAACATAACAAAGACACTTATTGATTTTGTGATTTAATGAGGTGTGTGGGAATGTCGTACTAGGATTGGAGGGGAGGGGGATCCCTTCCTGATTCAGACTTTGGGAAATTATTTTGTAATTTTCAGTATCTAGAACAGTTATGACATTTTGAGAAGTCTTATATTAAAGGTGGCTAATGTATTTGGATGTTTTTCTTGGATGTGTTGCTATGAAGTTTGAACTACTTAATTTTTGGTTTCCCAAGTCTACCATTTGGTAATAGTGATTCTTCATGCAGTAGAGAGAGGGAATGGATATTTAATTTTTGTTACTTAGCTTTGCTTTTCTGCCACTTCTAGCTAATCCCGACAATGAGTGATGACATGAATTTGATGAAGAGGAACTCAAAAACAGTGCCGCAATCATGGGGGAGGGGGGGCATTGTCCCCCCAACTTTGAAAGAAAGTCCATTCTAGGGGGGCAAACATTTAAGTAAAAAAAAGACTAGCAGAATCTAAGAATAGTAGAACAAATGGATACTCAACATGGAATTAGTTTTTTCTTCCAGACGGCCAAGGGAACTTGCAGGGGGGAGGGGGCAGAGGGTGAATTGCCCCCATTGATTTCAAGTTTTCTTAAAATTTTCTTGCTCGTTTCGCTCACAATGTCTGCTATTATTATAGTCCAAGTTCAGAGCCATAGTTATGGGGCAAAGCAGTCTAAATGAAATAAAATATGTGTTAAAGAAAATGCCATGGTGCTCTGTGAAATTTTTTGCACCCTATTAAGTTTTCAGTTTGAAAAATTTGGATCTAAACAATTTTCTTGCTTGCATCGATCCCAATATGATTGTTTTCTGTAATGCTTTCTAAATTACCCGAGAGAGAAGTAAGACCAAATATGTAGCTACTTCAGACTGTTGCTGTTAAAAAGGTTTCTCTCAAATGCACGAATAATTCTTTTGAGGAAAAGACACAAAATTTGTATTATTTTTACTGTTGATTTGTTATGAGGCAGATGAATTGATTATGTAATGTATTTAATGTATTCACATTAATAAATATATTAACAAAACTTTGAATGCATACACAATTATCGTTAACATGTTGCATAGTTATGCATTTTCTTATTTTACGTTCTTCCATGTTGCATAAATAAAATATATGTTGTACATGAAAGTAATACATGTCATATGTACAAATAGAATTATGTTCATCATGCATTTTGTGTCTTTCAAAAATACAGTTGTGTGCTTGTTTACCAGTATTAGCTAATGTGAAATTGAACGTGTTGGAAAAATATTTTCAAATCATTTGTTCCATGACAAATGCTTTAGCACAGACTTCTAACCCCTTCTTGCATAATTTTTAATAATGTATTTGATGCTACTATTATTACTACCACTACCACCACTATATTACAATTATTATTATTTGCACGTTTGTCCTGGTACTGGCCCTCCTCCAGACAAAAATTCCTGGCGTATGCAGGATTTTTATTCTGAAGGGACTGGAATTGTATAGGTGGATGCTTTCAGTGTCGAAAACTTATAGGGATCCTTGGGAACATAGCGCACCTAATAATTTGTCATGTTATTGTTATATATTTTCGTATTAAAATCAATAAATAATATTTTTAAAATAGCTAGTATGTTGCATATTAATATCATAATACATGGAAGGGAGAATTTGAGATTTTTTAAACTTATAAGAACCCTATGTTTTTCAAAATTTGCATCCCTGACTGCTTTCTAGTGGGCGGCATACACGATAAGATATATCGTATATTTACAACTTTCCTTATGGTGCTTTTACTTAAAATGTCGATTTTTCAAAATTTCGGAGGGGACTGTAGCGTACGCCGGTGGTTGGGCCTCTGCTCACAAAGAACACTCGTGCCCAGGCTCGAAACTGGGACCCTTGGCTTCGTAGTGTGTTGTGTAACCATCCCACCATAGAGGTCGGCTGGTGGAAGATGTAGGACAGCTTAGTTGGTCAAATTATTATCAAACATGATGAAAATGTGATAGTGTTTCACATTTATTATTTTGGTTAATGTGCGTAAAAATCTTGCATACTGGAAACTAGAGGGAAACATTATGAAGCACGATTTATAAAGAACTCCCTTAATCAGCTCTGCATAGAGGCTCAAAGCTGTTGGTACATATTAATCGTCTATTAACATTATCGACCTGTAAATATCAAGTAGATACAGTCCCAACTAGACTTTGTCTTTGTATTCTTTGGCAGCCCGGAAAGGTCATTATCGAAATACTGTTATTTGATGTTGCTGGAACTTTTTTTTTGTTCGTTGGAGTTTCAAGATGATATCCCTTTCCTGTTACTTATAGCTTTAACTATATCTTCCAATATGACACAATATATTAAAAATTTGCCCCTTCCCCTACTAAGAATTCCTGGCTATGGGCCTGATCAGACTATGGTGGTGTCGGGTAGGGGGAGGGTAAAATATGTTATAACCAGTGCTTTTTCCCCCGGCAGTCAACAACGGTACTCCACAGTAGCACCTTATTGATTTGAATGTTGATTTGGTGTTTTAGCTCCACTTTGTGCACAGTAAAGCTAATTGGGACTGGACCTAAAGTTTAAGGTAGGATCCAAACCACTATGTGCCTCCACTGGGTATCAAATCTGGGATCCCTTGATTACAAGGCAACGATGCTACCACTGCACCATCGGGGAGGCCCCATTTGGCACCTTATTGTAGGTGAGGACTAATAATATTTTATTTTAACAAGATAAATTCCTACAATGCCGGAAGTCCTGGGTTTGAATCCCAGCCTAGGCATGACTATTCTTTGTATGTCTATTCATGAATTTCATCATATCATCACTCATTCTTATCTTTGCGATTAGCCAAATTTGGCAGAAAAGAGTATTAATAGTATAGTACATTTAGACCTAAATTTGGCTCGAAACGGAAATAATTATTAGAAAGCTAATTCCTTCTGAAATGCGTTCTTTAGGTCCCCCTGTACTTCCCCAGAAAAATCCCAAAAAATCCTGCATGGGGAACACCCTTAAATTTTGAATAAAAGGCCGCCATCTTGGATTTTTCAAAAAATGCGATAACTCAGTAATGGACAATCATATGGAGGTGCTGTTTTGCGCTAATATGCATGGTTTGTGTAGTATAATAGATTAAAACATGTCTTTTCTAAAGATAGTCCAGTTTAAAGTAAAAATTTAATGAAATCAATAAGAATTTTGATTAAAAAAACCTTAATGTTAAAAATAACGGCATTACCATTATTATTAATAGTTTTTTTTTCTTTTCAGGTGTTAGTGATCGTATGCGGTTGTTGGAAAGCTGAATAGAAGATGGAGGAGAAGTGCATTTTCTGCGGTGAAGGCGGGATGGTGGACACTGACAGTGTCAATGTAACAAGAGGGTTAGAGACTTTGAGGAATCTCAGTATAAAGAGAAAAGATGGGATTGGGGAAAAAATTGAGGGTATTAGTCATGTGCGAGTGCATATACAGTGCAGAAAACGTTATACCAGACATGGAAATTACGTTTCAGTGTCTCTACCTGTAGGAACAAATGCAACAAAACCCCTCCTCAGAAGTGACCTACATCCCTTCGACTTTAAAACGTGCTGTCTTTATTGCGGGGAGACGGTTGATAAGGAAGCTTGCAACAAGCACCCACATCGCCACCCAAAAATATGTCAAGTGGAAACTTTACAAAAAATGTCAAGTATTCGGAGTATGTGCGTAAATACGTGCGACAAGTGGGGGAAAATAGTTCTAAATCGCATTAATAGCGAATGTGACCTGATTGCGGCCGAAGCGCAATATCATAAAAACTGTGGTGCACGATTTTCAATCGTTGGTTCAAGTATGCCAGGCGAGCCATCTGAAAATGTGGTCGAAAGACCTGTTGACGAGTCCAAGTTAGAGGCTTTCAATAAATTATGCAACTTCCTGGATGACAACGATGACTGCCAGTACCTGCTGTCTGACCTTATGGAGATGCTCTTAAAGTTCAGTACCGACAGTGACAAGTTATACAGTGAAAAGTGTCTGCGGGAACTTTTATCAGCACGCTACGGCAATACTGTTCTTATGTCATCAAGCAAGAAATGTTTCGGGACTGTTGTTTCTTTTAGGCCAGTTGCATCGAGGATTTTAACGGACAAGTGGTACAGCAACAGAAAAAAAGACGCTGTGGAAGAAAAGAAGAGGATTATAGACGCGGCTATTACCATCCTCCAAGAAGAGATAAGATCTAAAGTTTATGATTGCTTGACATATCCAACCTACGAAGAAATATCGAAAGGTGGAGAAAATCAAGTAGGTGAGATGCTCACTCATTTGCTTTCTGGTCTAATGAAACCAGTAAAAGGTCCACCTTGCAACCAGAAGGTGTTGAGTGTTGCGCACTCTATCATTTCTTCAGTGCGTCCACGTTCATTTGTGTCAGCTGTGCAGATTGGAATTGGAGTGTTTCTTCATAGGCGTTTCCGATCAAAACATCTAATTAACCTTCTGCATAATTTAGGCTGCTCTGTTTCCTACAGTGAAATCTGTAAGTATGAAACTTCCGTGACAATGAACACTTCAAGTGAAGTTCAGAAACATGGATTTCTGCAGTTTGTCTTCGATAATGCTGATCATAACACTCGAACTGTGGATGGACATGAAACCTTTCATGTGATGGGAGGAGTGCAGTGTGTGACGCCTTCTTCAGCTGTTCAGACAAGTTCTCGTGTTCCACGACCGAAGATTGTACCAACGGCAACTGTTGTTGGAAAGTTTGGCTTCATCCCAATCGTCACTCACGACCGGCCCAAGAACCATGGATTGAATCGCCTGGTAATGGAAGACGTCCTCTCCCTGGAATTGCGGCCGATGGATGCAGAAATCGGAACCTCATACCAATGGATTTGGATGGCGGGTCCCAAGTCAGCTGAAGAACCTCATACGGGATGGAGTGGTTTCATGGAGATTGCCACAGGAAAAAGATCCTATGAAAAGTCAGCAGTGATACCCTTGCCCTTTGTCAATCTTCAACCTTCTAACCCCACCTCAATTAACACATGTCTTCGTTTCGCGGTAGAAGAATGCAGGAAGCGGCAACAAAGGTGCATTGTGACATTTGATCAGCCACTTTTCATTAAAGCCATGGATATAGTCTATCAGGCAGACGAAACTGATGAGCTGTCCAAGGTAATCGTGAGATTAGGTGGGTTTCATCTGCTTATGAGTTACATGGGTGCGGTGGGCAAAATCATGGGTCGCAGTGGCATGGAAGAAATGTGGGGTGAGGTATTTGCCAAGAACGCTGTTGTCCACATGGCTAATGGGCATGCTTATGCAAGAGCATTATAAGCTCATTCGCTGTCTCAGGCAGCTATCGCTCATTTGATTTTGAAGTGTTGTGAGGAAGGCGGACTTTTGATCAGCTCTGACGTCCAAACTCTCAGGGAAATTCACAGTGAGGTGTTAAACTTGTCCTCCTCCGCAGAATCTTTCCTATCCAAAGTCAAACCTTTACTGAGTGCTGTATCTAGTGCGATGAAGACACTTGAAGAAAAAAGTCGTACTGCTAAATTATGGCTGCAGTATTTCAAGCAAGTTTCTATAATGCATGACTTCGTGAGAGCGGAAAGAACAGGCGACTGGAACCTTCATCTCTTCTCCGTTCAACGCATGTTAGTTCACCTCCACGCAGCTGGCCATATTCATTACGCTAAATCAGCCCACCTCTACCTCCAGAATATGTCTAAACTTAAGACTACTTTGTCGGATCACGAGTTTGAACGTTTTGTCAGTCAGGGTTATTTTACAGTTCGGCGATCGGATAAGTTTTGGTGCGGCGTTTGGACGGACATGATCATAGAGCAGGTCTTAATGTGATCTATGAAGGTTAGCGGTGGCTTGACACAAGGCCGAAATATGTCTGATAGCGTTGTAGCGCATTGGATTTGCACCATGCCAGGAAGTCTCCAGGTGATGGAAGCAGTGGAAGCTTTTGCAGGAGTGACAGGTGAATCCTCCGACCAGCACATTTCTTTATCAAGATCGTGGCAGACTCGAGATACCAGTGATTTGAAAAAAAATTTAGTTTGGCTGAATCAACATTCACCTTTCAACAAATCCGAAGAGCTCATTTCCCTGTCTTCAGGAATTGTTGCCGATGATAGAGTTAATTGTGACTCAGCCGAGGAGCTAGGCGAAAATGCTGTCAAAAGAATCGTGGGAAAAATATTTGCAAATGTGACTTTGAAGAGGAAGGAGCAAGTGTTCACACTGGCTGCTATGGGAAAGACTATAATAATTGATAAGGATCCTGTAGTTGTCAACCCTAACCAACTGTTCCACCGTATCGCGTGCGTTCTAAGAAGTGCGGACGACCTTGAAGACTGTCTACAGTATGAATTGTCACCTTACCCTCAGTCTCTGTTCGACGACGTTGGTCTTCGAGCGGGAACAAAATCGAGCATTATTAAAGTCATCGACAAGATGTGCACGATTAGCAATGAATTGCCGGAAAACCCAAGCTATATTCTCGAAGGTGGGGATCTTTTGCACAGAGTACATTGGCCCCGTCCAGCAACGTATGGTGATGTGTGCAATGTCTACTTAGATTACGTCAACCGAAATTACGGAACAAATGTCATCGTAGTATTTGACGGATATGAACCAAGTACGAAGGATGCAGTGCATATGCGACGAGCTGCAGGGAAATCAGCTGCGAGGGTTGATGTAGCTCCATCCAACCCCGTGACAATTGCACAAGAGAACTTCTTGTCAAACGTTGAGAATAAAAAAAGTTTTTTGAAACTCCTTAGCACAGAATTCCAGAAAGCAAAGTTTCCAGTTTTTCAGGCCCCTAGTGACGTGGATGTTTTGGTTGTTGAAACGGCGAAAAAAGTCAGGACGATCAGCTGTTATAGTTGGCGCGGACTCAGATCTACTTGTACTCATTGCTGCCTTGACGCAACCCCAAGGTGTCGTGTACATATTAGTTCCTGGAAAATCTACAACCGCTAGAAAAGTTTACTGCAGCAGAGAATTACACGAAGGCCTTGGTAACATGACGAAATACCTACTTTTCCTACACGCTTTTATGGGATGCGACACCACCTCTGCTTTGTACAGAAGAGGTCCAATTTCAGGCTTCAACAAGCTGGAAAATAACCATGAACTACAGAAAGTTGTGGAAATATTTAACAACCCAAACGCGTCGCAGGATTGTGTTGAAGCTGCAGGAGAGCAATTCTTCGTCCATTTGTACGGAGGTAAACGTTCAGAGGGACTTGACAAAACCAGATACAAGAAATATGTCCAGACCGTTGGTAAAAAACCTCCAAACTACGTTATGGATCTTGCGAGCCTTCCTCCTACTTCAGCTGCCGCCCGCCAGCATAGTCTGAGAGTATATAACCAAGTCCAGGCGTGGAAAGGTAACGTCTTTTCAGCTAAAGATTGGGGCTGGACCATCGAACAGGGACACCATAAGCCTATCACATCCACTTTACCCCTGGCGCCAGACAACCTGCTGCATCTCGTGCGTTGTGGGTGCAAAGGAGACTGCTCCCGAAATTGTGAGTGCAAGCGAAGTGGGCTGACATGCACCACTATGTGCTGCGGATGTGCGGGAGAGTCCTGCTTCAATCGGAATATTCTGGATTCCGAGGATGAAGACGATATCGAAGGCAACTGCGATACCGAGGATCATGTCGAAGCCAAACGTACCAGCGCCTCCACCAGAGAAGATTATGCAAAACGAAGACGAGTTTATTGAAAGACGGGAATTTGTCAGACATATTAAACACTACCTGTTTATGTATACGTGTTCATTTTTCATTTTTACAAAAAATTCTACAATTCTTTACTGAAAAAATGATGTTTTTGTATGTTTCAAACCTGTTTTATGCAATAATATGTTAATAAATTTATATCAACTCTCTGTTTTACACTTTTTTTGCAGTAGTAAGTTCCTTCTTCCAAAACTGAAACGTTTGGCACCAACAGCACCTCAATATGATTGTCCATTACTGAGTTATCGCATTTTTTTGAAAAATCCAAGATGGCGGCCGTTTATTCAAAATTTAAGGGTGTTCCCCATGCAGGATTTTTTGGGATTTTTCTGGGGAAGTACAGGGGGACCTAAAGAACGTATTTCAGAAGGAATCAGCTTTCTAATAATTATTTCCGTCTCCAACCTTATTTTACCTATACTATAAAATAAACCAACAAGAGAAATGCGTGTGTGTACTTGGATTTATCATCATTTATGAAGATAACAGAATTTTGTTATGATGAACACAGTAACATAACAAATCAACTTGAATAGTGCCAAAAACATTCTTTCCAGAAAAAAAAGCAGTAGCTGTAACATTTTTACAGTGAGACTGAATTTAATCAGTCAGGTTTGTTACTTTCTTCCTTCTGCAATGATACTCAAATTTCTGCCAATTATAACACCATTAAGCCTTGTTTCCATGATATGAAAAACTCAATATGCTGACCAAGGCAGAAATTTACTTTATTTTAAAACATAAACTAAACGTAACGTTTCAACCTTCTAGCAAGGTCTTATTCAGACTCTGTACCAAGTACAAATTTGTACAGAGTCTGAAGAAGACCTGGCTATATGGTTGGAACGTTATGTTTTAAAATAAAATAAACTTCTGCCTTGGTCAGCATATTGAGTTTTTCAAATTTACGTATGTTAAAGTTTTGTTTTTTACGATGCAGCACATTTTTAGTAAATACTATTTGTGAATATTCCATTCTGAACTTCAGTTTATGAAACAAATTATTTTGTGAATGCAGTGTTGTGCCTAATTTGGAATGAATTATGCTATAAAGACATTTTTTACCTCATTTATTTCATTTCCTTACAAGCTGCCATAGACTATTAAATAATCCAAAAATACTATGCAACAATGTTTTAAATCTGCTTGAATACAGTTTGTTCACAGTTGTGTTTTTCCATAATTTTTCTGGATGTTTCAAGCAAGCATAAATACCTCCTCCATGCATTAATCATGCCAAATTACAAGTTTGCCAAATTTAATTGTCTGGCTGATTTCGTCATTATATATCCTTAAAATATCTAGCTGATATGAAAGTCACAATTCCTACGGTAAAAACATTTGTAACCCCAAATTTGTTCCCAATGCTCCCTAAAAATCCACTATATTTCAAAACATTTATTGTCAAACTATAGCTTAAGTGACCCCTAAAATTCTTAAAAGAGTTTCCTTCGTTAATCTCCAAAAATGTAGTTTATGTATTTGAAAGTGTCATCAGAATTTGGAATCTACTTCAGCATATGAAAAATCCATTTGTCGTCTACAATCTTGAAATGTTTTGAACAAATGTAAATGCAAAACAAAGTCACTGCTAAGGTGTATCTAGTTGTGGTTAATTTCAGCAAAAAACCTCTAAATTTGCTGCAGTTATCATGGTCCCAAAATTTGTGACTTACTCCCACCCGTTCTAAATCACACTACATTACAGAGTTCTTATCTAAAACTAAAAACTCAAGTGATGCCATAACATTGCTGAGACCTGCGTTTCTTAATCTAGGAAAATGTAACCTAGTCAAATATGACATTTTAGACCGGTCTGTCATCTACTATCTTTAAACATGGTGACCAATTCTTCTCAAATGTGAGACCAATCCATCAAGATATCATGCAATTATATAAATTGCAACTCAAAAGCTTTGCATTTATGGTGGTTATCATAAACACAACATTTTTGATTTTACCACCACTCCTTTCCTAATCCATGAAATATTATTTTAAAAGCTTTACTGCAAAATTGCGAACCAATGAAATATTGCATTCTAGACAGTTTTGAAAGAAAGAAAGAATTATGTAGAGCATAGAATAGAGCCTGCAACATTGGGAAAATCAGTTTTTCATCCACCATCTTGAAACACATTTTCTAGCTGCAGAAATAATTTCACCTAAATGATTCTAAAATTGCAGCTGTTATTAAGGCCACTAAATAGATGGTTTATCCCTGTCTGCCCATCCACTCTAACTCATACATCATATTTTGATAATTCTACTGCCAAATTATAGTGCAAGTACATAATGCTCTTGTAAGTTTCATACACAAAGCTCAAAACAATAGTCTATTCAAAGGTTTGAAAATGTCAAAAATGAACATAGTGCATGAAACGTGTATATGAAAGTATACATGTACACTGAATTTACTTGAGTACCCTACAACCTTTAAAAAAAAAAAAAAAAAAAAAAAAAAAAAAAAAAAAAATGAAATTGTGGAAGATCGTGAAGGTACATGCACGACTTACATAGTTATAGGTATAGAACTCCTAACCAGACATAAATAGCATTATATCAAATAGGCAAGCAACCCATTATGTTGAGAAATGAGAAAATCATTCGAAGAGTGTTCCGATTTAATTATACCATAATTAACGACATATTAATAAAGTGTACTCAATTATCCCATGTAATGCTTAAACATGCAGAAAAAGTATTGTGTCAATTGATCATCATAGTTGAAACTATCATGTGCCACTGTATGGTCCCCTTCCCGAATAAGGAAGTGAGTGATAACCAAAGCTCTACCACATTTGAAAATTATAAGCTTTGTTCAGCTATGTTGTATCAATCAATTCAAATATTTTATCTAAAAATGTCTTGATACTTTTTCCTTTTTGTTTCTTGGATATGTATTCTTTTTATTTCTGTTAAAAGTCCATTTTTATCATGATTTGAGGAAAATAGCCTGAAAAAAAACACTATGACTTGTACTACATTCATTACTTTCAGTATAATATGCTCTGCTAAACCTTTTCTTTGCAACTTTTTCAAAATTTTTTGACAGTCATAGAACCTCACAAGTGTTTAAAGCAATAATTTTCAACATTTTCTGAAAAAGAAAAACACTTTTTGACTGGGTTTTTTCAAGGTGAGTTTTCTGAAGAAAAAAAAAACCATGTGGGGAAAACTGGGCTGGGCCCACCTGGGCCAACCCTGCTAGCTTTGGGCCCCCCTAAATGTCTGAAGGAATCGGCACTTATGTTGGGCTCATAAGCATGGGCGCCGGGAGAATTACTTGTAAAGGTGTGCGTGCACCCAGTTTATAATCATATTTTTGCTAACATCGACTCTTTAAGATACCCTTTTTTATGCATGCTTAAATAAATTACACATACTTCAAGAGAAGTAAATATGTAATTTTAAAAGACTAATTTACTCTAGTCTAAAATCAAACTAAATATCTGGGTGAGTCAAAAATTATCTACACTTTTCATTTACAATTTATTTACACAAAGGTAGGGGTTCAACATGTACATCATTTTTCGACATAGTCACCTCCGTTGTCAATTCACTTGGTCCAGCGGTCCACAAGCTTGCGTATTCCTTCGAAGAAGAAGTTTTTCTGTTGGTCGTGGAGCCACTTTTGCTTCCTGCACGTTTAAGTCAGTTGAAAATCGATGACCTCGCAAGGCATCCTTGAGCAGTCCAAACAAATGAATGTCAGAGGGAGCAAGATCTGGGCTGTAGGGAGGGTGTTCCAGTACCTCAAAATTCAACTTGTTGATGGTGTTAACGGTGTGCCAAGCCGAGTGTGGGTGGGCATTGTCATGCAACAACACTGTCTTAGACAAGAGACCTCTGCGTTTGTTGGGAATTGCTGGCTTCAGCTTCTTCTCCAAGGTTTCACTGTAACTCGCACTGTTGATCGTAGTCCCCTTTTGCCAGTCTTCCAGTATAGGCCCTTGTGCATCCCAAAGGACAGTTAGCAAAACCTTTCCCACCAATGTCTCAGTCCTGAATTTTGTCTTCGTCGGAGATCCCAGGTGTTTCCACTCCATACTCTGTAGTTTCGATTCTGGCTCATGGTTATGTACCCATGTTTCATCACCGGTGGCTATCCTACTAAAAAATGTGTCGGCTTCCCTGTTGAAGCAATTGAGTAAGCGTTGGGATATGCGAAAACGTTCGCGCTTGTGTTCTGCAGTAAGCTGTACCCATCACACACAGACTTTACGGAAGCCGAGCTCATTGTGGATGATTTGATAGGCAGAACCATGACTGATGTTTAAAGAAGACGCTACCTCATTCATGGTAACTTGCCTATTTGCCAGAACCATCTCTTGAGCTTGCTGAATGTTGTCATCCATGGTGGAGGTTGACGGGCGTCCTGCTCCCTCTTTGTGCATTACACTCTTCTGGCCACTTTTAAACTTCTCGATCCACGGAAAAAAAAAACCACTTTTACGTGATAAAGCATTGTCCCTATATTGTGATAACAGTCTACAATGAATTTCAGCCCCTTTCACACCCTCCGACCAGAGAAATTGAATCACTGCTCTCTCTTCCTCCTTGGTGGATACTTGGAGTGGAGCAGCCATGATCTATCTGTAACAGAAGAAAGAGAAATGGAGCAATTAAGATCAAACTTTTATGACATAACCACAAGGGTACAACATTATAACATCCGAGGGCAGAAGGCAATGTGGCCAATGTAAGGAGAGTTATGTCGAAAGTGTAGATAATTTTTGACTCCCCTCGTACACATCCTGAAATTGAAAACATTTTTTTATGCAGCTAGCTTTGTAATCCAAGCAGTCTCGATAGCAACCTCTTGGCAACCACATACACACACACAAAGGTGGTTGGAAATATCAAGTGACACCTTAAGTCAACATGCATGTGACTATGTGCAACACGAGTTGAATTTAAATTGTTAAAACAAAAAGGTTTTTAAGACACAGTAAATCATTTTTTGAGCCCTACTTCGCGACCCACCAAATAGGACCCACCAGTGGGTCATGCCCCATAGGTTGAGAAACGATGCACTAGGGTGTATGAAACCTGACATCAATTTTTTTTTAGAAAGTCAAAGCCATAAGGTGTGCAGAAGTTTGTGTGGGATTTTTTTTTTAAAATCATGAACTGACAAAGAAAATCTGATTAAATATTTAAAAAAAAAATTAAAGTCGTGATTTTAATCCACCCTCTTTGTGATTGTATTTCAGAAGTGGTCCTGGTCTCATGATAATCAAGAAAATTTGGCTGCTCTAATGTCTGATACGGGTTTCTCCTCTGTGGAAGTGCTCATTGAGTCTGAGACAGAAAGTGCTGATCCATTAGTTTGTGAACAAACATCTCTGGAGAATGTGTGGCTTCCGGATGAGTCGTGTGTCAAGACTGAAACAGAATCATTCGAGGAGCCTCCTGATGTTGATATCTCTGTTGACATGAAACCATCTAATGAGTGCATAGAGGATGCTTCTGTTGACATCAAACCATCTAATCAGTGCATAGAGGATGCTTCTGTTGACATCAAACCATCTAATCAGTGCATACAGGATGCTTCTGTTGACATCAAACCATCTAATCATTGCATACAGGATGCTTCTGTTGACATCAAACCATCTAATCATTGCATACAGGATGCTTCTGTTGACATCAAACTATCTAATCAGTGCATACAGGATGCTTCTGTTGACATCAAACTATCTAATCAGTGCGTACAGGATGCTTCTGTTGACATCAAACCATTTAAGCAGTGCATACAAGATGCTTCTCTTGACATCAAACTATCTAGTGAGTACATGAAAGAAATGTCATTTTGTAAAGTGGAAAGTGTGAGTGGTGATAGTTGGATGCACTTTGAAGGCAAAACTAGTGGACAAAATGTTCCTGAAAGTGAAGGATATTATCCATGTGATCATGGACAATTTATTGAAAAAATGCCAGCAGAAGACGGTGACAATGGTGAATTAATTTTAAGTGAAGATAAAGACATGAAGTATAGTGTAGAGAATCCTGACCAAGTAGAAAGTGAAGTGGCAGAGCCTGCAGAAAGGTAGGTGAAGGAAATTTTAGTACATGGATTGAAAATGAGCATGAGAGCACTAAGGTTCAAGATTGGACCTTATTACTTACGAGCTATGATTCATGTAATTTCTGTATTGTGCCACCAGTGCTTCAGGGTTACACATAAGATTGTCCATGAGTGTCCACCCCACCATGTCAGATAAGGATGAAATGTGTTACATGATATTGTTAGATATATATAAGAACCCATATTTTTTTATATTTGGAATATTCACTCTAGTTTGGAATTTATAGTCCTTTAATTTCCTGCCATTTGATCCCCTTCTTTTTGTGGGATCAAGCAATGTATACAGTGGCGTGTCCAGGATTTTCGAAAGGGAGGGGTGGACTATATATACTTTTTTGGTTGTCAGCCTGCATTTTGTCATCTTTTCCTGCACCCTAGAGTTGGCATTTTGCAGTTTTTTTTTCATAAAAAACCCACCCGGGTTGTTTTTTGTCTTTTCAGATAAAACCCAGGAAAAAGCAGGCAAAATTCGGTTTTTGTTTTTTTTCTGGTTATGTTTATAAATATATATATTTTAAAAATGAAATACAATTTACCCTGATAGTAATATATTGGAACATTCAATTTGTATTGTTTTAGTTCTCTGAATCAAAAACTATTTAATATTTTCTGTTAACATAGTGAAGAATTGACAATCAAGGTCTCACACCTTGAAATGATTAAACTAAAAACATACATAACCCGTGCTGCAACAGACCATTGAGCGCCCAGGCCTACCTACAGACTGCCGGCCGCACTCCCACTTGATCCTACTCTGAGGTGGGAGATCATGAAACCAGTTATTTGGTGATGTGTGGTCAGCACGACAAACCCCCAGTCGTCGTCGTAGATTTTCATGACCAGGTTACGCTACTCATTCGTAGCTCCCCAATTTAATCATGATGGTGAGTGTTCACCAGTCTCATACACAGGCCAAAATCTCAGGAAAAAAGCTGTTACGTTTCCCCAAGGAGACTCAAACCTGCACACGTCCGATAGCTGGAGCCCAAAGCATGACCGCACAACCACAGTGTGGGACAAATGATTAAATTATCTAAGATACTATATTCTGGAAAATTGTACTCTTGCTGGATGGTGTAACAGTTAATATATCTGATCAGTTCCCAGTGTTGTGGATTGCAATTCTATACTAATCAGGGTGGCGACAGACCTGGAAAACCTGGAAAAGTCAGGGAATTTGAGGTGTCGAAAAAAGTCAGGGAATTTCGTCTTCATTGACTTTTTTCTTCTTTTTTAATTTATTTATTTAAATATATCGTTGTAGAACTCTGCACGGGAACAGGAAATCTCGTTCTTAAGTTTCGGCCTCAACTTTTAGACCCCTTTTATGCTCAACACAACCACGGTGCCAGAAACCAGTGATGGCAGGAGGAGAGAGAGAGAGAGAGAGAGAGAGAGAGAGAGAGAGAGAGAGAGAGAGAGAGAGAGAAATTTCTCTCGCCCGGGCTTCTCGGCGGGAATTTTAAATTTGAACACTCTTTGGAGGAAAATTGTTATAACTCGGGCATTATGGGAGCAATCTACTTCGGATAAGTTTTGTTTTGCAGCTAAAACATCAACGCATGCAACCGTGTATAATTCAGAATGCCCGACCGAGGAAGGGGGGGCTTGGGGGGGGGGAGGGCGACCAGAATTTCAATGAAAAAAAACCCAACATAAACATCAGGAGTTTGCCCCCTCTTCTCTCGCTATTATTAGTATTATCTTCAAAGAATGGACGTTTCCAAAGAGAATGAAACATGTTCCATCGTCTTGGGTGCCATACAAGTTGAATAATAAGCCAAAATGTGAAACTCTGTTTTTACGAAAGATAGGTAATTTGCATATTGCTCAGAAAATTGTTATAACTCGGGCACTATGGGAGCAATCTACTTTGGATAAGTTTTGTTTTGCAGCTAAAACATCAGAGCATGTAACCGTGTACAATTCAAAATGCCTAACCGAGGAAAGGGGTTTGGGGGGCGCGACCCCCGAATTTCAATGAAAAAAACAAAAATCTTGAGTTTGCCCTGTCTTCTCCCATTATTTGGGAAGAAGGCGCAAACTTTAGTATTCTTGTCAAAGACTGGACATTTCTCAAGAGAATGAAACATGTTTCATGTTCCTGGGTGCCATACAAGTTGAATAATGAGCCAAAATGTGAAACTGTTCGTAAATGTGGCATGGATATGTTGCAGAGAGGGGGGAGAGGAGGGAGGTTGGTCATCAATATGAATTTTCCAGGCTTGCTCCAGACCTGTGTCAGAGTTTCCACCCGAGTATGAAGGTCCAAAAAGCACATTCATTTCGTAATCAGCACCATGATACCATATGGTATAATTGGGCGAGTACGATCTTACTCTGGTGATACCATATGGTATCATCGGGGGAGTAAATATTACGTGGATAATTCATTGAATTATAATTTTTTCTTGTCCCTACTGGGAGTAGTAAGGGGACTTGTTAACAGGTGGAGGGGATAAGAGCGGGTGGCGCCGTCCGATAGTTGTCAGACGTCGTAGTAAGGCATTTTGTTGGGCAAATTGAAGGAACATGGAAACAAATAGGTTCCATTGATACATACGATTTTTGTCGAATATCGCCACCCGACAAAGTACCTCACTACAACATGCGTCAGAAATTGCATGGACTGCAACATCCAACAAAAATCTCATGCATAAACAAGAAGAGCTTTAGACTGCAAATATGCTGCTGGAATTTTATTACTCTTCTGGCTCACTTCACCTTATTTAATGTAGCAGTGCTTATGAAGGTTTTCTTTCATCATCCTGAGATATTACTGGTTTCGCACAAGTTAACATACATTTACAATGACATTGCACTATTCTTAGAGCCTCCCCCATGGTGCAGTGGTAGCGTCATTGCCTTCTAATCAAGGGGTCCCGGGTTCGATACCCAGTGGAGGCACAAGTGGTTCGGATCCCACTTTAAACTGTAGGTCCAGTCCCGATTAGCATTACTGTGCATAAAGTGAACTTAAAACAGCAACTCAAACACTATTCTTAGATATCAAGAAGAATCCAACAAAATGGGATATATATATATATATATATTGAATACTATCAGGAAAAAGTGAAACATAAATCTGCATTGGTGAACGTTATAAAATTGGCAAGTGTATGCTCCCAACCTCAAATTTACTGTAACACTAGTATTGCAATGAAATTAATGCCACACTCTGTCCTGTCTGTTTAAACTCGTGAGAGATGGTCATTAATCTCTCACTGAGTAAGGTTAATGTCCAATATTATGAAATAAAATACTAATAATATATACGTAAATATTTTAGTATCATATTTACTCGAATCATTCAATCATAAAAGCAAATCACTTTCTTCAAGAATTGACTTTTCTCTGCCAGCCCTGCTAAATTTTCACTTTCCATCTACTGATTTATACGAAGGGTGGCCAGAAAGTAATATTCATTTAGTAGGAACAATGATTTTTCGCAAACGCCAAAATCGTGAAAAATGGTAATTGCTGCGAAGTTATGTTTAGGAATGTGCAGTAATGTCTGGACACATATTTCGCCCGTTCAAAATATCGCAATAATGCCAATTTGGCATAAAATGCGAATTGTTGGCATTTTTAGCGATTTTTTTAAAAGAAATGTCTTAAAACAAAGAAAAATTCCATGAAATCCAACATTCTTGTCTTCTCTAGACCATCTTTGTGTACATAGAACATGCAAGTTTTCCAACATTTTACTCAAGAGTAAACTATAGAGTTATACGTACATGGAATAATTCTGACAGCCACATTAAATCATGTATTTCCCACGATTTTTCCAACTTCTATCAAAACCATTTGCATCACAGAGCAAAGTGGCAGGGTTCTAATAGGAGATCGAGTGCGTATCTACCGTCACATGGGAGCCACATCTTCGTATTCGTCGCACGAGATATGATTTGAATTACCAAGCTAAGCGCTCATCATCGGCATTTGTCGAGCGAGTAATAATGGAGCTCAGTTGTTAGGGCATCTGACTACTATGCAAGTGACCCGGGGTCGATCCCCTGTGGGGGGAAACTGGGATGTTTTCCACCTATTCAAACAGCTCCAGCGCCCACCCAGTATCATATGAAGCTGGTACCTTGAGGAAACTTTGAGGGATGAAGGTAGCCAGGAGAGTGGTGCTGAGCACATCACCCTACCTTCAGCCGTGATCAAGAAAGTGTGGGGCTCTAACTCCACACCCCTATACACCTTTATGGAAAAGTGCAGGGGAGCACTTTACTTTTACTTCCTCAATAATCTGTTCCAACATATCAAACTGTCACAAAAATACGCAGACAATTTAAAATAATAGTTTAGAAGCACAATGGAGTATTAAGTTTCGGTATATTTGGCAGAAAAATGTTCTAAAACAAAAACGCGAATTTTGGGAAACGTAACACTAACAAGTCAAAAAAAGATAATGCCAATTTTTGGTGCCATATATATCGGTACATGTCACGTGAGATTGCTTGATTAATTTTTTGGCTGCGTCGCCACTTCTGGTCATTATGCACCCTTCAGTATATATGGGGAAAATTCCATTATCTAAAATCCTTACCTTAAAATTAAAAGAGGGGAATAGAAAAATAACTTTTCCAAAATAACTTTCAAGATATCAAACTCTCACGAAGAGGCGTAGGCCATGTGACTTACAATTTGAAACAGTAGTTTAAAAACACCGTAAAGGTATAATTTCAGATATTTGCCAGAAAATGCGCTAAAATGAATTTTTGAAAAAATAACACCGTATAGTAAAAAATAAAAAAAATAAGAAAATACACCAATTTGAAAAAAAAATATCAAGGTCCCTACCGATTAGGCATAAATAAAACAAGAATATCAGTTGTAATTTATTGCATTAGTAACAGTGAGTCCTAACCTAATTTTCGGCATAATCACCACCGTTGTTCAAGGCCAGGGATGTACAGGGAGTGGTCCAAGATCTCTCACCTGAAGTGATGCAAAGGGCCCGTGTGTACTCAGCTGTATGGGGTTGTACACATTCGATTCTCCTTCCGTGAATTGTCTGCACCATCGTCTGACCATACTATCACTCACGACGTCAGGTCTGCACTCCTCACACGATTGCTGGTGGCTCTGTGCCAAATTCTGAGCATGCAATGTAGGCTACATCGCAGTCGGTGGGAGACTGTATGAGAGCTGCAATCTTTAACCTAGAACTGTCCTAAAACGGCTGCATTGCAACTGTACCAGATTGCAACTACATGCCACTTCTTCTTTCCTGTATGTGTGTGTGTCGCTCTCCGACCACTAGTGCTGTGTATAGGCACCATTGGAGCTTCTTTCAGGATGCCCCTCGTATATGAACTTTCAGAAGCTTTTATTATTAGAGTGGTCCTGTTTTAATGTTTGGTTAGCTAAATCAGGTACCTATACAATGGAATTCTATAAATTCCTTGGGTTAGATTTCCAATACCTACATACCCTGTTCGTCAGCATTAATGGTATAACTGCATGTTGTCAGTTTCACAATACTTCACTTGGATGTACTGAAGCAGAAATCCCATTGATAATGTAAGAAAATATGACACTTTATTTTGTTCGATTCAATTGTTTCACTTATATGCAAGAGTTAAGTTGTTTGCTTTACAGAGAAGAGAGAAGTAGCTTTATGCATTGAAAAATGAGTCTGGACTCATGGTTCTTACAAGCAGAGGATTCCAAACAGTGGAAATATCAACATACCTGTATAATACCGAGAATGTATAAGGAGACTGATAAATTACAAATTGAATTTCTCAATCATTGACTCTTCACTCTTATCTCATAACTTTAAAAATAATAAAGTATTTTTTTTTAAACTTACTGCATATGACAAAATTCCGTAATCCTTCCCTAGCTTTGAATTGTAATAATTTTCAAAATTCACTATTTTGCAGTTTGAATTCAAATCATAGAGAATAGAGAAATTAAGTCAATTTCATAGAAGATAATATTGGTACTTAACAAAACCATACGTGGATCTGTATGAGTTTATTATTTCTATTTGCGAAAACAACGATTTTGTTTAGTTTGTAATTGTCAGGGAAAAATGTAAATTTTGTCCTGGAAAACCTGGAAAAGTCAGGGAATTTCATTTCTGCTTGTTTGTAGCCACCCTGCTAATACTTGATAGCTGTGGTGGTTTAGTCGACCTTAATGGCAGAGTGGTTGGCACAGCATGCTGCAATGCCAGGGGTCCCTGGTTCGGACATGGATGTTTGTGTTTGTTCCAATGAGAATACAGAAAAAATAGAGAAAATTGATGTGTGTGAAAATTGAGAAAATAGAGAGAAAAAGTGGGGATACTACTGCTTAGAAGGATATTACAAATGTAAAGAAAAAAGTAGACAGGCTGTCTGTGATCTAAGGTGAGAATTTTTCCAGTCTTGTCCCTGCATAATTAAAGCTTCTCTGGAACTCGCCCACCCTTAAATCAATGTATCCTGGAAGGGGGGGGGGGGTAGAGGCAGCCGGAGTTTGGTTCTGATCACATTATCTTCAAAATGACTGAGATGAAGAATATGTTGGGCCCTACCCCCATATCCCGTGAATGTGCCTTCATGGCGTGGTGCTATATGCATGGGGAACTTTACTTTTATACTAAAGTGCAAGCTATCTTGACAGTGACGTCAGCTGGGACCACACTACAGGTTGATGCGAAACCATTGTATCACTCCGCGCAAAGCATGAAAGATTCTCTCCATCACAGTTGTGTCTCAGAGTCTGCAGAGAAAGCACACAGGAGGAACGGAACTTGTTTCTTCAAGGGTTGGGTCGGGTGGGAGGTGTGGGGTAGCAAGGACTGCTGGACTTCTGACACCCTTTCAATGTTGCCAAACTTACATGGACGAAAGGTCAATTGAGTTCGAGTGCGTCTGTTGTGTATGTTGTTTGTACCAAAATGAAGGGCAAAACCGTACATAGTGAGAGCCGATAGGTGATTTCGAATGTTGTTAAATATTTTGACAACGAATCGAGAGAAGGATGTTACACGTATCTGGTCAATCAAGCTACAAAGCATGCGGCGGCTGCAGTTCAAGTGTCGGACACTTTCATTAAGAAGCACAGGTCTGCCGAAAAGCGTAGAATTGTTGTAGACGACTTTGACAAGTGTTTGATTAGAAGAACTATTGGTAATTTTTATAAGGTTGAACATGAAGTGCCAACAGTAAAAAAAAGTGCTTTCGAAATTAAAGAAAGAAATTAATTTTCCGGGTAGTCTTTCTTTTTAAAATGTAAGCTGTGTGTATATTTGATGGGTTATTTATTTACATAAATATTGTTTATGCGAACCTTACCGCCCCAAATTTATCTTAAATTAGCGCCTCTGGCCTGGTCCCCCCAATCGCCGCTACTGTCTCTAAGGATATAATTATAATTAATAATTAAATTGAAGATAAAATCTGTTTCTTATATGGTAATATTTACTATCGCATAGTAAGAATCACAACCATGACAATAGATTTTATTGTTATTAATTATTTGAATCGGGAATCGTCACGAACGCTATCCATACTTCTTCAACCACTGACCATGCCATCCTGAACATCGCGTTTTACGGCTGGTCCGCCAGAATTTTGTCTGTCAGAGAATAGCTGTGAGGCATCATGGCAACAGCATTGCATTTGAGAGCAGAGGAAAAGAAGGATTTCCCCCATATTCTCGTCTGCTGCCGTTCACCGCGACAGAAACAAGTGGGGGTGGATTTTAGTTCGCATATTTTCCGGTGGTTTTCTCTTCTTTGCTGAGCAGTATATATAATTTTAACTTTGACTTGTAACAAAATAATGGTGCCAAATACTCTACATTTCAACAAGTTTTTAAGTATCTAATATTTTTAACACATTTATATGCTCTGTATACGCTGTAACGTGTTTTCATTAAGGAACTATATTTTTGTGCTGAAGCCTCCCGAACTTTCCATTCAAAGGCGCGTTGCCATCTGGTATTCATTATCCGATTCCATTCATTTCCTTGTATTTATACATCGTGCTTGTTTTAATTGCTCTTTATTTTACATGATTCCATTCTAAAAGAAACCTCGCATTGCGACATGTTGGACTTCCTTCTCTTCCATTTCAAACTATTGAAATTCTTTCCCTTGTTTGTCTTTTTTCTTAGTGCAGACAGTGAAAGTATCAACGATGGAAGTTTGCAATGCTGTTACTACGTCACTGTCAAGATAGGTTGCACCAGAGTATAGCTACTATACAACATACAGTAGCTGCAAACACACTTTTAATTCTGCTTCATACAGTTTGTTCACAGTTTGTGTTTTCCCATTATTTTTGTGGATGTTTCAAGTTTGAATATCTCCTCGGTATATTAACCATGTCAATATTATAAGGCTGACATATTTAATTGTCTTGACTGATTTCATCCAAATGGAATACTGTATCAATCCTCCAAAATATCTGTTTGCTATGAAACTAACAGTTCCTATTAGTGGCCCTTATTTGGATCCCAACATACATATGCACTATATTGTTAAAAAAATATTTGTCAAGCCATAGCTTAAGAGGTGCCCTAAAAGATTTAGGTATCTTTTCTTAATGTCCAAAAATGTAGTTTAGGCAGATATTTGAAAGTGGCATCAGAAGCTACCTCAGAATATGAAAAATCGTTACCACTTTGATCGGGTGAATACACCTATAACTTATTTATTTCGTACATTTTTACATTGCTACTTACGTATTCTGCATTGCGGAACATTCTTTAAGGTGTTGTTATGAATTTCTCAAGGAAGTAATGTCCATTTTTCACATAACGAGTACTTATTGTTGTTCGTTTTTTTTTTGCTTCCCAAACATACAATATGGCACGAGAGTAATGGTTCATCGCACGTCGTGCTTGTGTTTTGTCGATGGTATGCAGTGTTTCCAAGCTTCTTAACTGAAAAATACCTACTTTTATGTTACTAATTTCGTATTTTTTCCCCGGGTTTGAAATTGTGGTTCGTGATCGCATTGCGCCACAAACCATTTAATGATACCCCCACAAACCATTCTCGCATAGCCCCAAAAATCATGTACGATCGAATAACCATCCACGGGTAGCCCCAAAAACCATTCACAGTAGCCCCAGACACCATTATGGTAAGGTTAGGTTAGGTTAGGTTGCTTAGATTAGGCAAACATAGTTAAAAAAACTGTGGTTGGAAACACTTACAGGGTGTTACATCATCAAACGCATGGGACATCCGACACGTACAGGAAGGAAATTAAAGCAACGTCAATTGCATGTCGGAGATATATTTTCCTAGAAAGAAATCATGAATTCGAGCTAAAAAGGATAGAAAACACATTCATGAGCTTCTACAACCCTGCAGAAAGTGTACTTCTTTTCAGTGGCATTCCACAACCAACTCGTTCGCACGTATTACATAAATGCTTGATCTCGAAGCCATACAAACTAACAACGGTTGCTACCTCTATTTGGTGCAAGGTACATAAATCTTAATCGTAAACCTCAGCTAGAATATCATCAGAGTAGGGTTCTTTTTAGACAAAGATGCCTTCCAATGGAGACGTCTAAACTAATATATTATTCAAACACAAGATGCATGGAATAAGAATATTTACATGATGAGCTACTTCTCTCTATAATTCTCATTTACAGTCAATTTGTATCTTTATATGTCTTATATGTATATGTATTACATGAATGCCAGTCTCACGTGATGCACACCGTGATGATTTTGTAGGACTCTGGGCAAAGCGTTCTCTGAGTTGTTCCACAGCAGCTTCAAGTATTTGTGGCCATCCAGGTGATTTTCCATGTCGTACAGAACAACCAGTCTCAATGAAGGTTTGGTGCCAAGAGTAAATTGTAGGCCTGCTAGGAGGTGCCTTACGATACTCTGTACGAAACTTACGTTGCACTGCAGTTGCTGATTGCATCTCGTGAAACCAAAACACACAGTGAGCACATTCCACACCATTAAAAGTAGCCATTTTGAGTATTGTACTGACAGCGTTACTGATGGGTGAGTTCGATACTAATGGAAATGAAAATGAATAATAAATAATTAGGTGCTTAAACAACAATAGATCAATCAATCGACAACATTGTTCCAAGGAAGCCAGCTCGAACTCGAACACAAGCATCTGATTTAACCAAAACGAGCACATTATTATGCAACACAGAAATATTTCTTTCGCAAAGCAACTTATGAGTTAGTTTGAACTTCTGTGTGTGTTGAGCACAAAAATACTCACTGATGTAATTTGACAGTTTTGCGTGGTAGAATTCAGCAATGCTAAAATTCTCACTGTCACTTTCACTTTGCACATACCTTCTTGATAACGTACTCCCTTTTGTGATCCAGAGAAGTGATTGGAGTATTGGATCCTCCCTTCTTCTACAACACTGGAACCCAGGTCATTTTATGTAAAGGTTTTGGGTTCAAAGTGTGATATGTCATAGGTATTACTTCATCGATTTTATCCAATCATCATTCGCCTCATGAATGCAATTGGCCAATGGTGCCAAGAAGTATGTAACAAAAAAATACAAATATTTATTTAATACTCTCAACTTTTGTAGAATTAGCCATTGTTCAAGGACCAGCATGCGTTCGGTCACTGATACAAATCAATATTTTATTAATCTGAAATAAATTTTAACATGTTCCAGGAATATCCTGAATGACACATTCACCTTTTTAATAAATGAATGTAACCAGACTCTGTTTTGACATTTACTTTTCCAGAGTACAGTCATGGATGCTTCTGGGTAGTAACAATTTCATTGACTTACCATGGGATCATTACATGCCAGATGTGTGTGTGACTTTAGATGAAATAACCACATGGCTTGTGCTAAATGTTTAGTAATAAACCAATATGGGTCAATCCATAACAAATGGTCCAACATGTAATGGGTTTTCTGGTCGATATAACTTTGATCATAGATCGGGCCCTAAACAATCCCGATAAAGACATATAACCAGAATAACCCAGTTACAAAATTTGCTTTGCCTTAGGGTTGTGCAAATGATCAAACAATAATTTTTATTAATCAATAGCAAATGTAGAAAATCTTATAATGACTTGCCTTTAATAATCTAATGACTGTAACTACATGAAAATGTTCCTCATTGTATTTTAATTGTTTTTGAATCAGTTTTTCACACTGATTTCAAATCTGTAATTACTTTGTTTCTAATGTGGACCAATTCAAAGTTATTACGATTTTCTTATATTTTGTATCATTTCATACTAAATCGATAGGCATGGCCTGATTCCTTCTCAGTGACGTGCAGTGATGTTGACACTTGGGGTAGCAACTGGTGGCATGCCCAAGGGAGGTTGGTGTGGGTCATAATCCCCCTCCCCCCCTTTGGGGCTCAGTATTCCTAAAAATAGAACGTCAAAGAAAGGAAAAGCTTGCAAAATGAGAAAGAACTACTGAAAATAATTGATTGATTGATTGAATTGCTTTATATTACTTCACATTTTGTGCCACTTTTGGCTAATTTGCAATGATGAGGATGGGTGATGATATGATGAAACTGATGAATAAACACTCAACAAACATCCATACCCAGACCAGGATTCGAATCCGGGACCCCTGGCATCATAGCGCGATGTGCTAACCATTCTGCCACACGGACCGGCTTCTGAAAAGAAGTACACATTAATCCCACCCCCTTTCGAAAATCCAAAACTTGTTGATTTGACTACTAAGCCAGAGATCCCAGGGTCGAACCCCGATCTAGACATGGGTGTTATTTGTGTTTGTCCCTTCTTCAATTTTGTTGTATCATCTTCACGATTAGCCAAAAGTGGAGGAAAAGCGAAGTAAAACAAACTAAATTAAACAATAAATCAATGATTGATTTGATTTATGCTACTTAGCGTCGCCGACACATTTGGTTAATCGCGATACAATACAATTAGGGAATAGACAAACACAAATAACACCCATGCTGAGGTCAGGGTACGAACCCGGAACTCCTGGTGTCATTGCGTGCAGTGATAACCACTCCGCGTGTTTGGTTGATTTAGTGTTTTAGTCCACTTTATGTACATAATAGCTAATCGGTACTGGACCTACAGTTTAAAATGGGATCTGAACCACTATGTGCCTCCACCAGGTAACAATCCGGGGCGACTTGCACTCTCCCACGGAGGTCGGCCGACAACAAAGATGAGTGGAAATCGCTAACCATTCGGATATGTGGGTATCGCTAAAGTAAACTGCATTTTCCTAAGTGGCAATTTTCAGTTGCATTTTTTGAAACACCATCCTCGTATATGATTAACTTTTATTCAAAAAAATTGCATTGCTTGATTTCCCTAATTTCTCCATCTCACTATCTTGTTACTGAAGGATCCAGGCTTGAGCCCTGGCTTGTGCATGAGTGTTCCTTTGTAACCATTCTTCATCAGTTTAATTTAATCAACGTTCATCGTCATGGCAGAAATTAGGTAAAGTGATGGAAAAGCAATGCTAAAGTAAACAGTAAAGTGGACCCCTGTGCTTTGCACCATGCCATGAAGGTGTATACGGGGTGTGGGGTTAGGGCCCCACACTTTCTTGATGGGGTGATGTGATTAGCACCACTCCCCTGACTGCCTTTACCCCCCCCCCCCCCAGAGTTTCCTCCAGGTACTTACTTTATACGATGCTGTTCGGCACTCTAGGGCCTCTGAGAAAATCCCGGTTTCCCCTGCCGGGATTGAACCTGGGTCTCTCGCATGGTAGTCAGATGCCCTAATGACTGAGCTACTGTGGCAACTAAAGAAAGGGGGAAAATACAAATTATTTCCTCGCAGTACATCTGCAGGGCACTGTGAAATCAGGAGTCCATAGTTCTCTGTTTATGATTGTCACTTGTGACTTCCATAAGCTCATTAGCTACGTATCGTGATTAAATTTATAGAGCTAGAAAAGCGATGGGAGGTGGCAGAAATTCAATATATTAGAGGAGATTAACAGGTAAGAAAACACACTTTTTTCTAATTTCTTCAATGATATTAATTTGGCTTTTTGAGTTATGGGATACATTTTTCATTCCAAATTATTCACTGCAGAGTACAACACACAGGAACAAGAATGCACGCTCATCTCGGGTTTCGAATCCTGGCCTGAATTGTTCTTTGTGAGGTCCCTTCATCAATTTTATTATATCATCACTTATCCTCATTTCCACGATAACCAAATGTGGCAGAAAAGTGAAGTAAAATAAACCAAACCAACAACAACAATTAGAACGCACATTTTCTTGCCCAAATTAATAAATCTGTATTTATGACTGTTTAGCTTATCCATTTTTTTTATTGGAGGCCAAAATATTTGTATTTTTTAGAAAGAAACTACTAAAATGAGAGCAAGAGAGAGAGAGCATGAGCAAATATTTATTTAATCATTATATATTCCATATTGAAAAAAAAATAAACTAACATTTTTGTCTGCACCTAATACAAGTATGTTCCCATTCATATACAAATGAAACTACATCCCATACATACATATTGTACAATGTGTAAAAGGTTATATAAATACAGAGAACATAAGTACTGCAGAAATTTTTCCCCTGAGTTTTTTAGGGGATTTACAAAGGAATCGAAGGGAAATCATTCCCTTATCTGTCCTATAGGAGATAGACTGAAGAAACTGAAAGCACGGGCTTTCAACATAGACTGAAGAAACTGAAAGCACGGGCTTTCAACTATTGGAGCAGGGGGCAAGGGTACGAGGGAGGTACAGGCAGAAATCTTCCCTTTCCCTTCGGGTGTTTTTTTTTACTTGGAATTGGTGAGGCGGAGAAAGAGCCAGCTGATTACATCGAGGGACAAGAAGCACGTGGACAAAAAATGTTGCATTTGAACTGTGGCTTCAAGACAATAAATATTATGATTTGAAAATAATTAGAGATGTGAAATTGATTGATCCATCTCTGCTAGACTAGCTACTCCTCAGTGCACGTCACTGTTCCTACTGTTATGTTTGTGGATATTAAATCGCTCCCAAGCAGAAGCAGCACTACACAACACCTGGCAACAAGTATTACACAGCGATAATGCTTACTTTGGAGTGCCGATGGGTGACCAGGACAAATCATGGGCTCCACATTTCATCTGTGGTTCCTGTAAATCAACTTTGGAAGGATGGCTACGAGGATGTCGGAAAAGCATGCCTTTTGCAGTTCCCAGAATTTGTAGAGACAATTGCTACTTTTGCATGGTCAATTTGTCATTGTTGAAGTATCGAAAACATAGAAGTAGAATCCAGTATCCAGATATCCCATCGTCAATTGCACCTGTCCCATATGGGCCAGTTTTGCCTATGCAGGAACCACCTGCCTCTTACACAGAAGACTCTGCATCACTAATGCGGTATGTACCTGTGTCCGACAGTGACCCTGAAAGTGACTATGATGATTACATCAAGAAACCTCATTTTCCAACTCAGGAGGAACTCAATGACCTGATTCGTGATCTGGAATTACTAAAATCGAAAGCAGAGTTCCTTGCATCCCATCTGCAATAGTGGAATTTATTGGATAGCAGCTGCAAGATCACAAAATACAGGACACTGCATGAGACATTCGCACCATACTACATTAGCATGGGAATCTTTGTTACTGCAGGGACATCAGTGGCCTGTTTGATGAAATTGGAATAGTGCACAATTCCGCTGAGTGGCATCTTTTCATAGATAGCTGAACTAGCAGTATCAAGGCCGTGTTGCTGCACAATGGCAACAAATATCCCTCTCTTCCTGTTGGCCACTCTGTTCTATTAAAGGAGAACTATGTTAAACAGCTGCTATATCAAGAACGATAGCTACGAGTGGGATATGTGTGGTGATTTCAAGATGCTGGGGTTTTTACTAGGACTCCACGGAGGATTCACAAAGTATCCATGCTTCCTCTGTTTGTGGGACAGTTGCGCAACTGGGCAACACTATATCCAAAGACAGTGGCCTTTGCGGAACGAACTTCTTCCAGGACAACAGAATGTCCTACATGAACCTCTTGTTGACAGGAAGAAGATCTTACTGCCTCCTCTCCACATTAAATTGAAAATAGCTAAACAGTTTGTGAAAGACTTGGATGAACAATCAAGTGCTTTGCAACATATGGGCTCCATGTTTCCACGTTTATCTGAAGCAAAGGTATTTGGTGGGGTATTCACTGGACCTCAGATCAGACAGATGCTGCAATCCACAGAGTTGGAAAACAAAATGACACCTGTAGAGAAAAGTGCCTTCCAGGAATTTTGTTGATGTTGTGCATAACTTCCTAGGTTACAACAAGAGCCTACGTTACAGTGAACTGATCCAGAATTTACTGGATACGTTTCATACCTTACGTTGCAGAATGTCAATAAAGTTGCATTACCTGCACTCGCATTTGGATTTTTTTAGACCAGATTTGGGCGATGTGAGTCAAGAACATGGAGAACAATTCCATCAAGATATGCAGAACATGGAATCGCAGTATCAAGGCAGATGGGACTATAAGTGGGGCTTGGTGAGAGATAGTCCCCAGAAACACAAAAGGAAAATACTATCACATCTGCATTTCTAACATACTAAGATACTTGAATGCCAATTCAATGTTGTGGTAACTAATCATATATTATATTCTGTCAGACAATATCCAAATTATATGGATCGATCATTGTTATTACATTATTGGACAATTTTCTTTGTGATACTATATATGCTAGTATATATGCAAATTACTCAAACGTATTTGGTTAATTTTACGGATAACTATCCATGCCATATTACAGAAATTGGCATTTTTTAAATCAGTGGGTGTGAATTATATAGGGAACATAAAAAAAAAACTTGGGAGAAACAACAAGTTGCTGAAATTTTGTTGCCCAGTTGCAATTAATTTTAACATTGCACTATTCGTGCATTTTTGGTTAATACCCAATAATGATGTATATATGTTCTGGCATGCAAATACAATAGTCCATGACCCCCCCCCCCACTTCCAGGACAAATTACAAAATTATCTTCAGGTTTATGCTTTTAGACGTGTGCTTGTAGCTAAGTCATGTTGCTTCCAGTAGTTGTAACGACAGAGTGGTTTGCTACTTCTTAACCATGTTTACCACAGTCAATTTCTCCTGAGTAGATCAATTTCAAATAATGCACATTAAACAATATAAATAAAATTAAATCATCCTAATTAATTAATGCTTATTGGTGCATCATGTTTTTAGGTAAGATTCTAATTAGGGAACGATAAAAATTTCCCGCACCCGTACAAAATCCACAGAAATGGCTCCCCTGCGAAGAATGTGTAGCTTGCATAATGAATGGTTAGAGAGGGGCATACACTTGGACATATTTGCTAAATTCTCTGAATATAAACGCTATTTAATGGACAACATTCTTACTTAATTTTTATTATTATTATTACTATTATTACTATTTTACCTTCTTTATGTCTATAAATATACCCATACATATATGAATGTAATTGTGTAAGGTTTGATTCATTTTTTATCCACGGTAATGTATAAGGACGATATATATAACCTCTATATGTATTTTTTTTATATCTGAAATGTATATAAATATTATTTTTATGTGTATAAATCCTATCTAAGACATTTACTGTGCACTGTAAGAGGGCAGATGCCTGTTGTGCACAGTATAATAAATAAATAAATAAAATGGTGGAAATTCGTTAATATGTCAAATTCATAAATTAATTTGTTTAATATGGAATAAAGAAGAAATCCCTCAACAGAGGAAGGAATCCATAATTGTTCCTGTGTTTAAAAAAGGTGATAAAATGAACTCCAATAATTACCGTGGAATTTCTCTACTCTCAACAACATATAAAATATTATCTAACATTCTTTTAACAAGACTAACCCCATATGCTAATGAAATTATAGGTGATTATCAATGTGGAGTTAAACGTAGATCAACAACAGATCAAATTTTTCACATGAGACAGACACTTGAAAAAAAGTGGGAATATAATCAAAATGTCCTTCAGCTATTCATTGATTTGAAAAAAGCATATAATTCGGTCAAAAGAGATAAATTATATAATTGTAGAGTTTGGAATACCTAAGCAGCTTGTTAGTATGATAAAAGTATGCACCAGTGAAACAGAAAGTAAAATTCGTGTGGGTATTAATATGTCTGGCAAATTTACAATTCATGATGGGTTAATACAAGGAGATGCATTATCTCCATTGCTCTTTAATTTTGCCTTAGAACATGCTGTTAGGAAGGTAAAATAAACTAAAGAAGGACTAAAATTAAATGGTGTGAGTCAGTTGTTAGCATATGCAGATGATGTAGACTTACTGGGGAATGATATAAATACAATTAAGAATAATGCTAAAATATTTTTCAAAACTGCTAAAGAGAGAGGTTTTTAAGTTAACAAACAGAAAACTAAATATATGCTTACAGGCTAAAACCAAGTGTTAGGTAATAATTAAAATCTAATTATTAATAACAACTCGTTTGAACCAGTTTCCAAATTCAAATACTTAGGAGTAGGGATGGCCAAATGGATCTGGATCCGAAAATTCTGGATCCGGATCTGAAAGTTTCGGATGTGGATCTGGATCTGAAAGTTACGGATTTGGATCCGGATCCGAAAGATTCTGATCTGGATCCGGATCCGAAAGATTCGGATCTGTATCCGGATCCGACAGTTTCGTATCTCAATCCCATTATAATATTACCACAACTTAAAAGGTATTATGATCTTCGATTACAAAGAAATTTTTCGTTAGTCCTACAAGAATTTTTTTCAAGTGTTGTTACTAAAATACTTTGCTACGCATCGTCTAACACACTCGTGCACACATGTCAGAGGTGATTTTGTAAATGCCATTGAAACGAATATGTATTCATTCGAATGTATTGGAAATGAAAACACACATAAATGTGAGACATTCCATTCCAGGATGAAACCTTTAACACATATAACAAGATAGAAATGTTATACAAAAATTATACAATTGTTCTACAGTTACAGTTCTACAAATTAAAATAAAACATTATAATATATGAAGTGTTAAATAATTACAAGGGAGGTTATCTAAGTATCCCCCTTTGATTTCCATGAAACTTGGCAGGTGTATAGTGGGGCCCAATGGAAGAAATACGTGTTTTTTTTGTTTCAGCTAAAAAACAGTTTTAGGGGGCAAAACCCCCTCAAATGTCAAGATGAAGACAAATTGAAGTGAGGATCTGACCCCTGTGTCCCTCTCCGATTTCCATGATACTTGGCAGGTGTGTGTATAAACGGGCCCAAATGAAGAAATACGTGCTTTTTGTTTCAGCTAAAAAACTGTTTTAGGGGGCAAAACCCCCTTAAATGTCAAGATGAGGACAAATTGAAGTGAGGATCTGACCCCTGTGTCCCTCCGATTTCCATAAAACTTGGCAGGTGTATAGTGGGGCCCAATGGAAGAAATACGTGTTTTTTTGTTTCAGCTAAAAAACGGGTTTAGAGGGCAAAACCCCCTCAAATGTCAAGATGAGGACAAATTGAAGTGAGGATCGGACCCCTGTGTCCCCCTCCGATTTCAATGATACTTGGCAGCTGTGTGTATAAACGGGCCCAAATGAAGAAATTCGTGTTTTTTTTGTTTCGGCTAAAAAACTGTTTTAGGGGTCAACCCCCCCTCAAATGTCAATATGAGGACAAATTTAAGTGGGCATTGGACTTATGTGTCCCCCTCCGATTTCCATGAAACTTGGCAGGTGTTTGGTGGGGCCCAAAGGAAGAAATACGTGTTTTTTTTTGTTTCAGCTAAAAAACAGTTTTACAGGGCGAAACCCACTCAATTTGTCAAGATGAGGACAAATTGAAGTGGGGATCTGACCCCTGTGTTCCCCTCCGATTTCCAGGAAACGTGGCAGGTGTATAGAGGGGCCCAAAGGAAGAAATACGTGTTTTTTTTTTGTTTCGGCTAAAAAACTGTTTTAGGGGGCAAAACCCGCCTCAGATGTCACGTTGAGGACAATTTGACGTGAGAATGATCTGACCCCTGTGTCCCCCCTCCGATTCTCATGAAATTTGACAGGTGTATAGAGAGTCCGTATGCCCCCTGTTTCTTCCTATGCCATATTTACGTGGTTTCGGGGTCAGATCCCCACTTCAATTTCTCCTCATCTTGACATTTGGGGGGGGGGGGATGAAAACACACATAAATGTGAGAAATTCCATTCCAGGATGAAACCTTTAACACATATAACAAGATAGAAATGTTATACAAAAATTATACAATTGTTCTACAGTTGCAGTTCTACAAATTAAAATAAAGTTCTGGATCTGGATTTCGGATCCTATCCCTACTATACACCTGCCACGTTTCATGGAAATCGGAGGGGAACACAGGGGTCAGATCCCCACTTCAATTTGTCCTCATCTTGACATTTGAGAGGTGGTTGCTCCCTAGAACAATTTCTTTGCCGAAAAAAAAAAAACACGTATTTCTTCATTTGGGCCCTGCAAGTTTCATGGAAATAGGAGGGGAAGACTTAGACCTCCCTTGTAAGTGTATTAATTAATTACAAATTGCGCACGCGCGCACACACGCTATATATATATGTGTGTATGTATATTATATATATATGTATATTAGCAGGTAACAATATGTTATAAGCACATTGTTACTTTCCAAAGAAGCACATGTGGGATGGCAAAATGGATCCGGATCCAAAAGCACCGGATCCGGATCCAAAAGCACCGGATCCGGATCCCAAAGCACCACATCCGGATCCGAAAGTTTTGGATCTGGATCCGAAAGTTCTGGATCCGGATCCGAAAGTTCTGGATCCGGATCCGAAAGTACTGGATCCGGATCCGAAAATTCTGGATCTGGATCTGAAAATTCTGGATCCGGATCTGAAAGTACTGGATCCGGATCCGAAAGTACCGGATCCGGATCTTAAATTTCCTGATCCGAAAAATTTTAAAACAACCAGATCCGGATTTCGGATCCGCTAGGATCCGGATCTGGCCATCCCTACTTAGGAGTAATATTAACAAATGAAAATTATATTAAAGAGGAAATAAAAAGTAGGCTTAATTCAGGAAGTGCATGTTACTTCTCCCTCAATAAACTTTTGTCTTCTCATTTAATATCTAAGAAACTAAAAGTTAAAATATACAAGACAGTAATTTTGCCTGTAGTATTATATGGGTTCGAAACTTGGTCCCTTCCATTAAAAGAGGAACATAAATTGAGAGTATTTGAAAATAACATCCCTAGGAAAATATTTGGACCTAAAAGGGATGAGGAGACAGGTGAGTGGAGAACGTTACATAATTTAGAAGTACATAATTTGTATTCATGTCCAGATATTATTAGAATAATTAAATCAAGAAGACTTAGGTGGGCAGGCCATGTGGCACGAATGGGAGAGGAAAGAGGAGTTTGCAGGATTCTTGTTTGGAAACCTGATGGTAAGAGACCTGTAGGAAGGCCAAGACGAAGATGGAGGGACAACGTTGAGATGGACCTAAAGGAAATCTGTAGGGATGGAAAAGAGTATATAGATCTTGCTCAAGATAGGGACAGATGGAAGGCCTGTGTTGCTGCAGCCATGAACCTTCAGGTTTAAGAAGGCTAGAGAGTTCATTAGTTAGGGAACGCTTCTTTTCTTAGTTGCAAGAATTTTCATGTGGAACATGAACGTCTACAAATTGTATAACTTTTGCCACATGTATCTAAATTGTGTCGTGCCAAGGTTACATATTTTCAGGGTATCAAAGAACTTCAACAATTCTCGATTATTATTGATAACCACTCACTTATTTAGTTATGTCCACTTTCACTTCAAAACAAAGAACTTCACTGTGATTATGTGGAAGGCGAACACATTCATTAATTTTGTCAGTTTTCACACTTTTGCATGAGTAAATGCAAGACCATCAGTTCGATTCAATTTTTGCACTACTCTTGACACACTTATCAAATAACACTATACATTCATTGGGTATGTATCTTGATATTCACGTATACTTGCAAGTCGTGAATTAGGTTATCATAAGTTCCAACAATTGATGCATGCTGCTCTACCATTCCAAACAATGAATCCTCTTATTTGAAAATACTACAAGGATGAGAAAATTTGCATCATAAAATTGTGAAAAAAGTAATTTGCTATTAAGCTGTGATCTGACCACCCTCCGCTCTTTGATGCACCTATGCTACCATACACATACTGTATGTGCTACAAAGTATGTAAGTAGTGCTGTTTAATAAGTGATATCAATCCATACATACATACCCTGAAACTTCGCCAAGCATCCCCCAGCTAGGAATTTTCACTTCATTCACTTGCTAGTGCAGTGACAATGTACACTCTGTTGATATGCAGTAAGGCCAGCCTAAAGTGAACTACTGCAAACGTGTGAATAATATTTGACTGTCCTTAATAGATTTGGCAAAAGCTGAATAAAATATTACTGAACCAGTAACATATTTACATTTTTCAATGCATGTCCTTAATGACAGTCTATTCTACTATCCTTTCTTCTTGGTGATCTGTAAATCTCTGACAATTTTTTTTCCAGATATCTGAACAAGAACTACATGCAAGGACAGAGCCAAGATGTTTCAAGGTCAGTTACACTAGAACCTTCAGGAAAATTAAGTGAACAAGAGCAACCAAAAGACAATACAGAATGTGTCAATAGAGAAGGTAACTTTGAACCTGAACCTTCACCAAAATACTCTAAAACCGAGGCAGATATTGAAGATACCAAGCACTGTAACAGGAAAAAACAACATATCTCTTCAATGTTCAACCAAGTTTTCTCCAATGAAGCAAATTTATTTGCTCATTCAAATGTCGTTGCAAAGGAGAAGTTTTTGAATCGCTCAGTTTCCAAGAGAAAATTTATTCCTGAAGATAACCTTTCCACACAAAGAAGGGTTCACACCAAAGATAAACCTTTTAATCGCTCAATTTGCAACAAAGGTATTACCCTGAAATCAAGCCTTAATATTCATATGAGGGTTCACACCAAAGAGAAACCTTTTAAGTGTTCAATTTGCAACAAAGATTTTTCCCAGAAAGCAGTTCTTCAAGTGCATGTGAGGATTCACACTAAGGAGAAACCTTTTAAGTGTTCAATTTGCAACAAAGATTTTACCAAGAAATCAAACCTTAATAATCATATGAGGGTTCACACCAAAGATAAACCTTTTAAGTGTTCAATTTGCAACAAAGATTTTTCCCACAAACATCGCCTTAATACACACATGACAGTACACACAAAAGAGAAACGTTTTAATTGTTCTATTTGTAGCAAAGTGTTTTCCTACAATGACTCGCTTAATAAACATATGAGGAGACACAGAAATGAAAAACTTTTTAAGTGTACAATTTGCAACAAAGCTTTTACCCAAAAACATCACCTTAATACACACATAACAGTACACACAAAGGAGAAACCTTTTAATTGTATTATTTGCAGTAAAGATTTTTCCTACAAATCCTCGCTTAATATACATATAAGGGCACACACAAATAAAAAACCTTTTAAGTGTGCAATTTGCAACAAATATTTTGCCCAAAAAAGTCACCTTAATGGACACATGACAGTACACACAAAAGAGAAACGTTTTAATTATTCTATTTGTAGCAAAGAGTTTTCCTTCAATGACTCGCTTAATAAACATATGAGGGCACACACAAATGAAAAACCTTTTAAGTGTACAATTTGCAACAAAGATTTTAACCAAAAATATCACCTTAATAGACACATGAGAATACACACAAAGAGAAACCCTTTAATTGTTTAAAATGTGACAAGTATTTTACCCATAAATATATATACTTACTTAACATGTGAAGAGGGTGCAAAGCAAATAGAACTTAAATACCATTTGCACACAGGGAATGTTTTTTCCGAGTAGAAATCTCTGGAAATTCTTGTCGATCTGTGCATATATCATTTTGGATGGGATCCCAAGCTCTGTATTATACAAATCATTACTTCATGTCTACAACTATGGTGCCACCATTTTATTAATTGAAATCTCAACCATCCATTCCAATGGTACTGTGCAAACCTGTTTTTGATAGCCCTACTGAAAATTCTGTTTACTGTTTTCGGTAGATCAATTTGTGTTTTGAAACATCCACTGTTTTCAGTAGATGAACTGTAATGCTACTGTCTTCTGTTTTCAGTAGCCCAACTGTGTGTACTGTTTTCAGTAGCTGAACTGTACTGCTAATTTTTTCTACTGTTTTTAGTAGTCCAACTCTGTCTACTGTTTTCAGGAGGTGAACTGTACTACTAATAGTAAGGTTTGAAGCTTCCCTGGTGACGAGTGATGAATAGATTCTCTCGGGCTATCTCGCTTCAACCCTGAAGATGAGAGTGAAGTTAGCTCTCGAAAGCTTGCAATATTTTCCATAACTCACCTGGTCGATAGCCCGAGAGAATCTATTCATGTACCACTAATGTTTCCTACTGGTTTTGGTAGTCCAACTGTTTCTCCTATCTTTAGTGGCTGAACTAGACTATTTATGTTTTGAGTAACATAATTGTACAACCAACATCTTTTATTGTGTTCAGCATATTGATGTATGAAAACAGTACTATTATCATTAATGATTTTTTTTATCAATACAACTGAAAATGCAATGGAAAAATCATATAAACAACTAAAATAAATATATGGTATAGCATGTGGAACTTGCTACTTAGGAATGCACCCATACAACAAAAAATCAAGAATAGTGAGCTTGCTTTTAAGTGTGTAGCTTCATTGTGTTTAACTTATGTGTAGAAAATTGAAAAACATACTGTTTTATACATAAATTGACCTATTGTTTTTCATATATTCACACGAAAACAGCAGAAAATTAATTTAAACAATACGTGATCCTCAATGCTTGAAAAACCAAAACAAGCAAGCACTGTTGACTATGTTGATCAAAAGATGGCTCTCTTCTGCAATTGCACTACACAGATATACACTGACTGAGCAAGACTCAAGGGATACCCACCTGATATCTGGTCGGGCCCCCTCTGGCCCTGCAGAGTGCAGCTATAAGGCGTGAAAGTGAGTCTGCAAGGCCCTGGTACATGTCCAGAGGCAGTTGACACCACTCAGTCAATTGCATTCTGTGTATGGGTGGAGGATCCAGTGCACGGAGACTGAGTTCAACGGCATCGCAGATATGCCCGATGGAGTTCATATCAGGGCTCCGGGGTGGCCACGTCCATGGACGACATTGGAGCGATGTGGCAGTGCATTGTCATGTTGAAAGACCGCCATATCGTCAGAGTGTTGAAAGGCCAGAAACGGGTGGAGATGGTCTCCGAGCAGATGACAATACTGTGGACCAGTCACAGTGTCTTCCAGAACAACCAGAGGGCCCAGTTCATACCAGGAAAATGCACCCCAGACCATGACTGATACCCCACCACCCTGGACCATGCCCTCTTGATACGGGATCCATCGCTTCATGCAGTCTGCGCCACATAAGGTGCCACCCATTGGCATGGTGCAGTTGATACCGTGACTCGTCAGACCATATGACGTTACGTCACTGTTGCAGTGTCCATCCGCAGTGATTGGTGGCAAATTCATGCCGGAGTGTCCGATGACGTGGGGTTAGCAGTGACACCCGTGTAGGGCGACTGCTCCCATACCCGAGGGCACGGATGTTCCAACGGATTGTCCACTGGGAGACGTTTCTAGCATGGCTAGTGTTGAATTGGTCCGTGATTTGTTGCACTGTTGCCCTCCTGTGTCTGTTGACCTTTCGTCCCAGATGTCGCCGGTCTCGGTCATTGAGGGCAGCTGGATGCCTGGTATGGTGTCTGTTGTGGACTGTGATGCCTTCATCTACCCATTCTCGGTACACCCTGGACACGGTTGAATGTGGGAAGCAGAATTCCTGCACCACCTCTGAAATCGAATGTCCCATGCATCGGGCACCCACCACCATGCCCGTTCAAATGCCGCCAACTCACGACGACGTTGCATTGCACATGAATCTCTCACACAGTCACTTCCCACAAGGTCTCGCACACAAGTGCAGCTGTCGCGCAGCCCTGCAGGGGGCGTGGAACACGCGTGGTGTCCACCCACGAATCACTGACCTGCGAACCCATGAGTTTTGCTAAGTGAGTGTAATAATAACGATGGAAATTCCTTGCTGAAAAAAATCAACTGATATGATAATGTATTCAAACTACTATCTGCTTTAAGGCTGAGCTATTTCTTAAGAAAGAGTTGTAGTAACTTATTTATTAAGATATATCTGACTCAGTAGTTTTCATTAGAAAAACAGTAGAAATTCAGTTTGTGTACTGTTTTTTCCAATGCACTTCAAAATCTCAAAATTACTGAATATATGGTGTCAGGAATGAATTTGCCTATTCTTGGAATCAATAAATGATTTTATAATATATTGTAGCAAGTATTATGCATAATTATTCACATTGTTTCTTCAGTACAGTAGTCCTACTGCAGAGTACATTAGCTGTACAGTAATCTGCAATGGGATTTCAGTAGATTTCACAGTACACAGTAGGAGATATTTGAAAACAGTAGAATTTGTCTACTGAAAACAGTAGAAATTTCCAGCAGGGAGTTGTAAGAAAATAACCATTCATAACAGGATGTGGGCTTTTTAAATAGCTAGCCATTGTTTAAGTACTTTTTTTAGCCAAAGTACTGAGCAAAGAAAGAAGCTTCATCACCAGTAGCAGTGACTCAGGGTGGCTACTCACCGGGAATTCCTTGAATTCCAGGAATTATGCGGGAAGTATTGGCTCCGGGAATTATACATGAATTATGTGGGGATTTTGCTCCTTAAACATGAAAAATTGCAACTTTTATTAATCCAGATCTCAAATTTATCTATACATATTCATAAATGTTATGAGGCATATTTTTCACAGTTCAGATTTTATGTTTGTCAAGGAAGTAAAAGAAAGCTGCATTGGAAAATATATTAAAACAGAATTCTTCTCTGAACTCGTGGTTGGACAAATGCATAACGTTGGTAGGCTAGGATAATTGCTAAATGCGAAAAAGATCCCAGAGGAAAATACAGTATAGTAATGGAATACGTATAGATTCCTATTTTAACTTCTCGTGCAGTCTTTCCTTATTTTTACTTGCCTTGCTATGTGTCATTGGTTTGAAACTTATTTTTATGAACGGTGTTTGATTTCTAAAACTGTGAACATTTATGTACGAGTACAATATCAGAGATCATTGATATTTCTTTAGGATAGAAACAGCAATGTGGGTTTATTTCACGCTGTTCAGTACTTGCCTGCAATAAGGTCCATATAAAATCTTGGATGAAACTCATTTTTTTGGGTACATTCTAGGTATATTCCGAAAAACTGACTCCAAAATATATGATTCTGAATCGTGTTTATTGAACAACGTATCATTTTAGAAATACAGCTCCATTTATCTATATTGTGTGTTTTAAGTGCTTTTGCCCCTATTGTTTCTTTCTAACACAAGGAATATCGTAAGGGAAAGTTTTCCCTGTACACTCACTGGCAAAAAAAATTGGACATAGAGACCTGAAATACTCACTTCCCTGCGAGGCATTGTGTGTGGTGCCCAATTCTACGGCGATAAGTGTATTTTAATAGGGAAGTTTCAACGGCAACTTCTACCAGCCCTGTAGATTTATGCAACACACACAACGCCTTGTAGGCAAACGAGGATTTCAGGATCTAGGTGTCCCATGTTTATTGCCTGTAACTGTACGTTGCACCATGCCATTCAGAAATACAGAAGGTGTGGAGGGAGGATAGAGGTTCATACATTACACTGGTCTACGTCCATTTTGCTGACTGGAGGCTGATGGTTGTTCTTTAGTAATTCGAGGGTGGTAAATCCAAAACCGAAATCCGTTTTTTTCTATCACGTCAGGTTTCGGAGGAAAATAGAAAATTATCTAATATTAGGGATGTATATTTAGAGTAATGAAACAACGTAGTCCGTAAAGAGGTCACAAGATGGCAGCACATGGAATATTATAGTGATTATTATCTAAATCAGTTATTTGAACATTGTTAACCTCAAAACAAAGGACAAATATTACTAACTTTGTAAGGAAAGCATATAGTGCATATTTCGGAATTAAATTGGGTGACCAAGATAAATCCTGGGCACCTCATAAAGTATGCAGGAACTGTGTAGAAAAGAAGGAAAGAAATATGTTAGCGTCTGGAACAACCTTCATGTATCTGGACAGAGATAGGCATCTATTAAGATATTTTCAAAGGGACGAAGAATATGTCTATTGTACAGATGTGAAGGGACTAATTGAAGCTATGGGATGTACGTATAATGCAGGAGAATGGAGGCTTTTATTGATAGCAAGAGGAGTTTGAAGTGTGTGTTGATGCATAATGGCAATAAGTTAGCATCCATTCCTGTTGGCCACTCCGTACATTTGAAGGAAAGCTACGAAACAATGAAAGAACTGCTTCTAAAGAAAAAAGTATGCAAATGACAGTTGGCTTGTGTGCTGAGATCTCAAGGTCATTTCAATGTTACTTGGTCAACAAGCAGGTTTCACGAAATATCCATGCTTTTTGTATTTATGGGACAGTCGAGCAAGGAACGAACATTGAATACGAAGACTGTGGCCTGCCAGGAAAAGCTTTGAAGTCGGGGCGAAAAACATCCAGAACAAGCCGCTTGTTGATCCTAAGAAAGTGTTACTTCCTCCACTGCACATTATTTTGGATTAATGAAGCAGTATGTAAAAGCTCTGGATAAGAATGGGGCTTGCTTTAAATACATTTGCTCAAAATTTCCTGCATTGACGCCTGAGAAAGTAAAAGCAGGTATTTTTGATGGTCCTCAGATAAGGATGCTAATGAAAGATGAAGAATTCTTACAAACAATGAACCGCACAGAGAAAGATGCATAGTGTGCCTTTTCTGATGTCATTACAAACTTTCTTGGAAACTTCAGGGTGCACAACTACGAGGTTCTAGTTGAAAATTTGTTGGTGACGTTTCAAAAGTTAGGAGTAAATACGAGTGTCAAGCTTCACTTCCTGCACAGCCACTTAGAAGTATTTCCGTCCAATCTTGGTGCCGTAAGTGAAGAACAGGGCGAACGCTTCCACCAAGACATAAAAACCATGGACCACCGATATCAGGAGAGATGAAATGAAAACATGATGGCCGACTATTGCTGGTGCTTGCAGCGTGACGTTCCTGAGGTCACGTACTCCATAAAATCAAAGAAACGAAACATTTTGCCTAAGTAGGTATGCATGTTGTGCTATTCTGTGGTGTATGTTAAGTTTAGCATAAGTACAGGCATCAGGTGCTTACTGTATGTGCTCGTGAAACAAATTGATCAATTTGCCGGAATTACCTAAACTTTTTGTCCATTAAGAACTCCCTATTGAGAAAATAGAAACGTATGTTTGACGTGATACTCTGCATGAACATCTGACTACGTCGCATTCTCTTTGCAAGTGCTGTTGGAATGTAGCCGGATATAATTTTCTGAAAATTTTGAAATGTGACTTGTCAAACAATGCAACTTAATACCTGTTATCAGCTCCGCCACCTTATGTATAGTCCTATAATTTCATTATGTGCAGATATCTATATGGAAAATTGTTGGGGTTTAGCCCAGTATTATATTATTGTGAAAATTTTCAAATGTGATTTGTGAAAAATTGTGACGTGATACACTTTTTCTGACTACATATTTGGAATCAGCGACCTCAAATTATATAGAATCAGTTATAATATGTAAGTCAGCAGAAAAAGAAATTTCATTATGTGCAGATATCTATATGGAAAATTGTTGGAGTTTAGACCAGTATTATAATATTGTGAAAATTTTGAAATGTGATTTGTGAAAAATTGTGACGTGATACACTTTCTCTGACTACATATTTGGAATCAGCGACCTCAAATTATATAGAATCAGTTAAAATATCTAAGTCAACAGAAAAAGAAATTTCATTATGTGCAGATATCAATATGAAAAATTGTTGGAGTTAAGCCCAGTATTATAATATTGTGAAAATTTTCAAATGTGATTTGTGAAAAATTGTGACGTGATACACTTTCTCTGACTACATATTTGGAATCAGCGATCTCAAATTATATAGAATCAGTTAAAATATCTAAGTCAGCAGAAATCTTTTTTTCATATGTAGACCAGTGTTATCGATCTTGGCCATACTGGAGATGACGTGATCAGCAGTACCCTCTGCCCATCTTTACCCCCTCATGTACCCATTAATGGGAGGCTGGGTAAGCCACAGAACTTCTTCTGCAGGGATATTTTCTGAATATTCCCACCTGATATGTCCAAACTCGTGATTGGAACTTGGGTCACTCAACAGTGTACCACGAAATTCATCATTCACTTGAATTGAATTAGATCTTTTTGAAACATTGGAACCACAAAGACCCTTTGTATTAATGTTAATATATTTTGGGAGATGGGTAATAAGTAAGGTTTGAAACAGAGGAAACTCTTGCTTGTGTCTTTAATTTTTTTGCCTTGAATTTTTTGAAGGTTCGCATTGAAGACCGGCATTTATACTTGAATTTTAACACGGTCTTAGTAGCCACCCTGGTGTTAAACTTCCCCATTTTGATATATTTTTATTAATTCATAATAATTATTGTTATCTTTTGTATTCCGGTTTTTTCAACAGACTGATCTCCCTCACCGTGAATATTTACTTGTGATACCAATGTCCATGGCAGAGTGGTTAGCACAGCACACTATGATGCTAGGGTCCGAGGCTGGTTTGTTAAAGCTCCAGACATTTGAAGTAAATTCAATTCCGGTCCAGGAGAAAAAATCAGGAAGCGTAAATGACTTCTGGATGGTAAAGAATCTTTTTATCTGTGAAGTATTTCAATTCGGTCAAGGAACCTTTTTTCTGAATGATTTTATATTCCATCCAGGAACCTTTTTTCTGAATCAATTTAAATACGGTCCAGGAACCTTTTTTCCGAATCTATTTATATTCAGTCCTTGAACCTTTTTCCCCGAATCTATTTACATTCGGTCCAGGAACCTTTTTTCCAGGATCAATTTAAATATTGTTCAGGAACAGTTTTTTGGAAATCAATTTAAGTATGGCTCAGGAATCTTCTTATCCGAATCATTTTAAATAGGGTCTAAATTCTGTATTGAAATGAAACAATACACAACTTGGATTGAATCTTAAATTGTATGAGAAAAAAGTTCCTTCAACAACCCTTCATCAATTTAATCATATTATGACTCATCCTCATCTTTGCAATTAGCAAAAAGTGGCAGAAATGTGAAGTAAAATAAATCAACCAATCAATGCGTGAATAATTATATTGAAAACATTTTTACTAGATATTAAAATATTTTGAACTTGATTAGGTAAATTTGAATTTGAAATTCTTATGCAATTAACAATTTCTTGTATATTAGAATATCCTGTAACATTTGCGACTCGTGTTTGTAGATGTATTTCATGTCTTAAGTATGTGAAATGGCAAATGTAAACTTCACATATGAAATAAAATATTTTAAATATTGAATTAAACCTTTTAATTGAATTGTATTTGACTGTTTTGATACAATGTAATCTCATTTAAGCTTTATATTGTTAATATATTTGTGTGCATATGTGTGTGGGTGGTGAGAGGCAGTAATACATAATATTGAAATAGAGAAAACATTTGCTTGTACACTGGAATGTTCGTCTTGGATACCGGGAATTATACTTGAATTTTATCATGATCCTGCAGTGGCCACCTTATACTAGCAAAGTTATAATCACTTATGGACATAGATTTGGTGATATGTTACTGACAAATTTATTTTTAATGCTGATAAAGTTTAATGCACTGATAAACTCTACCTCTTTTGAAATAATGTTTAAATATTATGTTGTTGTGGTTGAATGAGATTGCATTGATTGAAATTAATTTCTTCTCTTTTAAAATTATTGTGATATTTTATGTTCAATTTTATGCATGACGTTTTTGTGTTTCTTAACATATTGAATAATTTTGATGAAGAATCTTGTAAATGTGTAATATTTCAAACTTCCCATTTTTCAGAAAGCAATACTCAATGCCAGTGATTGATGAATAGTAAGCAAGGGCCAGTTCTAGATCATTCTTCTGAAAAAGGAAGTTTTAATTAGGAATTTTTAGGAAAAAATCGTTTTGCAACACCTAAACCTCATTGCACAGCTGGGAAATGCTTTGTTTGTAATAGATTCCATTTTAAAATAATAAAGGCTAGTTACCAAGTCACATATCACATTCCTTTCATGACATTAATTAACTCGCTAATTATTCTCCTGCAGTTATAATACTTTGAGCCACGGTTGTGTATTCTGTAGGGTGTCTGTTTCGACGCAGGAGACCTGGGCTCGATTCCCAGGGTGGGTGATGTAAGGTCAGAATTTTTCTGGCCTTCTCCCCTCCGCCCCCCTAAAGCATCTCCAGGGCTCATCCAGCCTCAAATCAATGGATACCTGGCGGCAACTCCGTGTTGGTAAAGGCAGCTGGAGTGTGGTTCTGATCACATCACCTACAAAAATGGTAGAGATCGAGAATGTGTTCAGCCATACCTTCCTTACCTTACCTTACCATCCGGCGCTACAGCTCCTGTCGGGCCATGGCCTCCTCCACTATGTCCCTCCATTTCTGTCTGTCCTGGCATTTCTGTTTCCATCTTGTTACTCCTATCTTGTTTAGGTCCATGCATACTTCTTCCTTCCATCTGCTTCTAGGTCTTTCTTTCCTTTTAGTTGAATATAGCTTACTCTCTATTATTCTTCTCGGCATGGCATCCTTTGGTAGGCGGTATACATGTCCTATCCAGCTGATTCTCCTGGCTTTGATAAAGCGAACTATATTTTTATGTTTTTTAGTTCCTCTAGTTCGTGGTTGTATTTTATTCTCCATCCTGTTTCTTCTCTAGTTGGTCCAAATATTTTTCTTAATATTGCTCTTTCAAATACCATTAGCCTTCTTTCTGTATCTTTGGTCAGCGTCCAAGTTTCAGCTCCATATGTTACTACTGGCCTGATTAATGTATTGTATATTTTCATTTTTGTTGTTCTTGTTATTATCTTACTTTTCAGCAGATTTCTATTTGCATAATATGCTCTATTTCCTGCTCTAATCCTTCCTTCCACGCATCTTCCTATGTTATTTATTTCATTTATTTGTTTTCCCAGGTATTTGAATTCATGTACTACATCGAACTTCTTATTACCTATCTCTATTTCTTTTCTTCTTTCTGGTTTTCGTGCTATTTTCATATATTTTGTTTTATTTATGTTTACTTCTAGGCCCATTTCCTTAGTATAATTCTCCATGTCGTTAAATACTTGTATTAACTTATTCATAGATCTTGCAAGGATTGCTATATCATCCGCATAAGCGCAGATTTGTGAGCTTTTATTAAAGATGGTACCTCTTTGGTCAATCTGTTTTATAGCATCATTCAATCCTATATTAAATAGTGTAGTCGACAATCCGTCCCCTTGTTTTACACCTTTGTCAAATGTGAACTCTTCACTAAGTTGTCCTTTTACTTTTACTCTTGCGGAGGTATCCATCAGAGTCATCTGTACAAGTTTTTAATTTTTTGGGTATACCAATTCTTTCCATTGCTTTAATTACATCTTCTCTTTGTACACTATAGGCCTGTTTAAAATCTACAAATAGCATATGTAATTCGCTCCCATGTTCATAATGTTTCTCTAATATTTGTCTAATTACGAATATTTGGTCTGTGGTGCTCTTATTTTCCCGGAGACCTGCTTGATACTCTCCAAGGATGGGTTCAATTATTTCCTGTATCCTTTTGTTTAATATGCTCGAGAATATTTTATATCAAACATTTCACAATGTTATTCCTCTATAGTTGCTACAATTGTATTTGTCTCCTTTCTTATAAATGGCACATATAATTCCTTGTCTCCATTCGTCTGGTAGTTCCTCCTTTCTCCATATTTTACTAATCAGCTCATGTATTTTCTGGTATAGTTGTGTGCCTCCATGTTTAATCATTTCAGCTACCATATTATCACTTCCTGGTGCTTTGTTATTTTTCAATCTCCTGATTGCTTTTGTTACTTCATCTAACGTTGGTGGTTCTATTGTTTCTTCTCCCTCTTCTTCTGTTTCCCGTTCTGTATTTCTGGCTTCTATTCCATTTTCTCTTCTTGACAGTTTTTCTTTGAAATTTTCTGCCCACCGTTTTTTGATCTGTCTTTGTTCATACAGCATTTCTCCATTTTTATCTTTACATCCTTCAATTTCTGGTTTATATTCTTTTGTAAGACTGAACATGGCTTGATAGAATTTTCTTCTCTCATTTTTTTTTATCTGATTCCTCTACTTCCACTAATCTTTGTTTTAAATATTGTCTTTTCTTTTGGGTACATATTCTTTTAGCGGCTCTTCTTGATTCTGTGTACCTTGCACAATTGCTTCTAGTTTCTCTCTGTAAGTTCTTATTTCTTGCTTCATTCTTCTTCTGGATGGCCTCTTCGCATTCTTCATCAAACCATGGTTTTCCATATTCTCTTTTCTTTTCTCATATTTTCTCTTCAGCTGTTTTTAGTATTATTGATTTTCCTCTCTTCTATCTCTTCTGTTTGTTCAGTAATTTTTTCATTAATGGTGGCTCTACAGGTTTCACACACCTCTCTATCTTTAAATTTCTCTGTGTCCCATCTTTTTCCTAACATTCTTTGTTTTCTTCTGTCCACTTTAACAATTTTTAATCTTATTTTTGCTCACACCATGTAGTGATCCGAATCGATGTTAGGTCCTCTCAGGCTCCTGACATCCATTATCGATGACCTATATCTTTTATTGGTGAGAACATGGTCTATTTGGTTTACTTCTTGGGTTCCTGGAATCTTCCAAGTTCCTAAATGAATGTTTTTATGAGGGAAAGTGGTGCTACTTATTATCAAATTGTTTCTTAAAGCAAATTGTATTAGATATGCTCCGTTTTCATTACTTATGTTGTGGAGAGTATGTTCTCCACTAGCCTTATATATGGCTTCCTCCTTCCCAATTTTAGCATTAAAATCGCCAATAATTAATATCTGGTCATTTTTGGATATTTTCTCATATGTACTTTCTAATAATTCATAAAATGTCTCTTTTTCTCTATCTTCTTTTTCTTCAGTTGGTGCATGTATTGACAGCAACGTTAGATTTCTAAACTTTCCTTTTATTCTCAATCTACAGATTCATTTATTGTTTCTATCTCCAATATTTTCTTGCTGGTTTCTTTCTGAATCATAAAACCAGTTCCAAATAATCCAGTTCTTTCTCTGGTTCCACTATATATCATGGTAAACTTTGGTCTTCTTTTAATTCCACTTCCCTGCCACCTTATATCCTGTAATGCCACTACATCTATCTTATATTTCATCAATTCTTGTGCCATTTCCATCATATTTCCTGCTTGTAGCATAGTTTGGGTATTCCATGTTCCAATCCTTATGTCGTAGTCCTTTAAAAGTTTGCCAGGTTCATTTCCTTTATATCTTCCTTTCCGAGGCATAGTGTTTGGTTTCTGAACCATTTTTTGTTTTATGGGGCCGGGTTGTTAGCCCTGTGCCCAACCCCCAACTTGGAGGACCAGGTAATTTTCTGTTGGGGTGTTCTTCCCCTAGCCTTTGCCAGTCCCCTGGCTCCTGCAAGGCAGCAGTGCTGATTTTGGTCCACCCTGGCTATGCCAGTACTATATATATATATATCTATATAGCATTTCCCTATCCGCCACCTGGGGAGGTGCCTGGTTGGAGATCAGCAACTCCTGGCCGGGTCAGCCGTACCTTCACATCCCCTAAATGTGCCTTTATGGCATTGTGCTATATGCACGGTGAACTTTTTTTTTTTTTTTAAATAAGCATCATGATACTTTAAAATGTCTTGTGACATTTGCTATTTTTTTGTGAAATTCTCTGTAGACCCAGAGGATGCAAAGATAGGTTTTTTGAAGTGTTGCAAGACTTTTTAACATGCAGCAGTTAAAAAAATAAATAAATTAAAATATAGTTTGATTGTCTCTTCAGTTTCATGTAAATACTATTCATTCTTGCCTTTTGGGTCAACCTAGAGGGGGAGAAATGCAATGTAAAAATATATGGAAATACAGTTATTAAATAACACCTCTTTATGCCATGCTGTCAATCATTCTCTGTCATTTGCAACAAAAACAAGTCTCTGAGGTATAGGCTGATACTAAAAGTGACATCGTAACGTTCCCCAAGGAACTGAGATCGAATCTGGGTGGTGTAGCTCATGTATGCGATGATGGCATATTCACTGCTCATGGAGAGCTTAATGGTAACATGCAAGAGGTAAAACATACATACTGTATCGCAAACACAACACTTGGCTTTTATAACCTTTAAAATTGGATCACCATGCTAAATGGAAATACCTGACTCTCACTGTGTGGAGGTGCTCCCTCGAGGTGTCGAACTACGGACTGGTTAATAAACAAAGTGTCAAACTACGGACTGGTTAATAAACGAGGTGTCCGTTTGTGATACTAGTCTGAATGCTCAGACTTCACTCTCCTTTACTTGGATTTCTTGATCGTAATTCTGCCTGATGACCCCCCATTGTCCTAGATATTTATTGCGATGTATTTTGCTAAGCAATGCCAAGTCAGTCACCTGCAACTTCTTCCTGGGTTACACCTGTTTACGTTTTTACACCTTTGGTGACCCAGTAAAGCTTAGGTAACATCTGACACTGCATTCCTTACTGTTGAGTTCCTGGCTGGAAAGTGATAGCTAGTGTGTGGGATTTGGAAGTTTTTTGTACCAATATATTTCCATTATTTGTGGATTATTAGGATATAAAAGACACAGAAGGGAATAGTGCTAGCAGAAATTATAGAATCCACAACCCTCCTGCCTTGCTTGAATGTAGATAAAACAAATCGAATTCCACAGCGGCCTTCACACGTCTTTCGCAAGAACTCCGAAATCATCTGACCTGGAAACAGCCCAAGATGGTAGTAATGCTGGTTTTTAAAACATCCACCATGAGCAGTGCAAGCAGGAATTAGAAATGAAATATATCTTTTGTTTCCAAACAGCTTTTACCTACCAGGTAGTTACATGCCTTCAAGAAGTTTGGTCACAGCTTTCCCTTTACCCATACCTTTGATCTTGTCAATCATCTGCTTCCCAGGAGGTGGAGAGTTTGTTCGGTAATTCTCCGTAAAACTAATCTGTCTCAAGGAAGGGTGAGCAAACTTTTGGAAAGGACAAATGTTGTTCTTGGTTCTAGCAACTCAAAAAAAAATGGTATCGGAAGGTATCGCTTGGAAAATATCAACCAATACCATTGGAATTGTAACGTGCGTTTAATGTAACGTTGTAATGCATATTACAATTTTGTGAGTTGGTTCGGAAAGAAGTAACAGGCAGTCAAAGTAAGTTTATCTTGCCAGTTGCTCAGCACTGGGCAGTTAAGGTTAGACGCCTTCCTCCACGTGGGAAGGTTGAAACTCAGAAACGGCGGTGGCTTAGCATATATCATTCAAAAGGCAAGGTCTTGGCCATGATATGACAGTAATATCAATCACCAGCTGTCAGTCGTGTAGTGTCAATCATATGATATCATCATATGATTAGGTGTCAGTCATCAAGTGCCAATCATCTGATGTCAATAAATGTGACACACATCCAGTGCAGATGTACCTAGAAGGTTACGCATCTAGTACGGATGTGCCTGGCAAGGCCTTTCTTATAGAAATAGAACAATTTGCGAAGATAGCCACAAAAACAGGAAAGAACACACTTCTGATTGACAGGCTGAGTAATTAGGCAAGGTCAACAACAAGTTACATATACTGAAGATTGGAGAATTAAGTATGTTGTGTGTGTCGGAATGCTGCCCGAGCTGTTTCAGGGTGCAAGTTCAAGGTAAGGTTACAACTGAGTTCAGTGTTGCTGGAGACTTAGATGCTCCTTGTGTAATACAAAACTTAACTGATATGATTGGGTTAGAACATAGCTTAGGATTAGGATACTAACAACATAATATTAATTAGCTACATGTTAAATAAACTATATTATTCCGAATTGTGAGTGTCTCTAATGTTCCCTGAACTATTGCCCTTAAGAAATGTCTCTCCCTAAAAGAGCGGCGTTTCATATTGGTGGAGGTGTCGTGTTCCCCCTCTCTGTGACTTTCTTCTTGTTTTCATAAAGCATCTGATGGTTTGATTACATTGCTCCATTTGTCGAAGAAATGTTAGTGGTTGCTGTTTCATCTGTCGTTCATGGTTGTTCAGTGTCTCTTGTAATTGGTCGCTCCACGCCGGTTGGTTGTTCGATTGTCCGGATGTTTGGTCGTCGTCTGCGTCCTGGTTTCGACTCCGGTTTGTTCTCGTTGATTGTAGTGTAAAATTCCTTCATTAGGGTTGTAAATGCCTGGTTCGGATTTCCTTTTGTTGCTTGTTTTCCGCTTTTGAATGGTTGTAACACGTCAGCAAGCAACTGGCGAACAGAAACCCCTATTGTCTACTAGCATTAGATGCCCACTCCCATCTTGCTCTGAAGAGGCAATTCGTACACCCCTCCCTGACGAGCGTAGTATAGAGACAAATATGCCGATCACTCCCCAAGAGAACAGTGGCGGAGACTCCGCTGCAACGATGCATTCATATGCCAGAGTCCCTGCCATACAGCCGGATGTTTTTAATGCAGACCCTGGGGAGAGTATTGCTGATTTCTTTAACACGTACAAACGTGTAGCTTCGATTTTAGGGTGGACGGAAGCACAAAAAATAAAATTCTTGCCAGCTTATTTGAAGAAGAGCGCGCTGGCTTATTGGGATTTGAATCGAACCACGTTGGAAAACCTACAGGGAAAGAAAGGAAAGAAACAACGGGATGAATCCATTGAGAACTATTTTTACGATGTTCTCAAACTGTGTAAAAAGGCAGATCCAAATATGAATGACGACGGAAAGATAAATTTTGTTTGCAACGGTTTAGATGCACGGATACGGAAAAGTTAGTAACAATGAAGTCTCAAACATTAGACGACCTATTAGCGAACCTGCGGTTGCTCGAACGTGCCAAACGCCAGGCGGATATTGCATCTCGTACTTATGCTCAGGTTGTACAAGGGACCAGCGACCGCCCGAAAAACTCGTCAAATCGTCCGGCTAATCCTAAGCGATATGTGCACACCGTGGAACAAACAAGTTCAAAAGATACCGAGAAACAAAAGAATTCTCCAGTTTCGAATTCTTCACGAGGAAGGGGAAACAATAGAGGCCGAATCATCTCGCGGAAGATCAGGCAATTTTCAGAATAACGATAAACGTTGTTTTACTTGTGGCTCAGCATATCATTTTGCTAGATCATGTCCACAAACGGGTTCATACTCTACTAGCCGTGGAAGAGGCTCTTTTTCACAACGAGGTCAACCTTTTCGAAGAGAATGCAATCGCGATTTTCCAAGAGATCAAGTTTCAAATCTCCGACGTAGTCCTTCTCCCTATCGTGGGAACCCAAACGAGTAAAGGGGAAACGCCTCAGGGGTCGTCTACACCCTCATCAACAAAAATCTCTGAAAATGCAATGTTATGGTGCCATTAATTGTTCCACTTTTTCGCAAAATGAGGTAAAACAAAATCAGCGACCAATGATTATGATTTCTATATTTAGACGTCATTTTCCTGCTCTTATTGATACATGTACATGTAGCCTTTTGCATTTTGGAATATTACCCCGAAACTTTTCCCTCTGCTAGAAAAACAGGTTCGGTAACTTCATCTACATTATCAGGAATTGCAGCAAAACACACTCCAGTGTGCAACTTTCATTTCTGAATCGGGCCTCACAAGTTCAGCATGCCATTAACTGTCTGTGGTAACCCTTCATTACAAAATCGTATTATTTTGGGTGCGGATTTCTTTAACCTTTATGTTACACATTTGACGAGAACAGGTGTACGATTGTGTAAATCCAAAGCTTCATTTGTTCCATATCTGCGGGATAAGCAGATACAGTCCTGGGGTAACGAGATCCAAGTACAGATGGGAAAGGAAGTACAGAACAAGGACCAAATAACGTTCCCAACTGCAGAAACATCTACGGCAGTATATTTGGATTCGGATTCATTACAAATCCCACCAAATTTTATTGGACCCCGAAAATTTGTCTCTTTCGATACAAAAATTAATCGAGAAGAATATTTTGCCAAGGGTAGTAAGGAAAACGTTGCCGTTAGTAAGCAAACGAGGCAGAACGTTTTGGAGAACGATAATTTTCCCTCTTATAGGAAAAACACCGCGACACCGAAGTCGAGTGAGGATATAGATAAAGCCCTTTTCAAAGAACTTCCGTTCGGATCCGAGAGTGTAAACAGGAAGTTTGCAGATAATCGGCGAATGTTAAAGGTATTTTCTGCACATTCTGTGATACTCGAACATTATGAATATACAGAATTGGCAATAACTTTATCTTCTTTTGTTCCCCCTAATCAGGACTTCATTCTCGAAATCAATTGCGGCCTGTATGATCAGTATCGCTGCTTGGTCCCTAGGTTGCTCATAAATTCCTACACTACCAAATGTATTCCTATCATTAATATGAACCATTTCAAAGTTGCATTTCCGCCTAATTACGTAGTAGGAGTCTTACACAAACCAGAATATATCTCTTCAAATTTACAAAGTGCTCCGTCACAACAGGTAAACGCCATAGACGCAGCAAACTTAAAAAGTACCTTGAAATCTCCACAGAAAGAATTTAATATTTGCACTGACTTAGATATATCACCGGATTTGACAGATCCCCAAAAACACGAGTTACTTCAACTGCTCGAAAAATACAAACATTGTTTTGCAGCCTTGCCAGAACAACTAGGAGTTACCAATGCATACGAAGTGACTTTACCACTCGAGGATGATATTCCGGTTAGACGAGCACCATACAGGGTATCACCAAAGCAGCGGGAATTTATAAAGGCGGAAATTGAGAAAATGCTCGATCTGGGCATCATTCAAGAAAGCGAATCGGAATATGGCGCCCCTATTTTGTTAGTTGCAAAGAAGGACGGAAGTTGTAGGCTCTGTTGTGACTTCAGGGCTCTAAACCGGAAATTGAAAGTTCCAAGCTACCCTCTTCCGGCCATTTCTGATATCATTCATTATCTTAGTGGGGTGAAATATATTTCTACCCTAGATCTTTATACTGCCTACTGGCAACTAAATATCACAAAAGAAGACAGGCATAAAACAGCCATAGTAACACCTGATGGAACCTTTGAATTCAAGAGATTACCCTTTGGTTTAGCCTCCGCCCCTGCAGCTTTCCAAAGATGCGTCGACAAAGTCTTCGCAGCCCTTAAATGGAACAGCTTATGCGTTTTCCTTGACGATATCATTGTGTTTGCTGAAAATTGGACACAACATTTGGAGAGATTAGGAAAAACCTTCCTCGCCTTACAAAGGTCGAATCTTAAAGCAAAACCTAGCAAATGTCATTTTGCGTACGCCGAAACAGAAATATTAGGCCATATAATAGGCAGGAATGGTGTTGCAACCGACCCGAAGAAAGTAGCTGCCATAAAGGATATTCCTGTTCCAAAGAATTTAAAGGAAGTTCGATCCTTTGTAGGATGTTGTAATTTCTATCGTAGATTCATGCAAGGGTATAGTCTTATAGCTAAACCTTTGACTGATCTAACCAAAAAAGGGATACCATTTAACATGGGTGAAAAACAACTGTCCGCATTTAATCAGCTTAAAACGTGTCTGACGACCGCCCCTGTACTACGACATTTTGATCCCAATCTGCCCATTGAACTCCATTGTGATGCATCCCAGCTGGGATTCGGCTTAGTTCTTTGTCACGTTGTTCCTGATCCCAACAATGAAAAGAAAACAGTGACTCAGCCCGTGAGCTATTGCTCCAGATTGTTTACGGGAGCGCAAGTAAATTATAGCATTTGTGAAAAAGAAGTGTATTGCCTTGTATTCTCCATCCTCCATTTTCGTCAGTATTTGACTGATATATTCTTTACAGCAGTGGTCGATAGTTCCGGTGCTTGTTGGCTGCAACGAGCAAAGGATTTATCGGGTAGGCTTGCAAGATGGAGTCTACGACTTTCCCAGTTTAAATATCAAATTAAACATCGCCCGGGGCGAACTAATTGCGTGGCCGATTGTATGAGCCGTGCCCCAGTTTCTCCTCTAACTGATGACGAAAGAGATTATATCGATCATGGTGACATGGTTGGATTGGTTGACGAACTGACAGACTCGACTTTCAATGAAAGACAAAGGGAGATTCGAGCTCGACAAATACAAGACTCTGAGGTGCGAGCCTTAATTGAGTTAAAGGAAAACGACCCAGACCATCTGACTGTAAGATATTACACGTTAGATAATGGGGTATTGTATTGCCTATACAAAGATAAGAAACTATTAGTGATTCCTGACAATCTGAAGGCTGATGTGTTATCTGATGTACACGACTCACCTTATACCGGGGGACATACCGGACAATCTAAAAGTTTGCAAAAGTTATACGAACGTTATTTTTGGAAAACCGCACGGAAAGACGTACTGAATTACGTCCGTTCCTGCCCAATATGTCAAGAACGAAACAAATCGACAGGAAGGAAACAGGGTTTTCTTCACCCCCTACCGGTGGGAAATATTTGCGAGAACTGGGCAAGTGATATTCTGGGCCCTATTACCCCTTGTAAAGGGGGGTATAAATATGTAATTGTAGCTATAGACATGCTCTCGTCTTGGGTGGTAGCTCAACCCCTTAAGACTATATCGGCAAAGGCCGTGGCAAATTTTTTTGTTAACAGAGTGTACACAGTTTACGGACCCATAGCCAGTATACTCACCGATCGTGGCTCTGTTTATCAGGCTGCCTTAGTAGATAATTTACTCAGTGAGCTAAAAATCAAGCATTTAAACACAAGCGGATATCATGCGCAATGTAACGGAAAGGTTGAAAAATTTAACCACACCATAGCTACGATGCTTAGCAAGTACACAGCAAAAAATCAAAAAGATTGGGTCTCTTTTCAGAATTTGTGCGTCTACGCCTATAATTGTAGTCCCCTAGAAGGCCTCGGTCTATCACCTTATGAGATTTTTTGGGCGAAAACCTTCTTTTCCCCTTGAAACGGGACTAAACGCTAATCCCACTGACCCATTTTCTGAGAATTTTCGCCATCATCTTAAAACAGTTCAGACTCTTGCCAGAGAATTGCATACCAAACGTCACCAACAAGGGAAAAAACGTTTTGACGCCACCAGACGTGAACCCTCATATGCATTACATGACTTAGTCATGGTCTATTTTCCTGCAAAAAAGAAAGGTATATCAGATAAGCTAAGAAGGAAATACGATGGACCATATCGCATTACTAAAGTTCGCGGCAAAAATGTATATGATGTTCAACGCCTAAAAGGAAAAAGAAACTTAAGGGTAAATATAGGCCCGTTAAAACCATACTGGTCGCGTGCGGAAGCCAAGGAAGACTAAAGCATGAATCTTTTTTTTTTTCTTTTTGCACCAAAGCTAATCGCTACATAAAAACTGCCATCTCTGCACCGAACTACTCGTTACCCAGAACTTGCTTTTCTGCACCGACATTAATCGTTACCCAAGGATAAGGTCTACACAAGAAACATTACACATGATGAACCAAGTTCGGTAAAAACTGTAGAAGCCCTTACTGGTTCAACTTGCAAGAGGAGGCATGTAAATACCCCCCTGGTTTCTACCTTCGAAAATTTTTCGTAAGACTCAGCTCAAACAACATTGGAAGGGACAAGAAAAGGACGAAAGCTAAGTGTCGACAAACAACTATGAATCCATTCGTCCTCCCCCCTTCCCCTTTCATATTGTTGAAGGTTGTTTGTTTTGTTGTTGTTTTCCTCTCTTCACGATAACTCAGGCAATGGAATTTTTAGCCAGAATTACTTATCACTACGGATACCGCATTTCCGCCAATACAACTCCAGACTGTTGCCTTGTAACGAAGTAGACGACAATTTTTTTTTTCTTATTTTTGAGGTCAGACAAATTCAGAAAAGCGAAATCAAATCTCTTAAAATAACTTACGCTTACCTTTTCTTTTTTTTTACAGTTTGCAGAGTTGCCAATATTGTTTGCACCGTGAATTAATAGTCAGGTACTTTTTTTTCTTTCTCCAACAGCGTGTAAATTAGCTGCCGTTTTCTTGTACGCTTACACGAAAGACAGAACCATATGTCCGCTACCGTGTGGAACTTACCTGACGAAATTGTCATTATCATCGCCGAAGCTGTAAATATTGCTCCTTCGCAAGCTTTAGGTGGATATTCCATCGAACAAACGCTTGGCCTATTTCCAAACAACACTCTTCAATACCTAGTCTTCGCCCTTGGCTATAATTTCAACGAAACTGTCTGTCATCGAAATCTAGCCACGTCTACTAGGTGGGTTAATTGGCTCTACAACACTGTTATTCCATCTTTTGTTTACAAGATTCGCACTTGGGTTGCCACTTTTCAATTTGATTGGGTTCTGAGCGTTTCTTTTGATTCCTTGGGAACGATTACTATCACCAGACCTCTTATCGTAAAATACTGCATACTTTGGCCTGCATTCCATTATTGACACTTATGTATTCCGGTAAGATTGTTGTGGAGGGTCTTGGTTTAGTTCTATCCCCTGATGGGCCACAGTTCCAATCCATTGTCGACGAAATTGCAGCACAAATAAATGTCCCTTCTTCTCGCGTTCGGGAACCAGAAAAAGTTCAGAAGATAAACAAGTATTTGCTATGGTTATTCAGAACGCAAACGGCGGAGAAGTTCTTCTTAGATTGCACAGAGGTTACTAGAAATTTTATACGTATCCACTCTAAGGCGGGAATCTATAGACAGTTCCCCATTGATACGGGCGACAAAAGTAATGTCAAAATATTAAATCACCTGAAACAATTAGAAGAATTGGTGAACCGAATAGGGTAGCGCCCTGGAAGCAGTCAGAAAAGCATTCTTTATGTGGTACACAGTCTATGCTCAACCCCTCCCCTTTCTCCACGGCAAGGATATATACATATATATAACAGACACAGTGGACAATATAAGCTAGCTTTCATTAAATCCCTCATGCCAGTGGTGTACAATGGCCATTAACGTCGACTGGTGGGTATCGAGGTTTTCTCAGGACATATTTGATATATGCGAGGTGAGGAATATACGTGAGCACGTTTGTGAGGCTGTTGTTGACTCTGAACTTAGGCTATTTGTAAAATTTGTTAATGATTGTGCTGCTGCTATCGATGATAAAGAGACATTTTTAGAGGAGTCCTTTGACAGGATCAAGTTATTTGTTCAGTCTTGCTATGCTAAATATACTTTAGATTCGACTTTCGACTGTGAATTTCGGGTGGCAATAAAACCTTAGTTCTATTCGCATATTAACATGGAGGTCTCCAGTCAGCCAGTAGGAGAAACAGATTCTGATAACGACTCTCTCGCTAGTTTAGAGACAATACCTTTCGTTAGATCTCCCGTTTCAGATCTCAGTTTGGACGAGGATTTTGAGGCGATACATTCTAGTATGGATTTCGATTCTGCTCTTTTACCTGAAGTTACCTTGGCCCCACCAAACTTATTAGGCATGGATGCCATTGATATACAGATTTCACTTTTACAAGAAGCTTCTGTTGACGAAGCTGAAATCCTCATTTCACAATTTCTGGTGATAGATTTTGTTCGGGCATTCACTTCATGTGAAAATAACTACATTGAAACAGGAAGGAATATCCTCAACGTTGTTTTGCCCCAAGGATCAGCCACATACTTTCATGTGCTTTACGATCTGATTTCCTTCTTACGCCTAAGTTTGTGACACTTCACAACTCTTATGGAACGACTAGAATGGCTGTCGCAAATGTCATTCGAGTTACACGCACGTGTCAATTCTGTAATTTCAAGTAGCAGGCGATTGGTGGACCCTTCACACATACTTCGATAGAGAACAGGGTCGCTTGCATTTTTGCCCCCTTTATTTAGAGGCCCGCATTGGTCTCTTTGAGGAATGACGAAGATATTAATGAAATTGGAAGACTGTAAATAGTAATTCCCAGTTTGTAAATATTTTCACTGTTTTGCATTCGCTACGCTTATAATATATTATTATCTCTCTTTATATATTTATTGTTTCCGGATGGCGGCAATTTTGGACTATATATATATATATATATATATAAAAAATAATAAGAACAAAAACCGGGGGCGAAGCCATATCGTTCCCCCCTATTTATCTTTGTGCTATAATTGAGCTCTAACTCGAAGAGGCTTCTGGTCGAAGCTCTCTGGTAAGGGGAGTAAATAGAGGATAGTAGGGTGTAGTACCGTTACGTATATATTTTTAATTTCAGATCAGTACCATGATATTTCTGTACCATATTGTCCTATTTTGGGGATATGTGTGGACTAACCCAACAAACAGGCTCATGCCAGGAGCCTACTGGAGAAGTCTGCCAAAGGTCATTCTCTACGAGGGAAGCGTGCCCCTCACCTATACAGAAAATCTCCCTTCACCCACGGTGGTGGACCACACTTTACTGGAAGCCACAAGGGGACAAAAGATCACTTTTGAGGAGGAAAATCACGAGTATAAGGTATTTAATGCCTTGGAAGGGATGGTAAGTGACTTACAAAATTTGTTTCTACATCATTTGAATCACACTTACATAGATTTTCCCCCTCCTGCGGATGAATATGAGAGGACAAAGAGAGGGCTAGGCTTAACTTTCATTGGTGATTTCGCTAACTGCTGCTGTGGAGTTGTGAGCGAGAGCCAATACCATTATCTGTTGGTAAATGAACGTGTACTGAATGCACAAGTACATAAAATTACCACGAGTTTGAAAAATGAACACATCTTCTAAAATCTCAAATTCGCGATGTTGTGACACAAACGAATAACACTATAGGCGAAATTGAAAAACAAATAAACCTCTTACGAACTAAATTGGAAAACAGAGTAACCGCTATAGGAAGGGATGCTAATGTGACTGACTACAAAATATATCTTATCGCCCTAAGATCCGTATTGTTGCATCAACTTTTAATAAGTTCCACTATTAATTCGGAGTTACGAGAACTAAGAACTTCCTGCTTTGCAAATAAAATTCCACTGTATCTAATTAGCCACAGTTGTTAAAAAGAGATCTAAAGCAATTACAATTCACTTTATTTAAAAATTGTTATCAACTGGCAATCCCTACCAAGAATTTAATGAAATATTATACTCTTCCTCTAGCTCACTGATTATTTTCTCCAAATAAAGTAGTGGTAACCTTAAAAATACCCATTGTCAAAATTGGGGAAAATTCCGTATTGGAGGAATTTCTCACAGTTCCATTCCGTTGGGAAAATATCACTTGTCACATTATACACCCCCCCCCCTTGTTTTTGGCAACAAGCCCTTCCTTCGTAAGGTTATTATCAGGGACTTTTTTGGCCACCTGCGACCCACATAATTCCCCCTTATGTTACTTACCTCGTTTTGGGCACGATGCCACCTTGGGTAGTTCTTGCGCACCGAAGATAAGACAAGGGGCCATGATCCAAGAACTGGCCGGTCACTGCATGTTCCAATGTTATGAAGGAAATAACATTATCGTGACGGAAATTACGCAAGACCATTATGTAATCACAAACCCACCGCCAGATATAACGGGCGAATGCAACGGTGAAAAGCTGAGAATCAAAACTTATGCTAATGAACCTGGCACTTTGGAAATCACCCTTCTGTGTCATTGCTCTTTAACTGTAGCTAACGAAACCTCTATTTCCCGAACTTTTTCATGCCCTAGTCAGTCTAGCGATAGCGTACAGAGTTATCATATTTTACCTGCTTCGTGGGGTAAAATCCGTACGAAGAAGATTAATGTTTTGTTCGCAGGAACAAAAGCAGCTGAATTCAAACATTTTAATGACTGTCTGGACGCATCTTGGCCCGAGAAGATTCCATTTCTGAAAATTTCCACTCAAACGGAAGGTGTCGAGAGTGATAGCGATCTGACTGATATTTCCGATATTCCCTCGTCATTAATAGTGGACAATGATCGCTCGAAACTTTCGTTAATTATTATATGGAATTTGTGTCTTACATTTCTGATTGGATGGACTATCCACAGATACCGAATGCAAGCAATTCAACTCATTACCCTTAGCCAGGTCCGAACTACCGAAGCTCTAGATTTCTCAAATGGCATATTAGATCATATACTTATTTATGTAATTATCATCTTTCTTTGCATTTTGATAATTTTACTTGTGTACTGGGTAAGCAGACAACATTTACATTTTTGTTGTACTCGAAAATCCCTGATTCATACACCACCACACACTGGCTCTAATCAGGTTTTATTCATAAACGATAACGATCCCAGGTTACAAGTTGCTCGAAACACTGGAGCCATACCAAAACTTTTACCTCGCAGGTACAATCCTGGCCGAAAACCAGTACACTTAACCATGACAGCATGACTAGCTGTTCTTATCTTAAACTGGCCTTTCTTCTCATTCTACGGAACGATGTGGTAGCTCATGTGGAACGATGTCCTTTACATTGCACCAAAAACCCACAAGTGGTACCACTCATCTTGCTAAATGTTTCCACTTACCTTGTGTTAGCCCCTCCTCAGGTGGAAATAAATGTTAAATGTGAAAGTATTCTTTTTAGTTTCAGTAGAGTATCTCCTTTTGGTACATTAGTTATTCAACTGGGCTGCCAATGTGTATTATGTGTCTTATCTAAATGTTTATGAGCGCAGTTCCCCTGCATCCTTCCTAATCCTACCAAAGCACAAATCTCCCGATTCTTACCAGTGCACTGGGTTCATTATCAATTAGTTGATCACGCTAATTACGAATGTACCGAGGAAATGATGCATTATTCTAATTGTACGGTGCGATCACAACTCCAAGTGCCAGAACTCTCCAACGTACCTTCTCACGTAACTGTTTACACCTGGCTTACCTTGTTAACTTGTCTAGTCATAAGCCTTATCTCTTGGATCCTATATAGGATTCGTAAAAGTAAAACACGTTCTCATACCTCAATTCCAATGGCTATGAGAACTTCTCCAGTAAGGGCTCCCTCATATGAAGCTCCCAAACGCCCCCCTATTTACGAAACCATTCTTGAATAATTAATACACCTTTAAACCTAGGTATTAATATTCTGTTTTGAGTTCCAGATTTCCAATTGTGGCTTTGATGTCCAAGATGTCTCGGGTGTGCGGCCAGCCTGATATTATAATCCTAAAATGAACAGTGATATCGAAAAACGCATCCCTGTGAAGTTAACCCCGAAATTTGGATCACATCCCTAAGAAACACTACTACCCTTCAAGTGGACCTGCGATCTAGTGATACTCAACGTCACAAGTGAACGCTGTGAAACTACCCTAGTGATTGTGAATTATAGAGACACACTTTACATCACCTATATTGTTCAAAGTTGTATTGTTATCAAAGAAGACAACTACTATGAGATATATTCACATAATCATGTAAAATGTCTTGATTTCATGTGTTATTACTAACCCTAGATTTAAGTGAAATAACCCAATCGTAACTTGGTTCGAACCCAGAGGAACTTTTAATGTGAATTCATGTGAAAGTAATTTTACTCTTAATGCTACACTCAACAAATGTCATTTGCAACACCTGGAGCAGCAATCATGTAAACGCTGCCTTATATATATATATTGTATATGTGAGCTCCGTTAAGCAAATATGAGGGTACTTAGTTAGCTAGGAGTTAGATGGGGACCATCTAAGATCAGGTGGGGCGAATTGTAACGTGCGTTTAATGTAACGTTGTAATGCATATTACAATTTTATGAGTTGGTTCGGAAAGAAGTAACAGGCAGTCAAAGGAAGTTAATCTTGCCAGTTGCTCAGCACTGGGCAGTTAAGGTTAGACGCCTTCCTCCACGTGGGAAGGTTGAAACTCGGAAACGGCGGTGGCTTAGCATATATCATTCAAAAGGCAAGGTCTTGGCCATGATATGACAGTAATATCAATCACCAGCTGTCAGTCGTGTAGTGTCAATCATATGATATCATCATATGATTAGGTGTCAGTCATCAAGTGCCAATCATCTGATGTCAATAAATGTGACACACATCCAGTGCAGATGTACCTAGAAGGTTACGCATCTAGTACGGATGTGCCTGGCAAGGCCTTTCTTATAGAAATAGAACAATTTGCGAAGATAGCCACAAAAACAGGAAAGAACACACTTCTGATTGACAGGCTGAGTAATTAGGCAAGGTCAACAACAAGTTACATATACTGAAGATTGGAGAATTAAGTATGTTGTGTGTGTCGAAATGCTGCCCGAGCTGTTTCAGGGTGCAAGTTCAAGGTAAGGTTACAACTGAGTTCAGTGTTGCTGGAGACTTAGATGCTCCTTGTGTAATATAAAACTTAACTGATATGATTGGGTTAGAACATAGCTTAGGATTAGGATACTAACAACATAATATTAATTAGCTACATGTTAAATAAACTATATTATTCCGAATTGTGAGTGTCTCTAATGTTCCCTGAACTATTGCCCTTAAGAAATGTCTCTCCCTAAAAGAGCGGCGTTTCAGTATCGGCCAATGCGGATACATTGGTATCTGTATCGGCTCAGCCCTAGTGGTTATTGTAGTTAATTAATACATGACTTTTTCCTTCATGCCTTCTCAAGCATCCACCCATGTACACTATGATGTTCAGCCAAAGTTCCCACATGAGGAAGTGACTGGTAACTTAGGTGCTACCACACAAATTATTTCAAAATTATAACTTTGTTCAACCTTATTCTGGAAATGTGTACCTTTTTTGTTATAATGGACATTTCCACTCAATTTTTTTTACAACAAATTTAAAAACTACATCTTGGGAAAATGACCCCTGCAAGTTCTCGCGTTTCTCTGCGTCCAGTTTAAGGCAGAAACGAGACTTCCAAAGTTGCGAGGCTAGCGTTGCGCTGAAAACACGCCGCCCCCATGTTACTACGTCACTCCTTAGGGAGAGCTCGTTTGTCGTCTGCTTCGAGCGTCCAGTTCCGGATGGGTAGCCCACGGTGAGCGAACATGTGCAGTAGTTTTACAAACCTGTACCGATTTAAATAATGGAAGAAGGAGCGATAGGAGAAAGGAAACCTATGCTTTGTAATGATCATTCTTCTATGAAATATCCATGCTGCTCACGTGCAAGATAAATGAAAGGGTTCAGCTGCGTGTGTGTTCTCAGGCCATGCGAAAAATATTGCTTATAAAATTGGTTGCTGACCAGACACTCAAAAATATTTTTTAAACTTATATTTACCGTAACCTATGTAGTGCAAAATAGGAATTTTCACATTCTTCACTTTATTTATCAAGCCTATTTAACTTTCTTTTCCATAAAGCAATTTCAGTTTGTGTTCCATTTCTGTTGCGCAAATTATGATGAAATATTTTTGTGCAGATAAGAAAAAATACACTGAGAAGATTACATTAGTTGCACAGTGCATATCTATACTTAGTTTATGTATAATTATTACAAGGAAATAATATGTATAACCATGGGTGTATTTAAGGGGGATTCAACGGGTCCAACCCCCTTCTTTTTTTGCTTCACTAAAATTACCAGTTTCCTTGTTCTATCCGCTTGTTCATAAAAAATTCCTTCGGACTTATTTCATTCTCTTAAATTAGAGACGTATAGGACGGGATACGGATGGGAAGGAAATTTCGTAATTCCACACACCAGATGGGACTGCAGACCAATATCTGCAATTTCCTGATAGTTTCGGAATATCTGCGATAAGAAACTGCATTGAGACTATCAAATCAGTTATTTTTTCCCCTTCGAATCATATTAAAGAAATTTTGTTCTTAAAAACGTAGTGACACAAGATTAACAGAAAAGCATCAATACTTCGTGACTACAAACACAGAACTTTGTCGGGTCCAACATCCCCTCCCCCCACGCTCCCCAACAAGCTTCCGGCCAGCAATGTCCTGGATTTTCACTTACAAAATAAAGCAACCCTTTTCATACCAAAAGTTGATCCATCCCTCCCTCCCCCCCCCCGTCAACTATGTATACGCCCATGTGTATAACAATATCCCATACTGAAATGGTAGATATAATTATTTTGAATTTTGTACTGCCAAAAAAGCCGCCTCATCTTGTTACCCCGAACGCATTAATTGGTTGATTCACAACATCACCACTAAGGATCCTATCGAGACGAGACATGGCAGCCTAGGTCTCGTTCTCGTTGAGAGTTGTAAATGTCTATCTCGTGTTTATTTGTAAATGTCTCATTGACAGTCTCGTCTCAATTTATAAACATCAGTCTCGGTTTGGGAGGGCAATTCTCGTTCTCGTCTCAAGTCTAGAAAAATATAGAATTAACAACGTATGCAGAGGCTTATTATTATAAATACAAAAAAAAACCTTTCTTAATATTTTTTTTTTATTATTATTATTTTTTGACTCCTCGTTTCGACGGTACAGCCCTCGAAAACTAAATATTATCCTGCTTATATATGCAAACCAAACTGCAGATTCAGAATTACCAGGAATGAACTGGCGTTGTAATTATTATACACAAAATTCATGATTTATCTGAGGAAGTCGCATGTTCCAGGTTTGACTCTCGACCTGGGCATGACTGTTTCCTTGTGAGTGACATTTCATTGAACTGGAAATTGTTACATGGGAGGATGTTTGCTCGAGACTTTGGGGACAGCTAGGGGGGATGCTTCTATTGTTAATGTTAGTGTTGCTCACGAGACGAGGCACGTTCCGTCTCGTCTCATAAAAGGAGATGGGACAAGTGAATGTTTTCGAAATGAGATGGGACAGAAGAAAAAGTTCGTCTCTTATCATGGCAGGTTGGGTGATACTTAGATTGTGCAGTTGGTGGTAGTGTGTGTGTGTGTGGGGGGGGGGTTACTGCTGCACCCCGACTTCGAATATAGCTTGTAGTTATTCATCTTCATTGCAGCGATTAGCCAAAAGTGGGAAGAAATGTGATGTTAGAGATGATACATAATAAATTAACGATGCGTTCTCATCGTTGTGGTTAAACAAAGTGAACGGAAAGCGACGTAAAAGTAGGATAAATACAAAAATTTGCAATATATATATTAACTGAAGAAAACTGTCATTTACTGCAGGAAATTTAAAAACTCACCGTACCTTTTTATACCGTATCACCTCTTATATTGCAGAAATTGGCGTGTAAACCAGTGTGTTCTAAAAGTATTAACTTAAAATTTGTGAAGAAAATATTATGACGAAAATAACTGTAATTCCAGAAAAAGCATTCCTATAACATTAAGTTCTTGCCAGTCAGAACTAACCTATGCATTCGCAATGAGCAAGGCTGTTCACGTGTTCAGCCATTGACTGTTACAAGGTTTGCTTTGTCATCCTAATGGGAAAACCCTCTACCGAGTGGCTGAATTATATACTACTATACTGCTAGGGCATAATTCATCTCCAAGAAATGGAGCACAGATTTTTGCACTGGAAGTTGTAAGATACTTGTTTTACACAGTAACAAGTGAATTGTCTGTCGCTTCCGCGGCTCATGCTAAGTTGACGGGACGAACAGAAGCCCCGCCTGCACGCATTTCTAAGTGATGACGTCAGAGGACCTCCTATCTGTGGAGAGGACGTTTTCAAATCCGTGACGTAGTAGGTGAATTTCAGCGGTGTTTGAAGCCGTGTTTCTCGAGAACCGAAACAAATATCGCCGAGATATTTTGCACATCTCATGTTTGTGTCATTACCTGTAAAATGAATGGATTTAAAAAGGTTTTTCATGTCAAAGTGGAAATGTCCATTGCCAACAACCAATTTTAGTATGATTTGAGGAAAATTGCCTAATGAATGAAACCTTGAACTTGTTGACTTTTACTGTATTAATTATTTGGAGTGTTGGATGCTCTTCTATTTTTTTTTTCTTCTTTGAATTTTTCCAACTTTTGATAATCATTGATCCTCAAAGTACTTAGAAAGACCCAGCCAACTCTGAGTGCCATGGAGAAGAGCATACAATTTACTACAAGAGGGGGGGAATAATTGTGGACATTTGCATCCCTCCCTTCATTACAAAATTAATGTGTCAAATGTCTGAACAGCTTTCTTTCAACAATTGCCTCAGGTTGATATTCTTTATTTGAGTACCTGCATGGATTGTGCAACAGAAGTCAACTCCCCTTCTCGCTGCCTTTCTTCTTCAAACTCAACAGATTTTGCCAATGCTGGCTCATATAATTATGAGGAAGCTTTTGGTATCCTTTCTTCATAAAAAAATGGGAAAAACAGCAGTTTGTGAGATTTCGCACTGTAACAATCAATTTAGCTAGCAGAGATTTCTGGAATATAAAAGCAAACCAAATTTTGACTGTCATGCTCATTTTTAGTCTGATATTTGAGGTGTTGTAGTGTTTTTTTTTTTTTGTCTTTTGTTTGATGTATCTGACTGGAAAGGGACCAAAGGGGCCAATAGGATTTCAGTGGCCACAGTGCTTGTTTGTCTAGGGTAGTGGGTGAAGTACGTCATCAATCAATCAATCGGTGACACTGATCTACCCATCCAACAATGTTTCACAGCAGCCAATCATGGCCATTTGTAGCAGATCGTAAATCTTGTTTGTAGTAAGTTATTATAACATACTACAGGGTACACAAAATATCTTTGACTGAAAAAAAGCAAATGTGAGAACATTAATATCACATGAACTTTTGGATATGGAAATATGGTAGACTGAAGTGGTATGGTTGCAAGATGATCCTTTTATTTCCACATTTAATAACAATGTATTTTGAACTTCTCTAAATTGCCAAATTTTCAAGTATGTCTCAATATCAGCAGAAATTCGTATGAGTAATATTCGTATTGGTTCAAGCTAGTGTTATCTCAACCCTAGTACGTGTGCTGTGCTGCATACAAAGTACTTATGTAGGATGTAATTCAATGGGTTTGTCATATTTTCTATATGATTTTGTCAAATAGGTGTTATTCTGTACAAGAGTAACAGTTCTGCTAAATTCATTCACCCTGAACTCAAACTCGTTTCATGAATGGGACTGAAATATCTGAATTAAGGACTGTGAAAGGAGAGAAGTCTTCTATAAAACGTTTGAGAGGAGTAAGTTCTTCATGATTGACATATTCTAGGATGGCACTTAGTTTGCTCCACCACTTATCATATCATTTCCAAGCCAACACTACCCACCTGCATTGTGCCCTTAGACCAAGGAACTTTAAAAATTGTGAAGGGATGCAAGCACCCTTGTGGGCTGTCCACGGATGTTTGATAAACTTGCTACATTGCATTTAAGGTAAGTCATGTGATGAAAGGAGCAAATTTGATTTCCATGTTTGTTGATAATTTCATGACAATATCACTTTATTTTGTGTATGCACTTGACTATGAAGATGTATCTGTAATGCTGTGTTAACTGTAGCAATGAAATTGAGTAAGTAGGTATACAAACATGGGATTTAACCTCATAGTGTTTCACATTCGAGCTCACATGGGACATGGAAATCTACTTCCATAGTTTTTTTACTTTTTATCAGGTAGGCTACATATTGTATCCCTATGTTCTTCTTAAAGATATGCATAACCACTTTTTATATATGCAAAATAATCTAACACAGTTATTTTTAGTGGATATTATTTTATTTTATCTGTGACATTTCGTTCTGGTTCCCCAGAATTTTTTTCAGCTACACTAATAGATACATACAAAAACACAACCTCATATGACTAGTCACAAGTGAAAGAAGTGTAGAGTGACTAGCCATGTGAGGTTGTGTTTTTGTATGTATCTATTAGTGTAGCTTCAGAAAGTTCTTGGAAACCAGAATGAAACATCGCAGATAAAATAAAATAATTACCACAAAAAATAACTGTGTTAGGTTATTTTGCTTATTGCATTCCTTAGTAGGTTTGGAATTTTGATTTTTATACTTCTTCTAGGGATTTTTGCACATAATTTTACAGTCGCATACTATGTGCATTCTATAGTATAACATTTGAATAATACACCCTGTAAATTAAAAAAATTATGCACTTCTGTCATCATTCGTTTTAATCAATTTAGAAATTCTACCCGTCACACATTTATTTTTCATGGCTCAAAGTGCAAGTCACACTCACTCACACTATGTATTTGTTTGCATCCACCTACTACAACATACTAGTGTGATCTGGAATATGGATAGCCAAATCCCGAAAAAATGTTATCCGGATGTTGGAAAATGTTTTATCTGAATTTCCAATATCCAAACATCAGATAATCTGATATGAAGATACGATTATTCTGATATCTGAATTGTCTGGATTATCCGGATAATCAAATGTGTTCATTATCTGGGCAGATTTACCATTTATTTGTTTTACACGCTATCAAATCTTTTATTTATCATATTCGTATATCACTGTACAAATTCCTTATAGAGGGACCATAAACAAAAGAACCTTCTGCTAAAATGCTTCCGCCCTTGATCCATTCATCTCTGTCCACAAGGAGCATGCACCCCTCTGCTCTTCCTCTCCTTGCGGAAGTGTGGTGAACAGGAGTCGCAGGTCTGCACAGGTTAATTTGCTGGTGGTTCCACTATACAAATCATCCATCAGCTCTGTACTATCCGAACTATCAGGATATTCAGGTTATCTGTTGTATACAAAATCAATATCAGATTATTTGAATATGGATACCCATTGCCTAGATTTTGTGGTCTAGCACTGACTGAAGGGTAACTTCAACATGTGATTTAGTTTTCATGAACTCCTTCTGGATAAGCAACTCTTCATGGATTCCAGAGCCTGGTTATATGAAGATCATGTTTTGCTGAATGATTGATGAAGGTGTTAAATACGAACAAGCAGTTTTCTTGGAAAAATATCGTGTGCTACACTTTCCTTTTAAAAAAATGCAAGAATTAATTGATCTTGAAGCTTGAGACATTATGCTAACATTCTTAACTTCTGGTTGTTTGTTGTTTTGTTATTCTATTCACAAACTTGAGTTATGGCATATTAAGAATGCAACACTACATAGGAACACTTCAAAATCAGATCTTAGAAGTACAAAAACTAAGTTTCAAACCAGAATTGGCATCAGTAAAGGTTTATAAAGACATAAGGCTAACTGGATCAAAAAGTCTATGCTATTACAAATTAAAATAGATCACTTCATCATAAAATGACTCTCATCTTATAACCACAGGTAGTTTTAAATTCTAGGATTCTTATATTCCAGTAGTAGCTTCCTGTTCTTGAACCACAACTGTACTGAATCTATTTTCACAACTTCTAGTTAATGGTGAATTCGCTTGGACCACTGTGCCAAGCCTGGCCAAGTAGAAAATGTTACATACTAGAAGAAGTTTGTGTATGTGTGTTAATTTATGTTGTCTTATAATACCTTATTAACTTGCCATATCAATTAAAGATATTAGAGAAAAGTTTAACAAATCAAAAGAATAAAAATAAATTATGCAATCAGAGCCACACATGTCATCGAAAGATTTCAAACCTGTCTTAAATTCAGTCTTCACACAGCAGTTTTGTTAATTCAACTGTATAGATTTTTTTATGTACCCAGAGAATCTCCACATTTCACAATCATCTGATTATTCAGACATGCGGTACAATCCATAACAAAACTCACAGTGTTGTCATATAAATTATTTATTCATAATTGGGAAATGAGAAACACTGTAGTAGATAAATACAGAGAAAGTAGTACTCACTTTATCTGGAAATCTGTTTTTTTTTTTGTTTTTTGTTGTATTAATTTCAGTGGCCGCTGCCACCATCATCGTTGGAACTTGTTGTACTGTTGCCTGGAGTGCTTTTATTGTTTGTAGTTCTCAGGCTGCTGCTTCGTGCCCTGTTGTTAACTTTTCGACTGCATCCATGTCGTCTGCTATTTCACAGTGCTACCTGTTGTAGTAGGGGAATCTAAGTGTGGAGTTCCTGTCCGCTATCAACAGGAATTTACATTAACTTATTTTAATGTAAAAATATTGAAATTTATATACAGAACTATGACTTTGGATGTTCATACTCCCTAAAATATAATAAAACATAAGTAATAAAATGCAATCGGCTACCACCTGCAAAAATGTAACTAGATGCAAAAGCTTTTGAAATTAATTATAAAAAATGAACAGAGTTGAGTCATTACCTGAGGCCTGCATGATATCTGGAAGACACTTATCTACAAGAAGTTGCACCTAATATGTATAATATGCAAATGCATGTCAAGCAAGGTGTTGGCGATTGTGTAAGCAATCTGCCTTCCACAAAGTTTTTCTCTTTACATGGTAGTTACAGAAGAACTAGGATGTCACTTGAAAATTTACTGTGTTTCATCAGTTCAATGCTAGCTCCACTGTTAATGTTGCCAATGTTAATTAATTTCACATGTGCATCAAGAAATTCAATTTAAGTTAGTCACAGGGACTTCGAGATTATAAATACTTAGCCTTTGTAACTTTTACATTCACTATTTTTCCATAAGAATGTGTCACGATTATAAAAAACGGACCATCACATGGGATTTCTCCAAATTTATTGTGATAGATTTGAAATATGGGTTTTTGTCTTTAGCTTATTATACATCACTTTTCTGGTCTTGAAATTGTAAATCATCTCTTGGTTTCAGTCTGACTACGTTTTTTTTCTTTTCACTTCACGTTTATTAAAATGTGTGTGTGCATGGAGACTGCCAGCTATTTGCATCCATCTCAAGATACTAACTAACGAAAAATTATTTTGCATCATGTTACTATCACTGCAATCTCTAGAACTAGATAACTTTGCAGCAATGTGGAGAAATGATGAATTGTTGAAAATAAACTTCATTGTCCTGATTAGCAAAGAGAAAACAAAACCGACAGTAAATAACAAATATACATAGACTTACACAATGCGGTTGTTAACATTTTATGCTAAGATTTTCCAAGAATTTACCAATCATTCACTTTCTGAATATTCAACTGTGCAGTGGTATCCATTAAAAGAAATGCCTATTCATGTTCAAACAATGTTATTACAATGATAATAGAAATTAAATACAAAATATATTTGTCATTTACTAATCATAACCAAGATCCCGATGGAAGTCCCCACTGTTTAGAATGAGGGAAATACAGACATCATGAAACATTATTTTTCTGCCTTTATCACTGATATGTAAATAGCATTGATGAATCTGTCTAATTCCTAGAATATAATAAAAATGCTAAAAAAAATTACAGTTATAAACAGTGTACTTGTTACTTGTTACTCATGGTTTCTGCGAAGCTGTTCATTTTATTTTATTTTTTAATTTAATTTTGGTGGCTACTGTCATCATACTTAATGTCAATAGAACATTTAAATAATAAATTAATAAAAGGTTATTTTAATGTTAAGTTTTTGAGTATGTTACAAAGAGAACATTAGTTAGCTAGTGAGAAATTCTTTTTGGGTACAATTTTTGTTGCAAATTGATCAGGTTTTTATTGTTTCTCTTTGATATGAACATTTTGTGTCTTAAGAGCTCTTTTTTAGGGAAAATATTTTCTAATACTGAAACATACATTTTTCTCATTATAAATAGTTATTTGGGTATTGTTGTAAAGTTGTTTGCCTGGAGTTTTCTGATGCTAATGGCATGCATGTAATTGGAATATCTTGAATGCTGATGATATATTCCTTGTTGTATCTGTTCTGGCGTCTGAAGGAGTGGGAAGTAATAATGAGACACAAATATCAATTTTGTCAGATTAACATTCAAATTAATGCACTAAACTAAGAAAAGAACATACTGTTATAATGTACTAGTTGGGAATAAGGGTTTGATGTTTGATTGGAGCGCAACCGAGGCTGTGCAAGTCAAATCTCAATCTAGCATTAACAAAAATAACTTTGTTTTGAAGCAATGGCTTGTGGTTAATGCACCGCTTCAAGACTCTTAAGATTTTCACTAGGAATTGGGATATTGTAACCCAAAACAGTAATATATTCAACAGTACTCATAATCCAACATTCAATTAATTTAAAAGTCAGGATCAGCAAAACGGTGACGCAATTCCAACACTTAATCATGCATTAACTACAATTCTACTATCTATGCTGTTTCCCCATCTACAGCTACTGTATGACACCTTAATTTACGAGTCTTTAATTCTTCATGTGAGAAAAGATCAAAACTTATTTTTACCCAACGTTTATTTTGTACTATATTGGAATATTACAAATACAGGTGATTCAAAAAGGACTTTACAACTTTGAAAGCATATAGAAATTTATTCAGTCTGTTGAGGTGCCATTGCAAAGCAAAACACATCAATTTTGTCATGTTGGGGTCGATGTGGATACAATTTGTAATGCGGTATACATCCCACACTTCTGCAGCGGCAGCGGTAATGCGAAGTCTCAGTTCAGCAAGATCAGCAGGTAAAGGTTGTACAAAACCCGATCTTTGATGAAACCCCACAAGTAAACACCTAGCGGGGTCAAATCTTGGGAAAGAGGGGGGCCATGCAATTGGAAATGTACGACCAATCCACCGACCTGGGAATCGGGTATCAAGAAAAATCTCGACTGCTAAGTGGTAATGAGGTGGTGCCCCATCTTGCTGATAGTAAATTTGTACATCTTGGTTATCCTTGTCGAACTGAGGAATTAGAAAATTTTCTAACATATCCAGATACACAGAAAATTTTGTAGTATATCCAGATACCCAATACCATTTATGTTTGCCTCTTGGAAGAAAAACAGGCCGTACAATTTTTGTTTGCTAAGGGCACAAAAAATATTGAGCTTAGGGCTATCACAAATATGCTGCAGTTTCATGGGGTTTTTCACTACCCATAGTCTGCAGTTATGGGTGTTCGTTCACCTGTCCACTGATGTGAAACATTGACTCATCACTAAAAATGAGATTGTCTAGGAATGTCTTGTTATCTGCAATTCTATCCATCATTTGCACATAAAATTGCTGGCGAGCAACTTTATTTGCATCCATAATGTGTTGAACCATTGTTAGTTTGTATGGCTTCAATAGGAAGCGTTTACATAATACGTGCCAAACAGTTGGTTATGGAATGCCAGTCTCACGTGATGCACGTCGTGATGATTTCGTAGGACTCCGGGCAAAGCGTTCTCTGATTTGTTACATCAGCTTCGGGAACTTGCGGACGTCCTGGTGATTTTGCATGTGGTAGAGAACAACCAGTCTCAATGAAGGTTTGGTGCCGAGAGTAAATTGTAGGGCTGCTAGGAGGTGCCTTATGATACTCAGTAGGAAACTTACGTTGCACTGCAGTTGCGGATTGCGTCTCGTGAAACCAAAACACACAGCGAGCACGTTCCACACCTGTAAAATTAGCCATTTTGAGGAACAATGCTGACAGTGCTTATGGTGATTGAGTTCGGTACTAATGGAAAGGAAAATGAATAATGAGATTGCTTACCATACCTTACCAATTGGCTCTACAGCTCTGGGTGAGCTTTGGCCTCCTGCACTATCAGCCTCCAAGCATTTCGGTCCAATATCGTCTCCCTCCATCCATGGACTCCCATTCTTTGTTGATCTTGTACGACACTATCCCGCCATCTTAGTTTGGGTCTGCCTCTGCTTCTTGTGGAGTACATTCTCTCATACATGATTCTTCGTGGCATTCTATCCTTATTCATATGTTCTATATGACCCATCCAACTAATTCTTCTGGCTTTAATAAATCTTACTATATCCTTTTGGTTTAAGATGGAATTTATCTCTTCATTGTTTCGACTTCTCCAGAAATCTCCATCTTTGATTGGTCCATATATTTTTCTGATTCTTCTTCTTTCAGTTTTCCTTAATTGCTGTTCGTCTTCTACACTCATTGTCCATACCTCAGCCCTGTAAGTTATTACTGGTCTAATAAGTGTTTTGTAAATCAATAGTTTGGTATATCTGCTAATTAACTTACTTTTTAGTAATTGTATGTTGGCATAATATGCTTTGTTCCCTGCATTTATTCTTTCTCTAATTGCATCGTGCATGTTATTTTGGTCATTTATCGTCATTCCAAGATACTTGAAGTTTGTTACCGCTTCAAATTTCTTGTCATCTATTGTAAATTGGTGGTAACGTTTTCCATCTTGCTTTGGAGTCAGCAGTAGGAATTTGGTTTTACTCATGTTTGTCTGTAGCCCAATTTTATTTGCTTCTTCTTCTAATATCCTGTATGTTCTCTTTAATTCTTCTTCTGTTCTGGATATTATAACTACGTCGTCGGCATATGCATTAATTTGGCTGAGTTTCGTAAATATTGTTCCTCTTTTGTCTATTTTGCTTATTATTGCATGTAGTGCTATGTTAAATAAGCATGCAGATAGTCCATCTCCTTGTTTTACACCTGTGTTATATTCTGTTGGTTCACCCATATCGCTCCATATTTTGACATTAAAATATGTGCGTTGCAGTGTCATGTTTGTTAATCTAATCAGTTTATTAGGTATTTGTAATTCTGCCATAATTTGTGTTAATTTATGTCTTTTAATACTATCAAAAGCACTACGAAAGTCTATGAATAACATGTAAAGATTTATATTATGTTCATAATGTTTTTCCATTATTTGTCTTTTTGTGAATAATTGATCTATTGTACTTCTTCCTTGTCTAAAACCTGCTTGGTATTCTCCTATTATGTTTTCTGTTATTGCTGTTAATCTTGTATGTATGATGCTGGTCAATATTTTGTAAGTTGTATTAAGTAACATGATGCCTCTATAATTACTACATTCTGTTTTGTCACCTTTCTTGTTTATTGGGCACAATATTACATTATTCCATGCTTCTGGTGTGTATTCTTCTTGCCAGATTTGTTTTATCATTTTGTATATTTCTTCTATCATATTTGGTCCAGAATATTTTAATATTTCTGCTGTTATTTCATCATCTCCTGGTGATATATTGTTTTTTAAATTTTTTGTTATCTTCTCAACTTCTGCTCTTGTTGGTGTTCATTCTGTGTTTTGTTAATCGTTATTTTCTATTTGTTCTTCTCTATATATTTCATTGTATAATTGTTCTTGGAAGTGTTCTGTCCATCTTCCTAGTACATTTTCTTTGTCTCCTATTATTTCCCCATCTCTTCTTTTACATCCTATCTCTTTGGGTTGATATCCTTTATTTATTCTCTTTATTGCTGCATAGTACTTTCTAATCTCTGACTGTTGACTAAGTTGTTCTATTTCTTGGATATTCTTTCTTATCCATTCTTTTTTCTTTTTCTTACATAAATTATTTACCTGTTGCCTTAGTTCTTTGTATTTGTTACAACTGCTTCTTGTTTCTCTTTGCAGCATCTTCATTCTTGCAACATTTTTTTGGTTAATTATTTGCTGACATTCTCCATCAAACCACTCTTTCTTCCTTGATGTTTTCTCTTTGCCTATTACTTCTTCTGCAGCTTCTGTTAACACTTTTTTAATTCTTTTCCACTTCTCTTCTATTGTTTCTTCTTGAGCATTTTGTTGTAACTTATTTTTAATTGCTATTTGGTAATTCACCTTGTTTTCTTGGTTGTCAAGTTTTGTATAATTCCATTTTGTTCTTCGTATGTTCTGTTTGATTGGGTTATTGCTTAATCTTGCTCTTAGTTTAATTTTTACCAGAAAATGGTCTGAATCACAGTTTGGTCTTCTTTGGCTTATTACATCTATAATTGTTGAGGAGTGTCTCTTATCTATTAAAACATGATCTATTTGATTTACTGTTTCATCGTCTGGTGATTTCCATGTGCCCAAATGTATTTTCTTATGTGGAAAGAAGGTGCTTTTAATTACCAACCTATTTCTTATTGCAAATTGTGTTAGAAGTAGGCCATTTTCATTACTGTTTTTGTGTAAGGAATGGTTACCAATTATGTCTGTGTCACTATTTCTCACTCCTATTTTTGCGTTGTAATCACCTGCAATTATTATGATGTCATATCTTGCTTCTATTGTTCTTTCTAGTTGATCATAGAATTGTTCTTTTTCTAGATCTTCTTTTTCATTGGTTGGAGCATGTACCGACAGTATACTTATATTTTGGAATTTACCCATGATTCTTATTTTGCATATCCTCTCATTGATTGGTTCGAATGATAGAACTCTTTCTCTTAGGTTTTTTGTTATTATAAACCCTGTTCCATATTGTCCTGTTTTCTCTTTTGTTCCGCTATAATATACGCTGTAATCTTTTTTGTCTATGTTACCATGTCCTTGCCATCTGATCTCTTGTAGTGCTACAATATCAGTCTTGCGTTGTGTGATTACATTGGCTATTTCTTGCAGTTTACCTGGTATTAACATTGTTCGGACGTTCCATGTTGCTATGGACCAATCATGTACCTTGTTCTTGCCTAGTTCGTCATCTGTGTTTCCCATCCTTATCCGAGGATGATGTGCAGGTTTCTTAATAAGTTGTTTTTTTACGAGGTGAGGTTGTCAGCCTAACGCTCAACCATTTTAACCCTTGGAGGGGTTTTTCTGTTGGGGTTTACTCCCCTAGATGGTCGCCTACCAGGGCTATGGGGCCATCTCCCCATGTCATTTGATTCGGGTTTCCGTCTCTTAGACCAGTTGCTTTCACTACAGCTCTTGAGCCTGTTCCGCCCTTCTTTTGCTAGTTTTGGTCCGCCCCGGTTTCCCGGTACCCTCCATATCTGGAGGGCGTTCCCATATCCGCCACCTAAAGAGGCGCCCGATGGAGGACTAGCAACCCCGCACGGGATGAGATTGCTTATACAACAATAAATCAATCGACAACATTGTTCCAAGGAGTCCGGCTCAAACTCGAACATAAGCATCTGGTTTAACCAAAATAAGCACACATTATTAGGCAACGCAGAAATACTTCTTTCGCAAAGCAACTTCTGAGTTAGTTCAAACTTCTGTATGTGTTGAGTACAAAAATACTCCTGATGTAATTTGACAGTTTTGTATAGTAGAATGCAGCAATGCTAAAATTCTCACTATCACTTTCACTTTGCACATAAATTCTTGATAATGTACCCCCTTTTGTGATCCAGAGAAGTGATTAGAGTATTGGATCCTCCCTTCTACTACAATGCTGGAACCCAGGTCATTTTATGTAAAAGGTTTTGGGTTCAAATTGTGATATGTCATAGGTGTTACTTCATCGATTTTATCCATTCATCATTCACCTCATCAATGCAATTGGCCAAAAGTGCCAGAAAGAATGTAACAAAAAATACAAATATTTACTTAATACTCTAAACTTTTGTAGAATTGGCTGTTGTTGAAGGACCAGGATGCATTTGGTCACTGGTACAAGACAATATTTTATTAATCTGAAAGAAATTTTAACATGTCCCATGAAGAGCCTGAATGACACATTCACCCTTTCAATAAATGAAAGTAACCAGACTTCTGTTTTCGAAAATGAAAACCTGCATTTTGACATTTACTTTTCCAGAGTACAGTCATAAACACTTCTGGGTGGTGACAATTTCATTAACTTACAATGGGATCATTACAACCCAGAATTGTTTGTGACTAGATGAATAACCACTTGGCTTATGCTAAATGTCTAGTAATAAACCAATATGGGTCAATCCATAACAAATGGTCCAACGTGTAATGGGTTTTCTGGTCGATATAACTTTGATCATAGATTGGGCCCTAAACGATCCCGATGAAGACATATAACCAGAATAACCCAGTTACAAAATTTGTTTTGCTTTAGGGTTGTGTAAATGATCAAACAATAATTTTTATTAATCAATAGCATAATGACAAACATAGAAAATCTTAAAGACTCAACTTTAATCTGATGACTGTAACTACTCTTGAATCATGTGGTTTGGCTAATAAGATTTCAACATGCACTCATCAGATTAATTCATTGCCATACCAATAACACTGGGTAAAATGAAAATGATTCTGAATCAGTTTTTTACACTGATTTCAAATCTGTAATTACTTTTTTTCGAATGTGGACCAATTAAAAGTTATAACGATTTTCTTATATTCTGTATCGTTTCATACTAAATCAATAGTCATGGCCTGATTCCTTCTGTGACGTGCGGTGATGTTGACACGGGGTAGCAATCAGTGGCGTGGCCAAGGGAGGTTGGTGTGGGTCATAATCCCCTCCCCCCTTGGCGGCTCAGTATTCCTAAAAATAGAACATCAAAGAAAGGAAAAGCTTGCAAAATGAGAAAGAACTACTGAAAATAATTGATTGATTGATTGAATTGCTTTATTTTACTTCACATTTTGTGCCACTTTTGGCTAATTTGCAAGGATGAGGATGGGTGATGATATGATGAAACTGATGAATGAACACTCACAAACATCCATACCCAGACCAGGATTCGAATCTGTGACCCCTGGCATCGTAGCGCGATCTGCTAACCACTCTGCCACACGGACCGACTACTGAAAAGAAGTACACGTTAATCCCACCCCCTTTCGAAAATCCAAAACACGTTGATTTGACTACTAAGCCAGAGATCCCAGGTTCGAACTCCAACCTACGCATGGGTGTTATTTGTGTTTGTCCCTTCATCAATTTCATCGTGTCATCTTCACGATTAGCCAAAAGTGGAGGAAAAGCGAAGTAAAACAAACTAAATCAAACAATAAATCAATGATTTGATTTGATTTGTGCTGCTTAGCGTCGCCGACACATTTGGTTAATTGCGAAGATTAGTAATAATTAAATAATACAATTAAGGAAGAGACAATCACAAATGACACCCATGCTGAGGTCGGTGTTCGAACCCGGAACTCCTGGTGTTGTTTCGTGCAGTGATAACAACTCCCCGTGGTTGGTTGATTTAGTGTTTTAAGTCTACTTTATGTACATAATAGCTAATCGGTACTGGACCTACAGTTTAAAATGGGATCTGAACCACTATGTGCCTCCACCAGGTACCGATCCGGAGCCACTTGCACTCTCCCACGGAGGTCGGCCGACAACAGAGATGAGTGGAAATCGCTAACCGTTCGGATACGTGGGTATCGGTAAAGTAAACTGCATTTTCCTCAGTGGTAATTTTCAATTGCATTTTTTGAAGCACCATCCTAATATATGATTCACGTTTTTTCAAAAAAATTGTATTGCTTGATTTCCCTAATTTCTCGATCTCACTATCTCATTACTGAAGGATCCGGGCTCGAGCCCTGGCTTGTGCATGAGTGTTCCTTTGTAACCATTCTTCATCAGTTTAATTTAATCAACGTTCATCGTCATGGCAGAAATTAGGTAAAGTGATGGAAAAGCGATGCTAAAGTAAACAGCAAGGTGTTCCCCTATGCTTTGCACCACGCCATGAAGGTGTATATGGGGTGTGGGGTTTGGGCCCCACACTTTCTTGAGGGGGTGATGTGATTAGCACCACTCCCCTGGCTGCCTTTACCCCCCAGAGTTTCCTTCAGGTACCTACTTTACACGATGCTGGGTGGGCGCTCTGGAGCCTCTTAAACAGATTGAGAAAATCCCAGTTCTCCCCCACCGGGATTAAACCTGGGTCTCTGCCATGGTAGTCAGATGCCCTAACGACTGAGCTACTGTGGCAACTAAAGAAATGGGGGGAAATACAAATAATTTCCTTGCAGTGCATCTGCAGGGCACTGTGAAATCAGGAGTCCAGAGTTCTCTGTTTATGATTGTCACTCATGACTTCCATAAGCTCATTAGCTACGTATCGCGATTAAATCTATACAGCTAGAAAAAGCGATGGGAGGTGGCAAAAATTCAACATATTAGAGGAGATTAACAGGTAAGAAAACACACTTTTTTCTAATTTCTTCAATGATATTAATTTGGCTTTTTTATTTCTGGGATACATTTTTCATTCCAAATTATTCACTGCAGAGTACAACACATAGGAACAAGAATGCATGCTCATCTCGGGTTTCGAATCCTGGCCTGAATTGTTCTTTGTGATGTCCCTTCATCAATTTTATTATATCATCACTCATACTCATTTCCGTGATAACAAAATGTGGCAGAAAAGTGAAGTAAAATAAACGAAACCAACAACAACAATTAGAACGCACGGTTTCTTGCCCAAATTAATAAATCTGTATTTTTGACTGTTAACTTACCCATTTTTTTTATTGGAGGCCAAAATATTTGTATTTTTTTTAAAAAAAAACTACTAAAACGAGAGCAAGAGAGAGAGCATGAGTAAATATTTATTTAATCATTATATATTCCATATTGAAAAAAAAGAAAAGAAACTAACATTTTTGTGTGCACATAATACAAGTATGTTCCCATTCATATACAAATGAAACTACATCCCATACATACATATTGTACAATGTGTAAAAGGTTATATAAATACTGAGAACATAAGTACTGCAGAAATTTTTCCCCTGAGTTTTTTTAGGGGATTTACAAAGAAATCGAAGGGAAATCATTCCCTTATCTGTCCTATAGGAGATAGACTGTGAAAACTGAAAGCATGGGCTTTCAACCATTGGAGCGGGGTGCGAGGGTACGAGGGAGGTACAGGCAGAAATCTTTCCTTTCCCTTCGGGCGGTTGTCTATACCTGGAATTGGTGAGGCGGAGAAAGAGCCACCTGATCACATCAAGGGACAAGAAGCACGTGGGAAAAAAATGTTGCATTTGAACTGTGGCTTCAAGACAATAAATATTGTGATTTGAAAATAATTAGAGACGTGAGATTGATTGATCTATCTCTGCTAGACTAGCTACTCCTCAGTGCACGTCTCTGTTCCTTCTGTTATGTTTGTGGATATCAAATCACTCCCAAGCAGAAGCAGCATTGCATAACACCTGGCACCAAGTATTACACAGCGTATAATGCTTGCTTTGGAGTGCCGATGGGTGACCAGGACAAATCATGGGCTCCACATTTCATCTGTGGTTCCTGTAAATCAACTTTGGAAGGATGGCTACACGGATGTCGGAAAAACAAGCCTTTTGCAGTTCCCAGAATTTGGAGAGACAATTGCTACTTTTGCATGGTTGATTTGTCATTGTTGAAGTATCGAAAACACGAAGTAGAATCCAGTACCCAGATATCCCATCGTCAATTGTACCTGTCCCACATGGGCCAGATTTGCCTATTCAGGAACCACCTGCCTCTTACACAGAAGACTCTGCATCACTAATGCGGTATGTACCTGTGTCCGACAGTGACCCTGAAAGTGACTATGATGATTACATCAAGAAACCTCATTTTCCAACTCAGGAGGAACTCAATGACCTGATTCGTGATCTGGAATAACTAAAATCGAAAGCAGAGTTCCTTGCATCCCATCTGCAATAGTGGAATTTATTGGATAGCAGCTGCAAGATCACAAAATACAGGACACGGCACGAGACATTCGCACCATACTACATTAGCAATGGGAATCTTTGTTACTGCAGGGACATCAGTGGCCTGTTTGATGAAATTGGAATAGTGCACAATTCCGCTGAGTGGCATCTTTTCATAGATAGCTGAACTAGCAGTATCAAGGCCGTGTTGCTGCACAATGGCAACAAATATCCTTCTCTTCCTGTTGGCCACTCTGTTCTATTAAGGGAGAACTATGGCAATGTTAAACAGCTGCTAGAAAAGATCAAATACGAGTGGGATATGTGTGGTGATTTCAAGATGCTGGGGTTTTTACTAGGACTTCAAGGAGGATTTACAAAGTATCCATGCTTCCTCTGTTTGTGGGACAGTTGCACAACTGGGTAACACTATAACCAAAGACAGTGGCCTTTGCGGAACAAACTTCTTCCAGGACAACAGAATGTCCTACATGAACCTCTTGTTTACAGGAAGAAGATCTTACTGCCTCCTCTCTACATTAAATTGGAAATAGCTTTGTGAAAGCCTTGGATGAACAATCAAGTGCTTTGCAACATATACACTCCATGTTTCCACGTTTATCTGAAGCAATGGTGTTTGGTGGGGTATTCACTGGACCTCAGATCAGACAGATGCTGCAATCCACAGAGTTGGAAAACAAAATGACACCTGTAGAAAAAAGTGCCTTCCAAGCATTTTGTGATGTTGTGCATAACTTCCTGGGTTACAAGAAGAGCCCACGTTACAGTGAACTGATCCAGAATTTACTGGATACGTTTCATATCTTAGGTTGCAGAATATCAATAAAGTTGCATTACCTGCACTCACATTTTGATTTTTTTAGACCAGATTTGGGCGATGTGAGTCAAGAACATGGAGAATGATTCCATCAAGATATGCAGAACATGGAATCGCAGTATCAAGGCAGATGGGACACAGCCATCATGGCGGATTATGTATGGGGCTTGGTGAGGGATACTTCCCAGCAACACAAAAGGAAAATATGATCACATCTGCATTTCTAACATACTAAGATACTTGAATGCCAATTCAGTGTTGTGGTAACTAATTGTATATTATATTCTGTCAAACAATTGATACGTTCTAGGCACAATTACTTTACGCGTCGTATTATTATACTATTAATATTAACTTAATAATACTCAGCGGTGAACGATGAGACTCGGTGAAGTACACAAACTCCTCTCAGGTACAGGGATAGTGTTAGGCAAAGACAATATTCACAGAACAGAGAAATAAAACCACATTACTGCCGTATGTATAAACTGAAAAGTTTTATACTTTATTTATTGCAATTATAATGCAACTATACTTGAGACAAAGGCGAGGATTTCGCTTTGTCGATGAGTTGACTCAATCAAAACGCATAAAACTCAATGCGTGGCTATCGGCAAGCCTATGATCACTAAGACCTAGCTTGCACCCCGAACTACCATACCAAGATGTATGCACAACACCGAGGAGTTCTTTTTAAGTTTAAAAGCTTCGTCGATCCGTGGCGAAAAAGTGTGTTGATTCTTACACGATATCCTCGCTTTTATACTATTTTCGAGAACACAGATTAAAGTACAGATGAATCATTCACTATCTACAAAAGGATGCTATCAACAAAACTGACATCTATACATCTTTAGAAATACAAATTCGTATAGTGCACTCTTGCAAACATGAAGATACATTAAACTACTCATAACAGAGGATAAAATACAATAAACATTAAACAAAAGATATATATTACAAACAGGGTGCAATATTACATATAATAACAAAGAAATTACGCCTTCTTTTACAAAAATAAATACATTAGTGACATATCTTCTACTGGTGACGTCACATAAAAATGTGGATCATATCATCTGCCCCTTCCTTTCGGAAACTATGTTTCAGGAAGGAAGTTATCTACCTGGAGGAAACTTAGTTTTAAAGTACAAATTCTTTCTTTTTATCCTCCGAAAAACGCACCAGTTTTAGGTTATCCAAGTTAACCTTATCATATAATTCTTTAGTCCTTGGAATTAGCAATGTCACAACATTATTTTCCACTTTGTCCACTAGATAAGGTCCTATCCACAACATAAATAACTTTTGAATGGTCCTATCTAATGAGGAGCTTAAGGAATGGTTTTTAACCATCACTATGTCTCCAACTGTCACTGTCTTGGCGTTTCCCTTCTGTTTTAAATCCTTCGACAGCTTCTTCTTCTCCCTGACATGGGCTAAGAATAATTTGGACTTCCAATCCGGTTGGGCTTCTTCCCGTTTGGGCCAATTGAAATGGGTTAGGATCTCTCTGGGTATGGGATGGTTGAAGAATAATTCAGCAGGTCAATATCCAGTAGTCTCAGAAATGGAATAATTAATTAACCGAACAACTTTTGATATGTATCGAGACCAAGTCTGATGTTCTCGATAACAAAATAAACAAAGTAATCTGACTATCTCTTGATTTGCTCGTTCTACCATGTTCCTCTTTGGATTGTAAGCTGTTGTGCAAACGTGATGGATACCAAGCTTTTTGGTAAATTCGTGCCACTGCTTAGAGGTAAACTGAGCTCCTCTGTCTCTCAGGGTAAACGTAACGTTTGGATAGTGAGCAAAATATCCTCTCTGAAGCGTGTTTATAATTTCTGTGGTGCTGGCAGTCCGTAAAGCATATGCGGAGACAAAACGTGTACCCACATCAATAAGGCTCAAGATGTACTGGTATCCATTAGACCGCGGAAGCTTCCCAATCAAGTTCAGAGAAAGCATCTCATGAGGTTGCTTGGGACTGATATGAAGGGTCTCTTTGAGTATCCCCAATTTGTCTGGTTTACTCTGGGCACAAATTTCACAATCTCGGATGTACTGTATCACGTCATCCTTCATGCCTTTCCAGAAGTATCGTTCTGCAAGTCGCTTCAATGTATTGGATACTCCAAAATGTCCAGCTTCATTATGAATTACTTTCAAGAGAGGTTGCTTCATTACCACCGGAACACACAATTTCCAAAGGGACTGATTATCCGATCCTTTCTTAAATAAAATCCCTTCCTGAATGCGATAGGAACGATGCAATCTGAGGTTAGGTTCCTGAGAATTTAGAGATTGGAGTAAATTTTTTGCAGAATTCATCTTCAGATTGTGCCTCTCTCCACTTGTCGACGTCATCTATTTCTCCTCTTTCGACCCACAGGTAGTTTATTCTGAATGTCTGCTGGCTATTTTCAGGATGAATCTGGGGTATATCATTAGCAGGATACCGAGATAAAATATCTGCCAGATCGTTTTTGCAACCAGAGACGTATACTATTTTATACTGGTACTGTTGGAGTTTTAAAGACCAGCGAGTCAAACGACTGTTCCAGTTACGGGCGTCTTGTAACCATACCAACCCTTTATGATCACTGTAGATAGTGAAGGGCCTACCTTTCAAATAAACAGCATACTTCTCAACTCCAAAGATTATGGCCAAACATTCTAACTCATGGATGGAGTAATGGCGTTCGTTCTCCTTCAGTTTTCGGCTTGCATACTGAATGACCTTTCTCTCTTCACCATCCATTTGGAAAAGAATACTACTCAATCCTTTCCCAGAAGCATCGCATTGGATACAGAATTCCTGTTCAAAATCAGGCTGTGCTAATTCAGCATCTCTTACAAGTTCATTCTTCAGTAGCTGGAAACTTTGTTCTTCCTCGTCTCCCCAAATCCAACGTTGATTTTTACCTAACAGCTTGGTGAGCAGTTCAGATTTAGCTGCAAAATTTTCAATGAACTTCCGCCTCCAGTTGGCGAAGCCAAGAAATCTCCGAACATCCTTTCTAGTTTTAGGTTTAGGAAATAACTTAACGGCTGAATTTTTGTCTGGTTGGATTTTGATCGCATCTCCAGAAACAACGTGACCCAAGTAGGTGATTTCCTTGTTTACAAATTCACACTTTCGCAGCTTTACAGTCATCCCCACTTCTTGGAGTCGCTGCAACACTTCGTCCAGATGTTCGAGATGCTTGGAGAGTTCTTTGTCGAAAATCAGCAAGTCATCCATATATTGAGTTAGATACTCTTCGGTTTCAGGACCAAATACAGCATGCATGGCAGCTATGAAAATTGACACAGCACTAGAGATACCAAAAGGCATTCGAGCAAACATCCACTGACGTCCTTTATAGGAGAAGGCAGTACATGGTTGGCAGTCAGCTTTTACAGGGATCTGTAAATATCCAGAAGCCAGATCCAGATTTGTAAAATAATGAGCACCTTTAAATTTTTGTAAGGCATCCGAAATGGGCTCAACTGAATTTCGTGGAACACGTACAATTTTATTCAAATTTCTGAAGTCAATGCATGGGCGTACTGTACTATCAGGCTTGTCGACTACAATTAAAGGGTTCAAGTAAGGGGAATTACAAGGCATTATAACACCCCATTGTCTCCACTTTTCTAATTCTTCCTCCAGGAGTTTCCTTTTTGCTATAGGTATGGGATATGGAGATCGATACACAGGTTCTGTGGTGGTGAGTTCAATCTCACACTGGAAGTTTTTAATAGTACCTGGTCTCTCGGAAAATACATCTCTATGCTTCAATTGGCTTCTACCCCTTTCGCATAAAATCTCATTCGCATTGACCTTCTGCAGAATGTCGTCAGGACTAGCCGTCCACTGATCGACATGGGAATCTTCACGGACATTTCTTACATACGTCCCTTTCGAAGATCCATTATTCACGAGGTCCTGCTCTGCCGGAACTCCGTCTACGGTGAGGGATAACTTCTCGCGCTGTAGGTCAATTCCTGCTTCATATTTCCTGAGGAATGGGTAGCCCAAAATAAAGTCAGCTTCGAGACCCTTCAAGACAAACATGTCCTCCAATAAATTTCTTCCAGCAATCTCCAGATATACTTGTCTACATCCTACAACTCTAGTTTTGTTTCTCCCAGTGAAATCAGTCAGCCTAACATCTGGACATGTTTGTAACTGCAATGATGGCAGCTTCTCTTTAATCTTCTTCCAAATGGCGTAGCTCATGAGATGACATTCGCTGCCAGTGTCCAGAACACAAATAAAATCGACGCCTGTTACAGTTGCTTTAATTAACGGAGCCCTGGGTAAATTTTCCTTTCCAACTGCCTGTTGTAGTGCTCTATCTAAATTTTGTTCTCCTTCATTGAGAGTCAGCACAACAAAAAGATGATTATCTTCACTATTTATATCGCTGTCATCGGTTCCCAGAGAAGTCCAAGTCCCAACCGTGATCGGGAACGAAGAATTCACGTTGGGCGACTGGCTAAATCCGACTGCATACCACTCGGATTAGTACTAGTCAATGGTGCCCAACAAAAGTATCTTGTTATGTCGACGCTTTGACGTTGCTCGTTCGTCAAACGTGAAGCAGAAGGTTCAAACGGAGGCGCCGTCGCTCTGAAATTACTGGGTTCAGAGGCGTTACGTAAAGAGTCACGGGAATGGTCTTCCGGATCAGATCTGGAACGACGCGGCCCACGTGCGTAGTTGTTCCTGCCATCCCTTCTAGGAGGATTACGTCGTCTGTTGTAATTGGAATATCAATTCCTCTGGTTCTGCATAACTTGTCTGACTCTGGGTTGTTTATTTCCAATTCTATTTTGTCTGGGAGCATTTCCCTGGCCTGCACCTTCGCTATTCCACACAGGCTTCCAACTGTCCTGCTCTTCAAGCATCTCGAATCTTTTCAAAAAATCAGCAAGCTGTCGTACAGTTCGAGGAGAATTAGCCAAACTCAGGCTGCGGGCTCTATATGGAAGCTTAGAGATAATTAAGTTCACTATCTCTGGTTCTACATAACGGGCAGACAGATTGCGGTAGGCTGAGTAAATGGGCCATGCGTATTCTTCCATACTCATACCAAACTTCTTTGAATATCGACGAGATCTCACTGCCGTCAGCTGCCTCTCTTTGGCCTCTTCAGAAGCATATTGCTTGCGAAAACGGCGGCAGAAATCGGTATAGGACCTGAACTCCAACTGATTTGCTCGAAACCAATGCTCAGCCTGGCCTTTGAATAACCGAGGAATAATTTCCAATCGATATTCGTATGGAACTTGCATTAAATCAAAGTTGATATTGAGTTCTTTTAAATACTGTTCAGCATTCTGGGCTTCCAGGTCTCCCTTGAACTTGGACAAGGAATTAAGGTCTGCCATCCTTGGGGTTCCTGTCGTCGTTGATCACTGAGTTCGTGGTGGTGACTCATCTGAACCGCTTCTCACATTTCCATGCCTTCGTGTTCGCTTTCTGATATTCGCTTGATACTGAGAGTCCGAGCTGGTGCTGGAGGAGGAGGAACTGCGATCTTTCTTCCTTGCTAGATGTTTCCTCTTTGCCCCTTCTTCATAACGACGATGCTGTGCCCTGGGAGTTTCACGCTCTCTGTAACCTCTGTCATCGCCCAAAAGACTAAAGGTAGCTGGAACTGCAGAAGCCACTTCATTAGCTCTTGAATCAGCAGTAACTCGTGGGCGACATACTTGTTTGTCTTTTCTAGTTCTCTCTCCACATGTTCTGTCCATCGCTTCATTTAGTTCAATGTTAATGGTTGGCAACACTGCACTCTCAGCAACTGCAGACGGGTGACCAGCTGTTCGAGATCCAGTTTCTGTTTCCGTTTGCCGGGAAACGTGCATAGTCTCTAACTGATTCGTAAGTTGTTCTGCCTGAGTCTTTATATCCTCAACATCCTTGCTTCTTCGAGACACAACGACAGAAATCTGACTAATATTTTCTTGGACCTCAGCCCGGAACTGTATTTTGTCAGTCTCGGCCTCGGCCAATATCTGTTCCATCGTAAGCTGTTTTTCAATAATCTTATTGCACTCTTCAGTGAATCTCGAATTAATATCCTCTACATCGATGCGAACACTTTCCGTGGCTTTATTAACATCGGCTGCCAAGCTACGCCGGAACTCATCAAAGTCCATCTCTCTAGCCTGCCGAATTTCTTCAGAGAATCGGGCCCTAGTATTCTCGTTCTCAGACTTTAGTTGTTGTATTTCACAGGCCATCTCGCCTATTTCAGCTCTTAAAGCTTTCATAGATTCATCGTGCTGCTTACTGATATCATCCTTTAATAGCGCACATTGTCTACAGATATCAGCCTTCAAGTCGTCAATGGAATCAGCTTGCTGTTTAATGTCAGCCTGTAATGTTTCAGACTGTTTGCTAATATCAGTCTTCAAGTTATTAATGGAATCAGCTTGCTGTTTAATATCAGCTTTCAATGCTTCAGACTGTTTACACATATCAGCCTGCAATATTTCAGACTGTTTGCAGATATCAGCTTTCAGTGCTTCAGACTGTTTACAGATATCAGCTTTCAGTGCTTCAGACTGTTTGCTAATATCAGCCTGTAATGTTTCCATACTTTCAACTTGCTGCTTGCTAATTCCTTCAATCATGGTTTTTAAAGCTTCAAACATATTTAATGGATCAGATGTAATAGTTGTAGACAATGATTCACATTCTTTACAAACGAAATCGGTAGCTTCGTGGCTTTCAGATCGAACATCTAAGCCACAACATTCATAATGTAGAAGCTTTGTACATTTCTTGCACACAAATGTGGTTTTATCTTTATCAATGTTCCGACAACAATCGGGAACATTAAGCTCTGAATTTGAAGCAATATTTTTATTTGCGCTACGCAAATGTTTTCTTTCCATTTCGAACGAAGTGCTTTTCTACAAATATAAAAGTTTAGTGCTCTTGCACAATGAATCTCAACTTTAAACAATTGTCTTGCCCTTGTACACTACAAAATCGAGCCAACACGTTGAGCTGCCACTTGATACGTTCTAGGCACAAATACTTCACGCGTCATATTATTATACTATTAATATTAACTTAATAATACTCAGCGGTGAACGATGAGACTCGGTGAAGTACACAGACTCCTCTCAGGTACAGGGATAGTGTTAGGCAAAGACAATATTCACAGCACAGAGAAATAAAACCACATTACTGCCGTATGTATAAACTGAAAAGTTTTATTCTTTATTTATTGCAATTATAATGCAACTATACTTGAGACGAAGGCGAGGATTTCGCTTTGTCGATGAATTGACTCAATTAAAACGCATAAAACTCAATGCATGGCTATCGGCAAGCCTATGATCACATAGACCTAGCTTGCACCCCGAACTACCACACCAAGAGATATGCAATGATAACTGAGCCAATATTTGCTCTTTAGCCTTTTATTTCCAAATTAATCTTTAGGCTAACTTTATTATTTGACGTAGAATGGTTGCAGTATTGTGCATATCATCAATGCATGGCTATCGGCGTACCTATGATCACATAGGACTAGCTTGCGCCCCAAACTACCATACCAAGATGTATGCACAACACCGAGGAGTTCTTTTTAAGTTTAAATGCTTCGTCGATCCGTGGCGAAAAAGTGTGTTGATTCTTACGCGATATCCTCGCTTTTATACTATTTTCGAGAACACAGATTAAAGTACAGATGAATCATTCACTATCTACAAAAAGGATACTATCAACAAAACTGACATCTATACATCTTTAGAAATACAAATTCGTATAGTGCACTCTTGCAAACATGAAGATACATTAAACTACTCATAACAGAGGATAAAATACAATAAACATTAAACAAAAGATATATATTACAAACAGGGTGCAATATTACATATAATAACAAAGAAATTACGCCTTCTTTTACAAAAATAAATACATTAGTGACATATCTTCTACTGGTGACGTCACATAAAAATGTGGATCATATCACAATATCCAAATTATATGGATCGATCATTGTTATTACATTATTGGACAATTTTCTTTGTGATACTATATATGCTAGTATATATGCAAATTACTCAAATATATTTGGTTAACTTTACAGATAACGTCCATATGACGGAAATTGACATTTTTTAACTCAGTGGGTGTGAATTATATAGGAAACATAAAAAAAATTGGAGAAACAACAAGTTGCTGAAAATTTGTTGCCCAGTGTAATTGAAAATTCACTTTACAAATAATTAATTTTAACATTGCACTATTCGTGCATTTTTGGTTAATACCCAATAACATGCTTACAATTATGTATATATGTTCTGGCATGCAAATACAATAGTCCATGAACCCCCCACTCCCAGGACAAATTGCCAAATTATCTTCAGGTTTATGCTTTTAGACGGGTGCTTGTAGCTAAGTCATGTTGCTTCCAGTAGTTGTAACGACAGAGTGGTTTGCTACTTCTTAACCATGTTTACCACAGTAAATTTCTCCTGAGTTGATCAATTTTAAATAATGTGCATTAAACAATATAAATAAAATATAATCATCCTAATTAATGAATGCTTATTGGTGAATCATGTTTTCAGGGAGGTAATATTCTAATTAGGGAACGCTAAAAGCAAAATTAACGAAATTGAAACAAACAGCAAAAACAAAAATAACAGATATTTATATAAAGGTGTAAATGAATTTAGAAAGGGGTGGCAACCTAAAGTAAACTTGATAAAAGATAAAGACTGTGATTTTCTAGCTGACCCAAACGATATTCTAAATAGATGGAAGAACTACTTTAATGACCTTTTAAATGTTCATGTAGGAGATAAATCAGAAGTAAATGAAGTGCACACAGCAGAACCTTTAGTTCCAGAACCTAACTTGACAAGTTAAAGATAACATAGAATAACATAGCACCTGGCATTGATTTAATACCAGCTGAGTTAATTAAATATGGTGGAAAATCATTAATATGTGAAATTCATCAATTAATTTGTTTAATATGAAATAAAGAAGAAATCCCTCAACAGTGGAAAGAATCCATAATTGTTCCTGTGTTTAAAAAAGGTGATAAAATGAACTGCAATAAATACCGTGGAATTTCTCTACTCTCAACAACATATAAAATATTATCGAACGTTCTTTTAACAAGACTAACCCCATATGCTAATAAAATTATAGGTGATTATCAATGTGGATTTAAACATCACAGATCAACTATAGATCAAATTTTTCACATCAGACAGACACTTGAAGAAAAGTGGGAATATAATCAAAATGTCCATCAGCTATTCATTGATTTCAAAAAAGCATATGATTCGGTCAAAAGAGATAAATTATATAATATATTAGTAGAGTTTGGAATACCTAAGAAGCGTGTTAGTATGATAAAAGTATGCACCAATGAAACAGAAAGTAAAATTCGTGTGGGTATTAATGTGTCCGACAAATTTACAATTCATGATGGGTTAAAACAAGGAGATGCATTGTCTCCATTGCTCTTTAATTTTGCCTTAGAATATGCTGTTAGGAAGGTAAAAGAAACTAATGAAGGACTAAAATTTAATGGTGTGACTCAGTTGTTAGCATATGCAGATGATGTAGACTTACTGGGGGATGATGTGAATCCAATTAAGAATAATGCTAAAATATTTTTCAAAACTGCTAAAGGGACAGGTTTGGAAGTTAACAAAGAGAAAACTAAATATATGCTTACAGGCCGGAAACCAAGTGTTAGGTAATAATCAAAATCTAATTATTGATAACAACTATTTTGAACCAGTTTCCAAATTCAAATACTTAGGAGTAATATTAACAAATGAAAATTATATTAAAGAGGAAATAGAAAGTAGGCTTAATTCAGGAAATGCATGTTACTTCTCTCTTCATAAACTTTTGTCTTCTCGTTTAATATCTAAGAAACTAAAAGTTAAAATATACAAAACAGTAATTTTGCCTGTAGTCTTATATGGGTGTGAAACTTGGTCCCTTACATTGAAAGAGAAACTTAAATTGAGAGTATTTGAAAATAAGATCCTTAGGAAAATCTTGGACCTAAAAGGGATGAGGAGACAGGTGAGTGGAGAAGATTACATAATTTAGAACTACATAATTTGTATTCATGTCCAGATATTATTAGAATAATTAAATCAAGAAGACTTAGGTGGGCAGGCCATGTGGCACGAATGGGAGAGGAAAGAGGAGTTTACAGGATTCTTGTTGGGAAACCTGATGTAAGAGACCTGTAGGAAGGCCAAGACGAAGATGGAGGGACAACGTTGATATAGACCTAAAGGAAATTGGTAGGGATGGAGAAGAGTATATAGATCTTGCTCAAGATAGGCAAAGATGGAAGGCCTGTGTTGCTGCAGCCATGAACCTTCGGGTTTAAGAAGGCTAGAGAGTTAGTTAGGGAACGCTTATTTTCTTAGTTGCAAGAATTTTCATGTGGAACATGAACGTCTACAAATTGTTTAACTTTTGCCACGTGTATCTAAATTGTGTCGTGCCAAGGTTACATATTTTCAAGGTATCAAAGAACTTCAACAATTCTCGATTATTATTGATTACCACTCACTTATTTAGTTATGTCCACTTTCACTTCAAAACGAAGAACTTCACTGTGATTATGTGGAAGGTGAACCCATCCATTAATTTTGTCAGTTTTCACACCTTTGCATGAGTAAATGCAAGAGCATCAGTTCGATTCATTTTTTGCACTACTCTTGACACACTTATTAAATAACACTATACATTCATTGGGTATGTATCTTGATATTCACGTATACTTACCAGTTGTGAATTAGGTTATCATAACTTCCAGCAATTGATGCATGCTGCTGTACCATTCCAAACAATGAATCCTTTTATTTGAAAATACTACAAGGATGAGAAAACGTGCATCATAAAATTTTGAAAAAAAGTAATTTGCTGTGTAAGCTGTGAGATCTGACCACCCTCTGCTCTTTGATGCACCTTTGCTACCATAGACATACTGTATGTTCTACTAAGTATGTAAGTAGTGCCATTTAATAAGTGATATCAATCCATACATACATATCCTGAAACTTCACCAAGCATCCCCCAGCTAGGAATTTTCACTTCATTCACTTGCTAGTGCAGTGACAATGTACACTCTGTTGATATGCAGTAAGGCCAGCCTAAAGTGAACTACTGCAAACGTGTGAATAATATTTGACTGGCCTTAATAGATTTGGCAAAAGCTAAATAAAATATTACTGAACCAGTAACATATTTACATTTTTCAATGCATGTCCTTAATGACAGTCTATTCGACTATCATTTCTTCTCGGTGATCTGTAAATCTCTGACAATTTTTTTTTCAGATATCTGAACAAGAACTACATGGAAGGACAGAGCCAAGATGTTTCAAGGTCAGTTACAATAGTACCTTCAGGAAAATTAAGTGAACAAGAGCAACCAAAAAACAATACAGAGTGTGTCAATAAAGAAGGTAACTTTGAACCTGAACCTTCACCAAAATACTCTAAAACCAAGGCAGATATTGAAGATACCAAGCACTGTAACAGGAAAAAACAACATATCTCTTCAATGTTCAACGAAGTTTTCTCCAAGGAAAGAAATTTATTTGCTCATTCAAATGTCCTTGCGAAGGAGAAGTTTTTTAATGACTCAGTTTGCAAGGGAAAATTTATTCCTGAAGATAAACTTTGCACACAAAGAAGGGTTCACACCAATGATAAACCTTTTAATTGCTCAATTTGCAACAAAGATTTTACTCAGAAATCAAACCTTAATATTCATATGAGGATTCACACCAAAGATAAACGTTTTAAGTGTTCAATTTGTGACAAAGCTTTTTAACAGAAAGCAGTTCTTCGAGTGCATGTGAGGATTCACTCTAAGGAGAAACCTTTTAAGTGTTCAATTTGTGACAAAGATTTTTCCCAGATAGCAGCTCTTCGAGTGCATGTGAGGAGAAACCTTTTAAGTGTTCATTTTGTGACAAAGATTTTGCCCATGAAGCAGCTCTTCGAGTGCATGTGAGGATTCACACTAAGGAGAAACCTTTTAAGTGTTCAATTTGTGACAAAGATTTTTCCCAGAAAGCAACTCTTCGAGTGCATGTGAGGATTCACACTAAGCAGAAACCTTTTAAATGTTCAATTTGCAAAGATTTTTCCCAAAAACATCGCCTTACTACACACATGACAGTACACACAAAAGAGAAACGTTTTAATTGTTCTATTTGTAGCAAAGAGTTTTCCTATAATGATTCGCTTAATAAACATATGAGGGCACACACAAATGAAAAGCCTTTTAAGTGTACAATTTGCAACAAAGATTTTGCCCAAAAACATCACCTTAATACACACATGACAGTACACACAAAGGAGAAACATTTTAATTGTATTATTTGCAGAAAAGATTTTTCCTACAAATCCTCGCTTAATATACATATGAGGGCACACACAAATGAAAAACTTTTTAACTGCAACTTGCAACAAAGGTTTTGCCCAAGATCATCACCTTAATATACACATGAGAATACACTCAAAGAGAAGCCGTTTAATTGTTTAAAATGTGACAAGTATTTTACCCATAAATATATATACATACTAAATATGTGAAGAGGGTGCATAGCAAATATAACTTAAAAACCATTTGCACACAGGGAATGGTGTTTCTGAGTAAAAATCTCTGGAAATTCTTGTCAATCTGCATATATCATTTTGGATGGGATCCCGAGCTCTGTATTATACAAATCATCTCTTCATATCTACAATTATGGTGCTACCATTTTATTAATTGAGATCTCAACCATCCTTTCCAATGGTACTGTGCAAACCTTTTTTTGATAGCCCTACTGAAAATTCTGTCTACTGTTTTCAGTAGATCAATGGGTGTTTTGAAACATCTGCTGTTTTATGTAGGTGAACTGTAATGCTACTGTTTTCAGTAACCCAACTGTGTCTACTGTTTTCAATAGCTGAACTGTACTGATAATGTTTTCTCCTGTTTTTAGTAGCCCAACTGTGTCTACTGTTTTCAGTAGGTGAACTGTACTACTAATAGTAAGGCTTGAAGCTTCCCTGATGATGAGTGATGAATAGGTTCTCTCGGGCTATCTCACTTGAACCCTGAAGATGAGAGTGAGAGTGTTAGCTCTCGAAAGCTTGCAATATTTTCCACAACTTTCCTGGTCGATATCCCGAGAGAATCTATTCGTTACCACTAACGTTTTCTACTGTTTTTGGTAGTCCAACTGTTTCTCCTATCTTAAGTGTCTGAACTAGACTATGTTTTCAGTAACATAATTGTACAAACAACATCTTTTATTGTGTTTAGCATATTTATGTATGAAAACAGTACTATTATCAGTAATGAAAAATTTCTTATCAATACAACTGAAAATGCATTGGAAAAATCATATAAACAACTAAAATAAATATATGATATAGCATGTGGAACTTGCTACTTAGGAATGCACCCATGCAACAAAAAATCAAGTGTAGAGAACATGCTTTTAAGTGTGTAACTTCATTGTGGTTAACTTACTTATAGAAAATTGAAAAAACATACTGTTTTATACATAAATTGACCTATTGTTTTTCATATATTCACACAAAAACAGCAGAAAATTATTTTAAACAATACCTGATCCTCAATGCTTGAAGAACCAAAACAAGCAAGCACTGTTGGCTATGTTGATTAAAAGATGCAATAATAAACATGGAAATTCCATGCTGAAAAGAAAATCAACTGATATGGTAATGTACGAATTAAAACTACTATCTGCTTTAAGGCTGAGCTATTTCTTAAGAAAGAATTGTAGTAACTTATTCATTAAGATATATCTGACTCAGTAGTATTCATTAGAAAAACAGTAGAAATTCAGTTCATGTACTGCTTTTTCCAATGCACTTCAAAATCTCATAATTACTGAATGTATGTAATGAATTTGCCTATTCTTGGAATCAATAAATGATCTTATAATATATTGTAGCAAGTGTTATGCATAATTATTCACATTGTTTTTTCATTACACTAGTCCTACTGTAGAGTACAGTAGCTGTACAGTAGATCTGCAATAGGATTTCAGTACATTTCACAGTACACAGTAGAAGACATTTGAAAACAGTAGAATTTTTTTACTGAAAACAGTAGAAATTTCGAGCAGGGTGTTGTAATAAAATTACCATTCATAAAAAGATGTGGGCTTTTAAAATAGCAAGCCACTGTTTAAGAATTTTTTTTAGCTGAAGTACCAAGCAAAGAAATAAGTTTCATCACCAGTAGCAATAACTCAGGGTGGCTACTCACTGGGAATTATGCACGAATTATTGGCTCTGGGAATTATATGTGAAATATGCAGGAATTTTGCTCCTTGGACGTGAAAAATTGCAACTTTTATTAATCCAGATCCTAAATTTATCTATACATATTCATAAATGTTCTGAGGCACGTTTTTCACAGTTTAGATTTATGTTTGTCAATGATGTAAAAGGAAGCTTCATTGGAAAATATAATAAAACAGAATTCTTCTCTGAACTGGTGGTAGGACAATTGTATTTATTTATTTATTTATTTATTTACATTAATTAACTCAACAGGCTGGTGCCCAGTTAGAGAGTTCGAGATACAGGTTTTCATACATGCTTCAGTGACCGTTATTTGATATTGTTTTCATTACACAGTTTTTAAATTGTATATATGGCATAGAGAACAAATCAATATTTTTGTTATGCTTTTCTAAGGCATTGTAGAGAACACTCATTCTCCAGATAGGGGATTTCTTGACAATGTTTGTTTGTGCTCTATTCACAAAAAAGGTTTGATGATTGGGTCGCTTCTTATTGTTAGGAACGCGTAATTTAAATTGTGAGATCCAAAGAGGAGAGCGAAGTTTTCCATTATGTAGTTTCCAGAGCAGCAGCAGGTCGCGGACTGTCCTTCGATTGTCAAGCCTGTGCATTCGGAGCTCCTCTATTAGATTACTGTACAAATCAAATCTGGGATAAGTACCTTCAAGTTTATACTTCATATAACGTAACACTTTTGATTGTACTCGCTCTATTTTTGTAGTCTGTACTATACTGTCAGTGTTCCATACAACAGATCCGAATTCAAGTTTTGAACGTACTAATGAGTAATATAATACCTTAAGTGTTTGGGTGTCTCGAAAGTCTGCTCATTCTAGTAATGAACCCGATAAGTTTGTAAGCATCACTTATTACTTTGTTAATATGGTTAGTGAAAGTTAGCTTAGAGTCAAAATATATTCCTAAGTCCTTTGCCGTTTCAGAATTTTTTAGATTGGTATTATTAAGTTTATATTGAAAATTTAAGATCGTTCTTTGTTTAGAATATGTAACGGAATAGCATTTTGCTGCATTCAGAGAAAGACCGTTGCACAAGCACCACGCACTCAACCTATTTATGTCTTGTTGTAGACAAACACAGTCTTCAATATTTTTTATTCTTTGAAAGAATTTCAGGTCGTCTGCAAATAACAGTTTCCTAGAATTAATCAAATGTTCTGGCAAGTCGTTGATTAATAGAAGAAAGAGAAGAGGTCCTATGTTGGACCCTTGAGGTACTCCGGAACGTACTAGAAATTCGCTGGATGCGTGGCCTTTATACGAGACATATTGTTTTCTATTCATTAAATATGACGCCATAAGTTTCCTGAGGGGAAGGGAAAAGTTGAAAGTGCCCAATTTACTTAGTAGTACATCATGATTTACAGTGTCAAAGGCTTTGGAAAAATCAGTGTATATTACATCCACCTGCCCCCCATCATCTAACACCGTGCTTATCTAATGCAGTTTCTCGCCAAGGTTTGTTTCTATTGAGCAGTTTGGCAGAAAGCCATGCTGGTATTCAGAAAAAGTTTCTTTGACATGGTTATATATGTGGCAATATAAGATTTGCTCAAATATTTTAGCAGGGGCAGATAAAAGAGCTATAGGACGATGGTTTTGTATGTTTCTGTTCTCCGAGGATTTCGGTACTGGACATACAGCAGTAACTTTCCACCGTTCGGGAAACTGCGTGGAAGATAATATCGCATTGTAGATAACAAAGAGTGGAATTTTTAAAATGTCTACACATCCTTGGAAGATGTAGGGTGGTATTTTGTCTGGCCCCGCCGACTTCTTTGGCTTTAATTTTTTAACAGCTGCTTCAATTTCAGACATACTGATCATCTGAATGTTTAGTGAATCTAACGTTTTGCACTCTGTGTGCTCCGCCATGATTTCGAGGTTGTACTTTGCCGTATTGTTTGCATACACAAATTGAAAGTATTTCGCAAATTCAGCAACGACGGTATTCAGGTTTAGTATGGGTTCATTGTTTGAAGAAACTGGAAACTGTTTACATGTACTTTGCCTGTTGTGATTTATGTACGACCAGAAAAGTGATGGGTCACTTTGAATATTGCTTTCGATGTCGAACAAGTAATTATTATGGGTGGCTGATATTTCTTTTTTGATTGCTTTTCTGAGTTCTTTAATTTGTTGGCATGGTGAACTGGGTTACCTCCGTTTTGTTTCCATTTTTGGTGGTGGTGAGCCTTTGCTTTTATTTTTTTAATTATATTGGCGGTAAACCAGCATGGATATTTAGGAGGCGTTACGCGTCTTAAGGGGATGCACGCGTCAAATGCTTCGTATATTATGTTGTAAAACATTTCTGTCATTTCGTTTATGCTATTACAGACTTTTGGTGTATCCCAGTTAACGACCGATAGTTTGTTGTATAGTTTGTTAAAGTCAGCTTTTTTGAAATTGTACGAGAGGTTGTTTGGTGGAAGGTTACTCTGTGTCCTTTTTGTGTGCTTTATTTCAATTACGAGACAAGGATGATGCTTATCCTCAGGCACGAGTGGCTGACTTTCTCGTGTCAACTGCATGTTAAAAACGTTACTTAGCACAAGATCGAGAGTTTTGCCGTTACTATTTTCAATGTTATTTAAGTTGCATAACTGAAAAAGCACATATGATTGTTTAAGTTGTGACATACAGGAGTGGCGTTAACGAGGTTGTATTCATTGCTTGTTATGCAAGGGATATTGAAAACCCCTATGAGGAGAATGTTATGTGCGGGTCTACAATGCCTTTCAAGAAAATTATAAAATAAGTTGTAAGACTTGTCATTACAGCATGGAGTAAAGTAAACAATACAGATGTAAAAGGTAGGCAGTCCATGAATTACAATTTTCACAAGCAATGAGTCGACGTTAGGGTCGTCGTTAAATTTGGCTATGAGCAGTTACAGCGACGTTGGTAAACTAGGATAATTTCTAAACGTGAAAAAAGATTCCAGATTCCAATGGAATACGTATAGATTCCTATTTTAACTTCTTGTGCAGTCTTTCTTTATTTCTAGCTTGCCTTGGTAAGTGTCATTGGTTTGAAACTTATTTGTATGAACAATGTTTCATTTCTAAAACTGTGAACAGTTTATGTACGAGTAAAAGCAATGTGGGTTTATTTCACTCTGTTCAATACTGGCATGCAATATGGACCAAATTAAATCTTGGATGAACCTAATTTTTTTGGGTACATATATTCCGAGAAACTGACTCCAAAACATAAAAAAAACCATGATTCTGAATTGTGTTTATTGAACGACGTAACGTGTTTTAGTGCTTTTCCCTATATTGTTTCTTTCTAACTCAAGGAATATTGTAAGGGAAAAGTTTTCCCTGTACACTCACTGGCAATAAAAATTGCACATAGAGACCTGAAATACTCGCTTCCCTGCGAGGCATTGTGTGTGGTGCCTAACTGTACGGCGATAAGCGTATTTTAATAGGGAATTTTCGACAGCAACTTCTACCAACCACGTAGAATTATGCAACACACAAAACGCCTTGTAGGCAAGCGAGGATTTCAGGATCTAGGTGTCCCATTTTTATTGCCTGTAACTGTACATTGCACCATGCCATTCAGGAATACCGAAGGTGTGGAGGATAGAGTTTCATACATTATCGATCTCGGCCATACTGGAGGTGACGTGATCAGCACTACACTCCGTCCATCTTTACCCCCTCAGGTACCCATTGATGAGAGGCTGGGTAAGCCACAGAACTTCTTCTGCAGTGACATTTTCTGAATATTTCCACCTGAAATGTCCAAACTCGTGATTGGAACTTGGGTCACTTAACAATGAACCACGAAGTTTATCTTTCAGTTGAATTGAATTCCACAAAGACTCTTTGTATTAATATTAATATTTTTTGGGGGCGGGTTAATAAGTAAGGTTGAAACAGAGGATAATCTTGCTTGTACCATTAATTTTTTTCCCTTGAATTTTTTGAAAGTTCGCATTAAAAACCAGGAATTATTCTTGAATTTTATCACTGTCTTAGAGTGTCCACCCTGTAACTGGTGTTAAAGCTTCCCTATTTTGATGTATTTTTATTAATTCATGATAATTATTGTTAACATTTGTATTATTCAGGTTTTCTCAACAGACTGATCTCCCTCACCATGCAATATTTACTTGTGATACCATTGTCCATGGCAGAGTGGTTAGTACAGTGCACTATGATGCTAGGGGTTCCAGGTAGGGTTGTTAAAGATCCAGGCATTTTAAGTAAATTCAATTCCTGTCCAGGAGAGAAAATCAGGAAGCATAAATGGGCTCTGGACCGTAAAGAACCTTTTTATCTGAAGTATTTGAATGCGGTCCAGGAACCTTTTTTCCGGATGAATTTAAATACAGTCTAGGAACCTTTTTTCCAGGATCAATTTAAATACGGTCCAGGAATCTTTTTTCAGAGACCAATTTAAATGTGACCCAGTAATCTTTTTTTCAGAATCAGTTTAAATCTGGTCCAAATTCTGTATTGAAATGAAACAATACACAACTTGGATGGAATTTTAAATTGTGCAAGAAAAGAGTTCCTTCAACAACCCTGTTTCTCATTACAGATCTGACAACAAACAATTAACCACTTGTGAGCATGAAAGACTAATCCAGGTGCTGGCTGTTTTGAGAATGTAAGGAAGAAGTCCGTCCATAGCGGCAGAAATGGGTGAATGCAAATGCTGCGGTCACGTTACACATCTCCATGTAGCCCCATTCTCTCGCATGTGTTCCTTCTCTTGGTTGAGACCTATCGAGTCACTAGTTGCGCAGACTTGTTGTCGTTCGCTTGCTTGTTGCCTTCGTTGAAAAGAACGTTTGAATAGCCATCTCATTGCACTGCAATGTAAATCTTAGGGCAACCAAGAGACGAACAAAATTCTTTAGGGACATGACAGAGGTAGAGTTGGCACCGGAAAAGTTTGGCAATGAAGAGCTCCATTTACTCTGAATTTCCTTGCATAAAGGACAATTTCTGTTGATGTAACAACATTATCTGTCCCTGTTATGATAGGTGGAGCCTCATGTTACCTCATCGATAGCTCCTATTGGCTGCGGTTCCTGAATTGCATGCATGAGCAACACGTGATGGGTTTGTTTCCACTCAATGTGACATCACAGTAATGTGACAGCATTCTGTCGACAAAGTAGGTTTTTGAACGTGACTCATGAGAGAGCAACAACGTTATGATGTTTTTCCTTCACTACGATTTCTACAACCGCAGTGTGGCATTCCAATGTATAACATACTCACAGACATTTTTCGAAGGTAACTTTAATCCGACAACCCTGGTCCAGAAGTTGTAAATAAATTGAATGCCTGACTGGGAGAGAAAATCTGCAAATGTAAATGACTTCTAGACATTGTAAGACCTTTTCATATTTAAAGCATTTCAGTTCAGTCCAACAACCTTTTTTCTGGATCAATTTAAATACTGTTCAGGAACCTTTTTTTGGGATGAATTGAAATTCAGTCCAGAAGCCTTTTTTCTGGAAGAATTTAAATTCGATCCAGGAACTTTTTTTCCTGCATGAATTTGAATAGTGTCCAGGAAATTTTTTTCAGGATCAATTAAAATACATTCCAGGAACCTTATTTCAATGAAACAATATGCAACTTGGACCGAATTTAAATTGTGCGAGAAAAAGGTTCCGGTCCTGCAGCAGAACCAAATAGAACCTGTTAAATTTTATGGGTTCCTGCACCTTTAACAACCCTGGTCCCAGGTTTGAATCCCAGCCTGTGAATGGATGTTCTTTGTGAGTATCCCTTCATCAATTTAATCATATCATCACTCATCCTCATCTTTGCAATTAGCAAAACGTGGCAGAAACATGAAGTAAAATCAATCAATCAATCAATGCTTGAATAATTATATTGAAAACGTTTTTACGAGATGAAAATATCTTGAACTTGAATTGGTAAATTTGAGTATGAAATTCTTATGCAATTATCAATTTCTTATAGATTAGTATACCCTGTAACATTTGCAACTCGTGTTTGTAGATGCATTTCTTTTCTAATTATGTGAAATGACAAATGTAAACTTCACATATTAAATAAAATATTTTAAATATTGAATTTAACCTTTTAATTGAATTGTATTAGAATGTTTTGATATAATGGAATCTCATTTATGCTTTATATTTTTAATACATTTGTGTGTGTATGTGTGTTAGTGGTCAGAGGCGGTAATACGTAATATTGAAATAGAGAAAACATCTGCTTGTACGCTGGAATGTTCGGAAAGTTCATCTTGGATACCGAGAATTATACTTGAATTTTATCATGATCCTGCAGTGCCACCTTGCACTAGCAAAGTTATAATCAGCAATGGACACAGATTTTGTGATACGGTAATGACAAATTTATTTTGAATGGTGATAAAGTTTAATACACTGATAATTTCTACCTCTTTTCAAATAATGTTTAAATCAATAAATGTTCCAATATATGTTTAAATTATAGATATTTTATGTCTAGTTTTGTGCATGAAGTTTTTGTGTTTCTTAACATATTGAATAATTTTGATGAAGAATTTTATAAATGTGTAATATTTCAAACTTCCCAATTTCCAGAAAGCAATAATCAATGCCATTGATTCATGTTTAGTAAAGGACATCTAGTTTCTAGATCATCCTTCTGAAAACGCAACTTTTAATTAGCAATTTTCAGCAAAAAATCATCGAACCCAGTTCCTTAGGGAACGTTACGATGTGAGTGTTGGTATCAGCCTATATCGCAGAGACTTGTTTTTGTTGTAAATGTCAGAGAATGATGGACAGCATGACATAAAGAGGCATTATTGTGTTTGCATATATTATTATGTCCCTTTTCTCTACCTCCAGACTAACCCAAAAGGCATTAATGAATAGTATTTACATGAAACTAAAGAAGAGACAATCAGCCATTGGGCCATTTTTTTTTCACGAGGACACTATCAACGGTATGAATTACATTGATATGCTCAGTGAGTGGCTTTTTCCACAATTAGAAATAGAAGAAGACAATGAATTTATTTTCCAACAAGATGGAGCACCTCCTCACTGCCATCTCGATGTTCGGAATTTTCTAAATGAGAAACTTGTAGGAAGATGGATTGGCCGCTCCGGAAACAAAAATACTGCATTCTGCAAGTGGCCACTGAGGTCCCCTGACTGTCTGTGACTTATTCTTTTGGGGTCACATAAAAGAAGTTGTATACGTACCTCGACTGCCTCAACATCTGGAACATCGGAAACGTCATATCATTGCCGCCATCGGGTCCGTCACTGTAGATACGTTGGAATGAGTAGTGTGATTTGTGGTACTACTGGCGCGAGAAAGTATGAACCCCCCTCAGGCAGATTTGCCTACACTTAAAACAAGCTCAACATGCCCATATGAGCTTTTTGCTCAAGTGTGGAACCCTGTCTAATCCAAGATTTTTGTAAAAATGCCCTCGGGAATTTCCCGTGAAAGTATGACCCCCTCAGATTGATTTGCTTACACTTATAAAAGGCACTTCTGTGAGATTGTTGTCCATAAATTTGTTAAAAATATGCCCCTCTTGATATTTTTTTTTTGGCTACACTTAAAACTAGGCCAAACGTATTAACACACACACACATATTTACTTCCGGTTTAAGTTTAATTGGGCACCAGGCCCAACTTGTATATCTAGTATTAAGATAATGTAAATCTTCTAGAATTGCTCTGTGACTCTCTCATTTCTTACATCATAAACATATGATTTTTCACCTATAAGAATAACACTACATATGGTGTCATCAGGGAGTGTATCGTGGAATTCACAGATAATTTTAATGTTTGTCCTGTCATTAACCACAACTTGTTTCCTTTTTGAAGTGTTGATGACAAACATGGGTCTCTGTGCTTTGAATTCATCTGGTGTGTAATTCATGTCAGTATTGCCAGTAGTGACCCTTTTGTATGCTGTAAATGCTTCATATAATTTAAGAAAATCATCCTTGGACATGTATAAATTATAATTTTCTCTAGGAAATACCTCATTTCTGCCATTTTTAAGATATATGTTCTTGATGTTGCAGTTATCAAATTTACTTGAATTTTTTTCCTGATTATTGTGTCTTCCAGTCTGAAACAGTACCACCACAAAATCTGGCATGTCATAGAAGACTCCTCCCCCTCCCCCCGATGACAATGGCTTACCGTTACGCGGAAAGGAGTGACCTGGAGGAGGGTGGGAGAGTTGAGGCAGCATTCCAAGAATTGGCCCCCTCTACAGCCAGCACAGATGGCTTCGCAGACGACATTCACGCCTTCAGCAGAGGTTTACAAATATGTCACCTAAATACTCAAGGGTTACTGAACTCGTTCGATGAATTTAAGCATATCATGTCACCTGCTAATTTCGATGTAATAGGTATCACTGAATCGTGGCTAAAGCCCGGGATAAGTAATAACGTTGTGGAACTTCATGGTTACGAAATAGTAAGGAAAGATCGAACTCGATGCAACAGGGGTGGAATCTGCTTTTATATCAAAGAAAATATTCGATGGAAAATAATAGAAATTGACAATTTTTTAAAACTAGACGAACAAATCGAAATATTAGTAGTCGAAATTTGTTGCAATAAAGAGAAAGTAGCTGTTGTGTTGGTGTACAGGCCGCCAAACATATCTTATACCACATTTAATAATTTGCACGATGTATTACAATTTACATTCGTAAACTACGACCATTATATTTGTATCGGCGATGTAAACGCAGATTTTTTAAAACCTAAAGAACCGGATACAAAATTACTGTCGGGTATAATTAAAGAACTAAACGGCATTCAAATTGTAAAAAAGCCAACGCGGAAAACTGCCACGTCGGAGTCCCTAATAGACGTTATAATCTGTTCTAAAAAGACAAAGGTTTTATACGTAAATCAACAGTCATTGCCAGGTATATCTGATCATGATACAGTGTATGCAGTATTTGAAGTTTATAATAGTGTAAAAAAATCGAAAACGAAATTTGTCCGTTACCGTGACTTCAAACAACTAGATAGCAGCAAATTCAATGAGGATGCAAAAAATTCAGCCTGGGAGGATATAGAGGGATGTGAGGACGTAAACAGCCAGGTCGAAATGATAAATGATGAAATACTATTGCTGGCGAACAAACACATCCCTGTTAAAACGCGCAGAGTGACAAAGCCTCCCGCGCCATGGATAAACAATACCGTTCGTGAATTTTGGAAGCTTAGGGACTACTATCATTTGAAATACGTAAACACCGGCGATAACGATAGCCTTCTCAGCTACAAATACTTTAAAAACAGAGCTAAAAAGATAGTGCGAAATAGCAAGTTTCACTATTATAAATCTGCAATCGATAAGAACATAAATAATGCGAAAGAAATGTGGGCGAACCTGCGTAAACATGGCCTAATAGGTAGCAAATATGTCAGTCAAGATATTCCCGAAAAAATACTAGATCCAAATAGCATTAATGACTATTTTATACAAGCTTCGCAAAGTGAAGCGAACCAGGATGGCCTGGAAAAAATTTGCAAAACATTTTTGACCCTCAAATCCCTAAATTCATTTACCTTTACTAGAGTGACATCTCAAGACATACGGAAGGCATTCAGCAGGATACGTAGTAAAGCATGTGGAGACGATGGCATAAACTTAACCATTTTAAAATTATTACTTCCATTTTGCGTAAATACTATAACCGTCATAATAAATAACTCCCTAGCACAGGGTATCTTCCCAGAAGCGTGGAAAAAGGCAATCGTTTTACCGCTCGCAAAATGCAAGCCTGTTAAAAATGTGAATGACCTGCGCCCAATAAGTATACTGCCCATAATGTCGAAAATTTTAGAGCGTATTGTACACGAGCAGCTGTTCACACACGTAACAGCTACATCTAGTTTTCCAAAGCATCAATCTGGTTTTCGGCCAAATCACAGCACCACAACAGCCATTCTGAAAGTTGCTGACGATGTACAAAAAGCTATCGATGAAAGCAAAATCACCTTACTTGTATGCCTTGATTTCTCTAAAGCATTCGATTGCGTGAACCATGAAGTTCTACTCGCTAAATTACACAGCATTGGGGTAAACGGCATAATCCTTGATTGGTTTGCATCGTACCTTTCTGGCAGGAAGCAGCGTGTACAAATCAGAGGCAAAAATAACTGTTCCTCTGGGTGGTTAAACATTCGAAATGGAGTTCCCCAAGGAAGCATTCTTGGACCTCTCCTTTTCTCCATTTATGTAATGGACTTACATAAGAACCTCTCGCATGCGCAGTATCACCAATATGCTGATGATACTCAGATATACATACATACAAGGATAGAAGAGTTCTCAAATGCAGCATCACAACTACAGAAAGACCTGAACGCCATAAGTGAATGGGCACAAACTAACTTCCTAAAATTGAACCCAACCAAGTCAAAATTTGTCATAATGGGAACGAAATTTCTGGTAAAAAAGCTTAGCCAAAACACAGATAACATGATTCTCCCCAAATTGAATAGCCATCCGTTAAACTTAGAAAATACTGTAAATAACCTTGGCGTTGTCATGGATTCCCACATAGAATGGTCAGGTCATATTTCAGAGCAGATGAAAAAAGCCAACAAATCTCTTCGAGCATTACATCACTTGAAAAATATTGTAGGCATTGAGGTTAAAAAAAAATTGTGCGAGAGTCTAGTTTTATCACGATTAATCTACGGAGCCACGGTTGCTTACAATGCAAGCAGCTCCATAACTAATAAGCTACAAAAGCTACAAAATGCATGCATAAGATTCATTTACAAGCTGAAAAAAAGGGACCACATTTCAAAATACTTATTCAATTTGAATTGGCTTAACACCAAGAATCTCGCGAAATACCAATTATTAACTTTAACACATAAAGTACTAGGCAACAAACAGCCTGCATACCTCTTTGAAAAACTGAACACAAATTCGAGCAGACATGAACATGTAACACGACGAAAGAAATTATTGCCAGTCCCAGTACATAATACGACCACCTATGGAAAATCATTTACTGTAACTGCCACTAAAGAATGGAATTCCCTCCCAACCTCCCTAACATCCATCAACAACCATAAGCTATTTAAAAAGAATCTAAAACAGTATCTACTGGCAAGGCAGCGAAATACCTAATCACGAGCAACTTTTCATTCATAAAAATACGCATTGTAACATTTGGCAACTGTGTGCACATAAATCTTATAATTTCATAATTTTATTTCACTTCATTATTACTATTATATTTTCTATTTTTCCAGATTACTAAATATATATGAATGTGTACTAAAACAAAAGCAAAAAAAAAAAGATACCTATGTTCAACAATTTATAGGTAAATCTGTCTTTCTTTTTCATTATCTATATATATATCCTAAGCGTATATACCTATATATTTAATTATTCTTATTTGTATTGATATGTAATCCTTTTCATGTTTTTATTTTTATTTTTTTTCTGAATGTATTTTTTTCTCAATGTACTCTTTATTCCATTGTACTAATCTTCCAGACAAGGGTCTGTTGTAAGAACGGCCCTAGAGGCCGAAACACGCCCGCTCCAATAAAGGCGATTTTATTATTATTATTATTATTATTATTATTATTATTGTATACTGGAGAATGAATTTGTAGCATCAAACTCATAATAGGTACCAGCGGCAGGCTTCTGTACACATTGATATGTATAAAATTGTAAAGGAATCTGTGGATTTTTTAGGATATCAGCTTTGTATTTAAGAGCATAACTGGCTTCATATTCAACAACCTATTTTGTAGTAAGAAGCCTCGGTTTTGGATAATTTTAGTGTGGCCAAAGCTGTGGAGGTAATGCCGGGATAATCCACTCTGTTTATAACAACACCATGCTTTCTGATCTCAATTTCAGAGAACAGATGCGGCACAAAATTATCTACCAATCTTATATTTGAATTTGCCGGATAATCTGTTCCATCGAGCTTTACAACATCAAATTTGATGTATAGATCTGCTCTGTGGGGGTGTATAAAGCCATCCCCTACATCAAGATCAACCTCAATTTCTGTGTTGGGTTGATTTAAATTTGCAAATGTCCTCCTGTTTGGAGGGAATGATTGTAGCTCATAACTCTCAATATTTTCCATTTTTTTTTGTATGTATTTTTATTTAAATATTAATCTCTATGATTGCAGTTGTTGTGGCTCCAGCAAAATCAACTAATTCTTCTTTTTCATTAGTGACCATCAATTCAATGTTATCTATTCTATTATGGCACACAGGAAAATATAATGTTGGGGATGGAGTGTAGATGATGGGCTCCATAAATTCAGAATTAGGTTTAAATGTTGCAATGATGCCAGTTTGTTTGTGAGTGCCTGTGCCATTTGATTTGGTGATCATACCCTCAGCCACATTACAGTGAATATTCAGAGTCTCTATGGCTAAGAATTTGGGTATATTAATAGCAGTGTGTTTGATGGCTGGTTCAAGTTTTGTGTTGTTCTCAAAGCCTAACAGCTCTCCTATAGTACCCAGATCCACTGTCTCTGTAGCAGATACAATCTCTACTCTGTGAGTGACAGAATTTTGAGTTAATACTATACCTCTGGGTAATTGAGCATTTAGAGTGGACAGATTATATTGCCCTGGAGTGATGACAATTTTTTGATCACCAACTGCAATTGTGTTGTTGTGGTGTGTAATATTAGGGATCAAGTACATGCCACAAAATGCTCTGAGAGCTATTGTTTTGGGATACACTATATCATCATGTAATTTGAGTTTCAATATTGAATTTTGGCTGGTGAGATGGAATACCCCCATGACGTTTTAAATACCACAGGACCTTTTGAAAATTTTCAATTGATGGTTTATTTATTTGAGAGAGATATCTGAGAACAGATAAACACAAATGTCCACAATTAACATCTTTGAAGTTTTGAACACGGGCATTATTGTAATAAAGATTAGCTGATTTTAGATATTTTACTAAATTTTCAGGTGGAACACCTCCAAATGAATCAAACACAAATGCCTCATCTTTTAAATATTTAAGATAACAAATCCAGTGAGTGCCCTGATTTTTGTACTTATCCAAATTAACAATGCCACACTCTTTGTTGAGTGGTTGCTCTGGCAAAGAATCAGACATGTACACACCTCTAAAATTTTTGATGCCCAGTGGCTTGATTAAAGCTTCAATATCTTGGTTTGTAAGCGGCTCTTGTTTTTTTTAAACTTATTCATGGCTCTCTTAACACCTTTGCCTTGTTTCTCCATGGCCAGGTTATGGCGCTTCAATTCATCTAATTCTGCCCTATTTTTCTTGGCATCTATTACTGTTTTTGCTATGGCAGCTGATCCCCCAGCCAAGCTCCCCACAGCCCCAAGTGCTGCTAAGATGGCCGGGATGGTAAATATGAAACCCCCCACATGTGATTTTTTCCTGGATTGTTGTAATTTTTTTAATTGGGGGGTACTAAGCAACAATTTCATACCATGGCCCTTGGCAATACAAGAGCTTTTTTTCTTGCGCTGCTTTTTGGTTAAAAGGCTATCAATAGTTTTAAGAGATTTAAGACCTGCATAAGGTATTTGATACATAACACCCTTGGCCTTCATTCTAGGTTTATTATATACATATTCACAGCCCCCACCCCAGTTTTTGCTTGGTGTTCATAGCTATGGTGGTTCCCAATGCTGCTATTTTTTCACTCAAAGAAGCATCTTTGCTTACAAATCTACCAAATGCAGCCTCTTCTAATTTCTTGTCTGCAACATGTCTCTTCTCAAGATCAGAATGTGTGTTGTATGCTATGTCATGGTCTCTACAAGCAGCATCTAGGGGATTAACACCACGATCACCTCTGTTTAATCTATGGTCCAATTTTGTACCGGGACCACAATACTGATAGACTGGAATATGTAGTTCAAATGGCAGCTTGTTTATAATGTCATTAACCAACCCCCGACCCTCAGAAATATTCCAAAATTTAGGTGGTAGAGTATTAATAATTTTTATAAGATATCCAATCCCCTTAGTGTCATTCACTATAAAATTAGGCAATTTTGTGCTTATCATGTCCATAATTCCAACCTTTTCATTGTAAAAATTGTGGTTGCCAGCATTTTCCTCCCCAGCTATCACCAATAACCTATCTACAAGTTTCCTGACATCATCAACCCACACAAATTCTTTAGGCAGGGTGTTGTATTGTTTGATTCCACTGCCAGTCTTGATCTGTGACCATATGGGCTTGATTAAATTATTGTATTTTGCTCCACTGCTAGACTTGACTCTTTTTTGTGTGGGATCATTGTTCTGGTATAGAGCATCTGATTTTATTAATATTTCTTTGTAGTGCTCATAGTCTTGATCTGTATAGTTGCCAGGTCTCTTCCTAGTCATCAGTTCCCACAACCCAGGTGTGCCGGGATATTTAACAAAACCACCTTTTTCTCCAAGATGAGATTCTGAATATACAATGAGATCATCTCCCATAAATGTTACTCTGAAATTGCCAATTCTATGTATGATGCTACCATCATGCTCTGTGTCAGCATATAAGCCAAAGACCTCATCTTTGTTGTCTTTAAGTGTGCTTAAATATTTTTGAGCAAGAAGACCCAATTCAATAGGATCCAGAGTAGCTTCAATTCTTCGAGGAGCAACAGGACTAGGTGTATGAATACTGGAAAGTGGGGTGATTGGATAATCTAATATGTTCCTTGCAGCTACAGGTACAAGCTCTGTGATCAAATTTTGATTTTGCTCTGTAACAGTTTTGATATTTTTACCTAATTCACTAATAGCATCAATAATAGGCTGTTCTGTTTGTTTATGTTGTTCATAAATTCCTCGGTTCTGTGATTTCCATCCCTTAAATCTTTTTACAAGATAATCTCTTAATTTAAGATCATCAATGATTGGCCTTTTCATGGTTATTTATATATGTTTCAATGTCTAGAAAATTGTTGATTTTATTTCTGTATTTGCCACTATTGGGTTTTCTTGTCATATCAATTGTGACAAACCCATAACTGTTTTGATTCCAGCACCTACTGCAAAACTTGGAAAAATCATTGTAGCTCAAGTCCCCACCTACATATTCATCATGTATGTGTTTGAGGTTGGTATGATCTTGATGAAACACACATATAAAATTGCTGTTGTCTCGGATCAGCTGCTTCGGAATTTTAGAAAAAGTCTGTGCCAGGTAGAAATAATCAATGTTTTTGTGTCGCCCCTGTGTAAAAAAATTTCTAACCTTGTTTTGATTATCCAGTATAATGTCATCAAACACAACAACAGAGTTATAAAGACATTCATGGAGTTGCTTAACATCTGATTCAAAAGTGGCTATATCCAATCCATCATATAGCTTCATCAGCTGCTGATATTTTAATTGTTCCAAGCTCTTAGAGAAAACATACAAGTGCCTGTTTTTCCAGTCTAACCAGTTGGGTGCCAATAAAAAATTATCAATCATTAGTGTAGTTTTACCACAAGCCGATGGCCCAACAATAAGACATCTAATATTTTCAGGCAGCAACTTGCCATTTCTCTTAATCTGCTGTTCAGGTTCTGGCAGCCTTTTTATAACATCCCAGGTGCTCATATTATCACTTTGTCTGCATCGATCCAGCTGTGTTCTGGAAGTCCTAGCCATTTGACAAATAACTTGTTGCCTTTTCTGCGGATGATTTTTTCTATGAGATATGAGTCAGGCTGTTTAGTTTTGCTGAGTTCTTCTTCATAGAATCTGCCTTTGAGAATTTCTCCTCGGTGATCTTTTATTATGTATGTGTTAAGGGTCCCAGGTTTAACTTGAACCACTGTAAATAATTCAGTGCTCCAGTTTCTTGTAAAGCCTCTTTTGAATAAGTGCTTATATTTGCTGATTCTTACTTGATCACCCACCTTGTATTTGGCTTTTCTTGCTGGCTGGTATCTAGGATAATAAACAGTCCTGATCAATTTTTGCTCATCAGATGAAGTTACTTCAGAGGGTTTCATGTTGATTGTGGAATGGACCGAGTTGTTATATTTATGTAGAAGTTCTGGAAGAATATTAATCCATTTATAATTACCTTGGAGGGTAAATTGTTTATACATAAGATTTTTTAGGGTTTTGTTGAATCTCTCTACAATTGAGGCTTTGAGATCACTGTAACTCGAATAATGTTGTATTGACTGGCTTTTAATAAATTGTTGGAACACAGAATTATAAAATTCTTTGCCATTATCTGTTTGCAAATAGCGCAGTGATCTTCCACTCTGATTGATGATTGTCCTGATGGCTTCTGTAACACATTTTCCAGTCTTGGATTTGGGTGGCACAGCCCAGGCAAATTTTGAAAATGTGTCTATTACAGTGAGTAGATACTTGTAGCCCTTGTTGATTTTGTCTAAGTTTTTCAGCTGTCCACTTGCCATCTCAATCAAGTCGCTCTGCCATAAATCATCTATGCCTTTTGTGACTACTGGCAGTCTCTTATAATTATGTCTGGCTTGTCTGTGTAATTCATCAACAATAATTTGTCTAGACATAATATGAAAACAAGAATATTGCAACTATGGGGTGTTCAGCAGCTGATACTACAGGATTTTCTAAATATAATTTGTCTCCTATTTGTATATGAAATTCCAGAGATCCATCATCTTCAGCAAAAGATGTTTCTAATGTATTGGGATCTGTAATATCCTCTAACTCTACACTGGTGATTTTTGGTTTGTTGTCAGCATTTGTTATTGATAAGGTGGGGTAGTGGTGTGCCTGTGGTTGAAGCCAATATTTGATCTTGATTGGTCTCAGTGTGCCCCCAACAAAAAACTGGTAATAAAATTGTGCAGGGGACAGCATATATATTTTGCCACTTGGTGTAAATGGTGAATCATATTCTTTGTTGGGGATGCTGTACAATTCAAGAATTACTGTATGTTTTGGATTCTCGATTATGCCGGTTATTTCTTTTTCTGCTGTAAGCAATCTGCTTGTTACAGATTCAAGGTGCTCATTGATGGTCCTAACAACATCATCATGGCCTGGCTTGATTTTTATGTCCACAACAAGTTTTTTGTATTGCTGCACAATTTCTTGTAGCTGGGTGGCAAAAACAGACAGGGCATTTGCTTGATTGGATTCCATGGTCCCTAGCTGTTGCTTGATATTAGCTACAATTTGTTGCAAATTTTCAATAACTGCCAATTTTGAATTTTGAGCAGTAAGATCATGGACCTGTCTTCTGATATCCTCAAACAGGGCATGCAGTTCATTAATATGTTGATTAGTTGGTAGAGTGGCCACTGTCTGAGTGAGTTGTTTGATCTCTGTCTGGATATTCTTGATATCTTCTGATTTCAATATGCGATTCACTGCCCTCTTTATATTTTTAAGTTCCTGTGATGTAGGCAGATTTGATACAGTATTTTGCAAAGATTCAAGTGCCAATTTCACATCATTTAATTCAGAAGCATCAGCCACATTTTGCATAGCATTTTGGAGCAGGGCTATATCTGCCTGAGTGGGTGTTGATTGTTGTAAAATTTCAAGTTTTGTTTGGATATCATCGATCAAGTGATGAAAATGAGATAGCTCAGATTCAGTGTTGAGGTTTTCAAGTTTTGTGATCTGTTGCTGGACACTGGCAAGGGTGTCTACAATACCAGGCCGCGGGATTCTAGAGATTCTTGTACATTTGTCAAATCACTTTGCACTGCTGCTATTGTACCCTCAAGATGGGTTATGGTACTTTGAATTTTTCCAAAATCTTCATATGTTTCAAGTTGCAGCTTAATGTTGGCAACACTCCGAGTTATTGCACTCAAAGCATCAGAAGATGGCAAGTTGTTCATAAAATTTTCAAGTGTCTCAATTTTTTCTTTAACCTCAGCTATGGCATTGTTCAGAGGGTCCAGATTAGGTATTTGGAGTGATTGAATCTGTTCTTTTAGAGTGGAAATCACTAGATCAAGATCTTCTTGTGATTTTATGCTTTTGACAATTGTTTGGAGCTGTGTCTGGACATTATTTATCTGCTCTTCCAATTGCTGTTTCAATTGCTCAGAGTTGGTGGCCTGTGTCTTAAATTTGGCTGGAAGAGCTGCTACAGCCTCTTCTAAACTTTGAAAATTATCTAATGTGGCCAAATCAGTATATTTCTGAAGCAGCACTTTGAGTTCTGAGTCAATTTTAAGAAGAGGGTCCATGCATTGTGATTGTAAATTTGTAATTTCTAGTTGAAGACTGGCATTGAGTGTGGTTTGTAAAGCTTGTAAATCTCTTCTTAATTTCTTGACTCTGACATCAAGCATCAGAATCTCATCACTGTGATCTTCATGTCTTGTATGGCCAAATATATCATTAGGCATTTTTGTTTTAGTGGTTATTTATTATTGAATATCTAATTCTTAATTCTATAAAAAAAGGTATAAGCTTGTCATAGGATCCAGGGACCTCAATATATAAGCAGTCACCAGCAGAAACAGTATATACAGTGCCAGAAATCATGTTTGAGTGCTTAATTCTATAAATATTTCTCCCTATTGAAATCTTGACATTACCCTCAGGGGTTGTAATAAATTGCAATTGACCACCTACAGGTAATTGGTAATGATTTAAATTATTGTTAAATATGTACAATATTTTACCTGTTTCATCATCAACATCTGTAAGTATGCTGTTCAGATGAATAATTAACAAAGCACTTAGTTTAGATATTGTGTCAGAAGAGGGTTGTGCTGTTGGCAGGTCCATAATAGCCTGTTTTTTGATCCCAAATAAGTTCATAGGCATGTTTATTTATTTCAAATCATGCTCTGTAATTGGGCATTGTTTGCCACTTTTCAAATCACAATGACCCCATGGTAAAGTATGTATGCCACATGATAAAATACATCTCTTATCATCATGTGGATCCAGAGCCACTTTTCTTACAATATTGCTAGTCAATAAGTGATCCACACTCTGAATTCTATTTTCTGATGTTCTGATTGTGCTACATGATTTGAGGCAATTTTTGTAATCTTCAAATTCAAGCTCTTTGCCAACAATTACTCTGCCAATGCCCTTGGCTTTTTTTGCAACAGCGCCACTACATGTTTCAAAACTGTACATCTTGGCCCTTAACCCAGCAAATGCCACAATAACATCACCAAGTGTCTCATCTTTTAACTTGCCAGGCACCTTTTTGTTGTGGGGTTTAATTTTTGAATGTTCAGTGGTAACAAGATATTTAAACAATTCAGGCTGTGCTATATCTTGATAAACATCTTCTGTTTGAATATCAAGAACAAAACTATCTGTGTCCATGTACATCAGTTTTACACGATCCTTATGAAAAGGCTTCAACACATCATAATACAATTTTAACATGTGTAATTTGGCCAATTCCAATATCACAGCCCCTACATAAATAGGCTTATCAAACTTAATCTTTGTTTTTTCATGTTGAAAAGTGCCATATTCTCATCATAAATTCTTCTGTAATTGAAGTTGGGCTTTGCAATCAATTTTTTGCTCCGGCTGGGGTCAGTAATTATTTTAACATCAATATGTTTTCTGACATTTTCAATTGTTTTGCCATACCCTGAATTGACCATCAATTTAAACAAGGTCTTATCAAATTGGCTCATTGCAGATGTTCGAAGCTCTGTGTTTGTATCAATATATGGTTTCAACCATCTTGAGTGCCTGAACCTCAAAACTTTTCCAACTTTGGTCACTTGAACACCATGATTCATCAGGAACTGGAGGTTTTTGTAATATATGACATAATCCTGTTTTGGCTCCAGAGTCATCATCAATTTCATCTGTTTAGAGCCAGGTGAGCACTCAACCTCAGGAATTGGGGGCAGATCAGAAAATGTGTTGTGTAAAGTATCTGGAATTGTCAGATCAACCTCTAAGAACAGGCCATAGTTACTGTCATCAAAATCATGAAGATCTTCAATATTGAAATCTTCAACCCACTCAAGCCCTGCATATGGCAGTTTTTTCATCATGGCATAACCATAGAGGCTGTTGGCATCTACATACAGTATATAATTTGATGGCAGTGCTGGATCATAATCAGGAATATATTTGTTATTTGCTCTAGCATATCTCTGAGAACATTGCACCATGCCTCCTCTTATACATTGTTCCATAAACAGATACATATCTTGATCCTGGATCAGATCCAATTGCATTTTAGTGTTTAAAAACATTGCAGACCATGCTAGGCCCGGAGCACTGTAAAAATACATTGGATCCAGCTTATAATTTTGCATGGAAGATTTTCTGAATGCCTGCAGTACATCAGCTAAGAGGATCACATCAAGTTTTAAATATGCCTTGTGATAATCACCAAATGTCTGGCATTTTAAATTGTTCCACATCAATTGGGCATGGTGATAATCTTCATCAGTGATTCCAGATCCTCTGATTTTGCTGTAAAACTCTTGTTGTGGTGGCAAAGAACACTCATCAAATTTAGAAAAATCTGTAACATAGTCATATGGATATACACCCTTCCGCCTAATTAATTTCAGGTCCTGATTTGGAAACAAAGCACATGTGATTTTGAATTGATCATCAGATAATTGAGTGGCCAGTGTAGCCAGGCTAGCCGATAAAATTCTGTATGAATCAAGAAATCTTAAGTGAATAGGAACACCATTAACTTTAATTATTTTGCTAATGGCAATATATTTCTCATTATTTTCAGCTAAAATATTTAAATTCTACTTGTCAAACCCCTCGTACCTGATCAAATGATGAAAATCATAATTGGATGCACCATGGCAAAATATAGGGATAAATTTTGGTCTCTGGATCTTAATATTACAGCTATTACACAGGGCCATTAAGAATTTACCATCTGTATGAGAATGGTGATGAACCTTGATATTTGTATCTGAAAATTCAGAATCACATACCGGGCATTTTTCTGCATTGTTGAAATCTTCAATCTGTTCCTCTGTTAAAGGCAACATAGGTTTTGATTTTAATAATACATTAGATGCTATGTCATGGCACTCATTTTCTATTCTTTGTGCAAATTTTTTGATGGCATCTGCTCCCATGTATAAATCTTCTTTACTAACAACACCATCCTGTACAATCACATAACAAAAACTAGAAGGTTCATGTAACTGGTATGATGTAATTGAAGGTTCATCAGGATCTGGGCTACAGAATGCAAGAGGTTTGAGATTTGATTCAAAATCACAGACTATATATGCTGGGTGTTCCAACAAGGCTTCAAATTTTTTGAATTTGGCATTTTCACTTGGATTAGGCATCACCATATGAACAGGTTTATGGTTGCCACAGTATTTCAGATGCTCAATTAACTTGTTTTTAGCAATTTCTGCATTCTCTTCACAAACACCATTCACCATTTTTCTACCATCAAATACAATTAAACATCTGCACAACTTGAATATTGTATGAGTTTTGTCTAGTTGTGTTCTGACTAAAGCTTCAAGATTATGTATCAGAGTGTAATGATATGTGCCATCCTCTTCAATTAAGAGCAGATCAATCGGAACAGCAGAATCATCATCAAATGTACTGATTCTGAGAGGTGCTATCATGCAATTGCCACGGCCAGTAGAACAAGTAAATACATTAATAGATAATTGTTTACCATTAATATCCCTGGCTTTTTTTCAAATTTATCAATATTCTGAACAGACATTGGATATTCTAAGCCCTTCATTGCTTCATCAAAATCATTTTCATGCTGTTTATAATAACTTATTATCTCAGGATCCCTTGAAACTGGATACAAAGCAGCTAAAATACACCACAAAAAGCATTTCTCATCATTATTTTTTATATTAACCACGGCTTGTTTGTTTTTAATATTGGCAGGTAAAGGCACATAAGTGGAACCTTGTAATGGGCTGAATTCAGAAATATTAACATATAACTTGTGTGGAGACCCGCATAGGCTCCATCCAGACTCTTTTGCTGCAAATTCAGAGTGTTTAATATTCAATTGATCTATCAAACTGCTTATTATTTTGTCTGAATTTGTATTTGAATATACAGGTACAGTTTCTGTTATGTGGGGCTGTGTAAATTTTGTGCCATTTGGCTTCTTATATTGTGTAAACAATTTGAGGGACAGCTTATAAGAGCCATTTTGTGCATTTAGAATTGCCTGCACATCTGGATTTATACTGTTCAAAAAATTCTTAATGTCACATCTTCGCTCTGATACAAAACGGTGATCCCTTAATTGGCCGTTAAAACTGCTATGGATGGGTTCATAGCGTGGCTGCTTTGCTGGTCCAGCATTAACAGGTGTTTCATGCTTCCTTTTCAGACCAGATGTAGATGGTTGTGGGGGCAATGTTGATGACTGTGCAGAGCAAGTACCTTTATGTTTATAAGTGAAGTATTCCATGCTATATTTTCTATGGCATTTAGGGCATATTTTTGTGGGAGTTCTGCATTTGTCTGGATTACAATTCCTTTGATGCTTAGCCCAATTGGGGCTAGATATATTCTTTTTGCATTGATTACAATATTTTTGATTTGGCATTTTTGTTGTTGTTTATTATATAAGATTTCCTGGGGTCCAAATCAAAATTCTATGCTTAATAAAAAAATATCAGTTGGGTTCAGCAGTGTGATTTGTGTGTGTGTGTGTGTGTGTGTGTGTGTGTGTGTGTGTGTGTGTGTGTGTGTATGTGTGTATGTGTGTTAATATTTTTGGCTTTGCTATTTATATAAAATTTCTTGGGGTCCAAATCAAAACTTTATACTTAATAAACCTATGACAGGTTGTTAAAAATTCTGTATATTAAATCAAATAGATTTGTAATTCAATTTATACAAATCTGCAATATTTTTGTGTTTAAAAAATATGAGCAGCACTGCAACAACACACCCTTACTCTTCAACAACTCTCACAATACTGGCTGATATGCAATGCAAAATCTCTTTATATAGCCTAAGCACAGACCGCATTGAAAACATCTGAAACAATAAGCCAATCAGAATATAACACATCATCACATTATGTCATAACCAACCAATCAGAAAACAACACATGTCTAATAATTTGTTGCAAAACATAATGCAATATAAATAAACCAGAAATAGGCCACAAGTGGACCGGAAGTAGGCAAACCGGAAGTGGACCGGAAGTAAATGTGTGTGTGTGTGTGTGTGTGTGTGTGTGTGTGTGTGTGTGTGTGTTAATACGTTTGGCCTAGTTTTAAGTGTAGCCAAAAAAAAATATCAAGAGGGGCATATTTTTAACAAATTTATGGACAACAATCTCACAGAAGTGCCTTTTATAAGTGTAGGCAAATCAATCTGAGGGGGGTCATACTTTCACGGGAAATTCCCGAGGGCATTTTTACAAAAATCTTGGATTAGACAGGGTTCCACACTTGAGCAAAAAGCTCATATGGGCATGTTGAGCTTGTTTTAAGTGTAGGCAAATCTGCCTTGGGGGGGGGGTTCATACTTTCTCGCGCCAGTAGTACCACAAATCACACTACTGGAATGCGTGTGGCATGAGTGGGAATATCGCCTTGATGTTTGCAGTGTAACATTTAGTTTGGTTTGAGTTGCTGTTTTAAGTCCACTTTATGCACAGAAAGGCTAATCAGGAATGGACCTTCAGTTTAAAGTGGGATCCGAACCACTTGTGCCTCCACCAGGTATTGAACCTGGAACCCCTTGTTTATAAGGCAATGACGCTACCACTGCGCCATGGGGGACGCCCTCCAGCGTGACATGACGACACACATTGAGTGCAACTTAGGTAGGTAGTTAAGTATTAAAAGTTTTTGAGTTTCTGCTTCTAATGGCACCAAATTTTATAAATAAGAATACCGAGAGCAATGCTATATGTGTTTATAATCACAAAATGTTTTTGTGGACATGCTGTATGAACGAAAAGTTGAATAAATCAAAAGAATAAAATAAATTATACAATCAGAGCCACACATGTCATTAAAAGATTTCAAACACGATATAATCATTTATGGTTGCCTCCTGGAAGAAGAACAGGCCGTACAATTTTTGTTTGCTAAGGGCACAAAAAACATTGACTTTAGGGCTATCACCAATATGCTGCACAGTTTCATGGAGGTTCTCACTACCCCATATTCTGCAGTTATGGGTGTTCACCTGTCCACTGATGTGAAACATTGACTCATCACTAAAAATGACATTGTCTAGGAATGTCTTGTTATATGCAATTCTATCCCACATTTGCACACAAAATTGCTGGTGAGCAACTTTATCTGCATCCATAATGTGTTGAACCATTGTTAGTTTGTTTGGCTTCAAGAGCAAACGTTTACATAATATGTGCCAAACAGTTGGTTGTGGAATTCCAGTCTCACGTGATGCATGAAGTGATGATTTCGTAGTACTCTGGACAAAGCGTTCTCTGAGTTGTTCCACAGCAGCTTCAGGAACTTGTGGACGTCCTGGTGATTTTCGATGTCTTACAGAACAACCAGTCTCAACGAAGGTTTGGTGCAAATTTAGGTGCCTTACAATACTCCGTACGAAACTTACGTACGTTGCAATTAAGTTGCTGATTGCGTCTCGTGAAACCGAAACACACAGCGAACGCGTTCTGCACCAATAAAAGTAACCATTTTGAGGAACAATGCTGACAGCGCTACTGGTGGGTGAGTTCGGTACTAATGGAAATGAAAATAAATAATTAGGTTGCTTAAACAACAATAGATCAATTGACAACAATGTTCCAAAGAATCCAGCTCGAACTCGAATACAAGCATCTGGTTTAACCAAAATAAGCACACATTATTATGTAATGCAGAGATACTTCTTTCGCAACTTCTGAGTTAGTTTGAACTTGTGTGTGTGTTGAGTACAAAAATACTCCTGACATAATTTGACAGTTTTGTGTAGTAGAATGCAGCAATGGTAAAATTCTCACAGTCACTTTCACTTTGCACATACCTTCTTGATAACATGCCCCCTTTTGTGATCCAGAGAAGTGATTGGATTATTGGATGAAGTGTGGGAATACAGCCAGGTCTTCATATTGCATCCCCCCCTTCTTCCACAACACTGGAACCCAGGTCTCAGACAGTTAAGGTGGATGGTGAAAACCTTCAGTGCTTGTGTTCTCTGTCTATCTGTCTCGTATCGGAACTCCAATCTAATACTTGAGGACGTATGTACAAATGTTGCGGGCATGACAAAAATCTGGTAGTTCAATCTTCCAAAACATCGCCATATATCATGAAACTGTTACTCATAGAAGAAATAAACTCTGAGCACTGTTCATTTCACATAGGTATACCACAATACTCAAAGAAGCTTTTCAATGCAGTTGCCCCCATTCTCAGGCTCCTTGCTTTTGACTTTGTGCATGTGTGTGGCCTTGTAGACGCGTGCCTGTAACTAAGTCATGTTGCTTCCAGTAGTTGTAATGACAGAATAGTTTACTCATTTTGCTATTGCTGGGAAGGAAGGCATGACCAGCAGAGCTCTCGGACGTTTGCGAGAACTACATTCAAACAAATAAAGGTTGATAATTGCAAACACAGCCAGGGACAGAAGTCCCAACTTGTGATGTATTTTAGGGACACAATATAACATACTTTTAAGGCAAAAATGCAAGGAGCCTGCAATTTGGCACAAGGTGCGGAATGTTAATGGAAAAAATAGTATGTGTGTCAAACCTCATACAACAATAAATGCTTACGCTTCCTTCTAAGTTCATAAAACATCAAAGTGCATATTGCAGTGTTAAATAATATTAATATAAATTAAGTGATATATGTCATATCCTTTTTTAGTTTCCTTCATACCCACTATTTATTACTTTTTCTGCTTTGTTGGAAAAGCATGTTGTGAGGTCAACCTAAGTCATTTTATGTAAAAGGTTTTTGGGTTTATTGATTTTATCCAATCATCATTCATCCTCATCAATGCAATTGGCCAAAGGTGCCAGATAGTATGTAACAAAAAATACAAATGCAGTCGAAACCGTTGATAGCGACATCTAGCGGTCCTGTCTAAAACCTATATAAATACTATATTAAAAAAATCTCTTAGTACGACATCACTCACGTATTTTTATCACGTTTTCAGAGAAATTTATCGGTTATAACATCCAATGTTGATTTTTTTTTTATATACGTTTTTGGGGATTGCTGACAACAATGTAACGCTTGTTTTCAGTAGATTGTAGATTTCAAATCAGTATGTCTGTTAAATAGTCAAGGCCAACATCGCTGTCAAGATGTCGCCAAAGAAAAGGAAAGTGTTTAATATTGAAGAAAATTCACACATAATATGGCGATTAGAAAGTGGGGGAAACAAACGTCTGCATCACGATGGAATTGGGTGTATCACACTCAACAATTTCTACAATTTGGAAGGACAGAGAAAATACAGTGTGTTTTCAAGCAAAATTCTCTAAAAATCAAGCGGGCAAGATCATCTGAGCACAAAGACATTGAAGAAGCTTCACTTAGATGGTTTAAGCAGTGAAGAACAAGTAATGTGCTGATCAATGGACCTATTCTGCAAGCGAAAGCCAATGAATTTGAGCATCGATTGGGCAATTCGAACTTCAGTTGTTCTTCCTCTTGTATACAACGATTCCGAGCTCGCCATGATATTGTCGCCAGGAAAATTTGTGGCGAAGCTGCCGGTGTACCTGATGGCGTAACAGACAAGGGGCTATCTAAGAAGTGGCCTGATTTGTGTGAAGGTTACAACCCAGATGATCTATTCAATGCAGATGAAACTGGCTTGTTTTACAATCTGACCGCAGATTTTTTCTAATACAGTAACTGGAACGAGGATGTTTTATTCATGACTATTATAGCACATACAGCAAGTTTAAAACATAAAACTTATGGATTTGAAACGTTTAGGAAAAAAAAGAACAGTTTGTGCGACTATCGGCTATAACGACCGTAAATTGGCGGTCCCTTCGGAGTCGTTATAACCAGTTTTGACTGATTTTTATTTAATACTCTGAACTTTAGTAGAATTGGCTGTTGTTCAAGGACCAGGATGCATTTGGTCACTGATACAAAACAATATTTTATTAATCTGAAAGAAATTTTAACATGTCCCATGAAGAGCCTGAATGACGCATTCACCCTTTCAATAAATGAATGTAACCAGACTTCTGTTTTGGAAAAATAAATTCTGCATTTCGACATTTACTTTTCCAGAGTACAGTGATGAACACTTCTGGGTGGTAACAATTTCATTAACTTACAATGGGATCATTACATCCCAGAAGTGTGTGTGACTACATGAATAACCACTTGGCTTATGCTAAATGTCTAGTAATAAACCAATATGGGTCAATCCATAACAAATGGTCCAGCATGTAATGGGTTACCTGGTCGACATAACTTTGATCATACATCGGGACCTAAATGATCCCGACAATCATATGACCAGAATAATCCAGTTTCAAAATTTGCTTTGCCTTAGGGTTGTGTAAATGATCAAACAATAATTTTTATTAATCAATAGCATAATGACAAACATAAAAAAATCTTAAAGACTCAACTTTAATCTGATTACTGTAACTACTATCATGTGGTTTGGCTAATAAGATTTCAACATGCACTCATCAGATTAATTCATCGCCATACCAATAATTGAAAATTCACTTCACAAATATTTAATTTGTGCACTGCACCATTGGTTAATTTTTTGTTAATTCCCAGTAACATGCTTATAATTATGTATATATGTTCTGGCTTGCAAATACAATAGTCAATGACCCTCCCCCCCCCCCAGGACAAATTACAAAATTACCTACAGGTTTTTGCTTGTAGATGCCAGTTATTAATCAACAGTTCATGCACTGTGCATTTATGCCGTAAACCAGTACTACTTCTTAACCATGTGTTACCATAGTAAATTTCTCCTGAGTAGATCAATTTTAAATAATGCACATTGAACAATATAAATAAAATTTTAATCCTAATTAATGAATGCTTATTTGTGTGTCATGTTTTCAGGGAGTTAAGATTCTAATTAGGGAACAGTTATTTTCTTATTTGCAAGAATTTTCATGTGGAACATGAACGTCTACAAATTGTTTCACTTTTGCCAAATGTATCTAAATTGTATTGTGCCAAGGTTACATATTTTCATGTTATCCAAGACCTTCAACAATTCTCGATTATTATTGATGACCACTCGCTTATTTAGTCATGCCCTCTTTTCACTTCAAAACAAAATACTTCACAGTGATTATGTGGAAGCTGATCCCATCCATTACTATTGTCAGTTCTCACTCTTTTGCATGAGTAAATGCAAGACCATCGCTTTAATTCATTTTTCGCACTACTCGACACACTTATTGAATAACGCTATAACATTCATTGGTTATGTATCTTGAAATTCACGTATACTTGCCAATCGTGAATTAGGTTATCATAAGTTCCAACAATTGATGCATGGTGCTGTACCATTCTAAACAATGAATCCTCTTATTTGAAAATGCCACAAGGATGAGGAAATTTCCATCATACAATTTTGGGAAAATGTCATGAAGACCTGATGGTGTCTGGACTGCCCTACCCCCCTTGCTCTTTGGTGCACCCATGCTTCCATACACATACTGTATGTCCTACAAAGCATGTAAATAGTGCCATTTAATAAGTGATATCAATATATACATGCATATCCTGAAATTTCACCAAGCATCTCCCAACTAGAAATTTTCACTTCAATCACTTGCTAATGCAATGACAATGTACCTGTACACTCTGTTGATATGCAGTAAGGCGAGCCTAAAGTGAACTACTGCAAATGTGTGAATAATATTTGTCCGACCTTAATAGATTTGGCAAAAGCTGAAGAAAAATATTGCTGAACCAATAACATATTTACATTTTTCAATGCATGTCCTTAATGACAGGCTATTATGCTACCTATCCTTTCTTCTCAGTGATCTGTAAATGTCTGACTTTTTTTTTCTGATATCTGAACAAGAACTACATGTAAGGACAGAGCCAAGATGTTTCAAGGTCAGTTACACTAGTACCTTCAGGAAAATTAAGTGAAAAAGTACAATCAAACGACACTACAGAATGTGTCAATAGAGAAGGTAACTTTGAACCTGAATCTTCACGAAAATACTCTAAACGAAAGGCAGACATTGAAGATACCAAGCACTGTAAGAGGAAAAAACAACACCTCTCTTCAATGTTCAAAAAGTTTTCTCTAAGGAAGGAAATTTATTTTCTCATTCAAATGTCTTTGCAAAGGAGAAGTTATTTAATCACTCAGTTTGCAAAGAGAAAATTAATTCCTGAAGATAACCTTTGAACACAAAAAGGGGTTCACACCAAAGATAAACGTTTCAATTGCTCAATTTGCAATAAAGATTTTACTCAGAAATCAAACCTTAATATTCGTATGAGGGTTCACACCAAAGAGAAACCTTTTAAGTGTTCAATTTGCAAAAAAGAATTTGCCTGGAAACCTTATCTTAATCTACATATGAGGGATCACACTGAAGAAATGATTTTTAAGTGTTCAATCTGTGGCAAAGGTTTTGCCTGTAGAGGAAGTTATAATCGTCATGTGTTTGTTCACAGCAAAGGGAGGCCTTTTAGGTGTTCAGTTTGTGACAAAAATTTTGCCCGTAAAGAAGACTGTAATATGCATGTGAGGTGTCACACCAAAGAGAGGCCTTTTAAGTGTTCAATTTGCAACAAAGTTTTTACCCATAAATCTAGCCTTGGAATTCATATGAGGGTTCACTACAAAGAGAAACCTTTTAAGTGTTTAATTTGTAATAAAGATTTTACCTATAAATCAAACCTTAATATGCATATGAGGGTTCATTACAAAGATAAATATTTTAAGTGTTCAATTTGCAACAAGGAATTTGCCCGTAAAGCAGACTGTAATGTGCATGTGAGGTGTCACACCAAAGAGAGGCCTTTTAAATGTTCAGTTTGTGACAAAGATTTTGCCCAGAAAGCAGCTCTTCGAGTGCATGTAAGGATTCACACTAAGGTGAAATCTTTTAAGTGTACAGTTTGCAACAAATATTTTGCCCAAAAACATCACCTTCATAGACACATGAGAATACACACAAAGAGAAACCCTTTAATTGTTAAAATGTGACAAGTGTTTTACCCATAAATATATATACTTACTAAACATGTGAAGAGGTTGCATAGCAAATAGAACTTATAAACCGTTTGCACACAGGAAATGATGTTTCTGAGTAAAAATCTCTGGAAATTCTTGTCATTCTGTGAATATGTCATTTGGGATAGGATCGTGAGCTCTATATTATACAAATCATTACTTCATGTCTACAACTATGGTGCAACCATTTTATTAATTGAGATCTCAACCATTAATTCCAATGGTACTGCACACACCTGTTTTTGATAGAAGAAAATAACCATTCATAACAGGATGTGGACTTTTTAAATAGCAAGCCATTGTTTAAATTTATTTTTTTGTCCAAATTACCAAGCAAAGAAAGAAGCTTCATCACCAGTAGCAGTAACTCATGGTGGCTACTCGCTGGGAATTCCTTGATTTCTGGGAATTATGTGTGAATTATTGGCTGTGGGAATTATATGTGAATTATGCGGGAATTTTGCTCCTTAGACTTGAAAAATTGCAACTTTTATTAATCCAGATCCCAAATTTATCTATACATATTCATAAATGTTGTGAGGCATGTTTTTCAAAGTTTAGATTTTATGTTTGTCAAGGTAGTTAAAATAAGCTGCACTGGAAAATATAATAAAACAGAATTCTTCTGTGAACTGGTGGCAGGACAAATGTATAATGTTGGTAGGCTAGGATAATTGCTAAATGCGAAAAAGAAATCCAGAGGAAAGTACATTACAGTAATGGAATACGTGTAGATTCCTATTTTAACTTCTCGTGCAGTCTTTCCTTATTTTTAGCTTGCCTTGCTAAGTGTCATTGGTTTGAAAGTTTATGTCTCATTTCTAAAACTGCGAAAGTTTATGTACGAGGACAATATCAGAGGTCATTGATATTTCTTTAGGATAGAAACAGCAATGTGGGTTTACTTGGTGTGATTGGAAAATTTTAAGACTGGGCGTGTAATTTAAAATGGCAGATCTTACAGGCTATTGGGATGGATCTCCTTCAAGGTAGTTCCCTTCTGACTTCCACTTTTGGAAGCAGTCCTGGAAATTTTCTTTCATAAGGATGTTAAGAACCCTCTCCTTGTTTTCAGTTCCCTTTCAGTGAAAATTTCAATTTAGGAAAGAGGTAGAAGTCGGCAGGGGATATATCAGGGGAATAGGGGGTTTGTGGAAGCACAGGAATTTGGAATTTGGCAAAAAATTCCATGATTGAGAACCCATTATGAACCTGTGCATTGCCGTAGTGAAGGACCCAATTCTTGTCATGCCAGATTGCAGGCCTTTTCCCACACATTTTTGCGCAAATGCTGAAGGACACTTTTGTATTATTCCTGGTTGACTGTCTGCCCCTAGGGACAAATTCGTGATTCACGATACCTGTAGAATAAAAATACACCAACATTGTCTTCACTTTGAAAACCTTTTTTCGGTCATTGAGAACTTGGACCCTTCCACTGAGATGATTGTGCCTTTGTTTCTGGGTCATACCCATAAACCCATGATTCATCACATGTAATTTCCCTATTTAACAAATCTGGGTCAGTTTTGGCTCTATTAATCAAGTGTTCTTGTAACACTTCAATTTTGGAATGAATTTTGCTGACACTAGACGCATGTTCAAATCTTCAATTAAAATTGACAGAACTGCATAGAAACTTAAATTCAGTTCATCAGCAATCTCCCTATTTCTAAGTCTACGGTCAGAGTGCACAAAATCATGAACTTTCACAATGTTTTCGTTGGTTTTGGATGTGGAATGTCGGCCGGACCGGGGGTCATCTTCGACTGATTCGCGGCCATCTTTGAATCTGTTCAATCAGATAAAAGACATTTGACCGGCTCAACATTTATCCCAGAAAGCTGTTTTTAACAGTTCATAAGTCTCCGAAGTTGATTTCCTGGTTTTAAAACAAAATTTGTCACAAACACGTTGTTCCATTTTTTCATCCATTTTGCGATATCAATAATCCGCCAAGAACTGAGAACACATCTTCACTCACCAGGATTCCACTCTCTACTGAACAAAGATACTGCGTTGATCTTTCATGATGTTTCAAGGACAGAACAAGCTTCCCTTTCCACACCGGCAGGCAAACCTAGCCCCTCCTTATTGAGCAATGGTGCCTCCTGTGTAAAAACTTTCCAATCACACCACGTATTTCACGCTGTTCAGTACTTCCATGCAATAGGGTCCATATTAAATCTTGGATGAACCTCATTTTTTTGGGTACATATATTCCCAAGAACTGGCTCAAAAATATATGATTCTGAATCGTGTTTATTGAACAACATAACATTTTAGAAATACAACGCCATTTATCTATATTGTGTGTTTTAGTGCCTTTGCCCCTATTGTTTCTTTCTAACACAAGGAATATTGTAAATGAAAAGTTTTCCCTGAACAGTCACCGGCAATAGAAATTGGACATACAGATTCTGAAAAACTCTCTTCCCCTCATGGCGTTGTGTGTGGTGCCTAACTCTACAAGGATAAGCGGATTTTAATAGGGAAGTTTCAACAACAACTTCTACCAGCCCCGTACATTTATGCAACGCTCACAACACATTGTAGGCAAACGAGGACTACAGGATCTATACATTTCACCATGCCATTCAGGAATACAGAAGGTGTTGAGGATCGAGTTTCATACATTATCGATCTTGGCCATACTGGAGGTGATGTGATCAGCACTATACTCTGCCCATCTTTATCCCCCAAGTACCCATTGATGAGAGGCTGGGTAAGCCACAGAACTTCTTCTGCAGTGACATTTTCTGAATATTCCCACCTGAAATGTCCAAACTCATGATTTGAACTCGGGTCACTTAACAATGAACCACGAAGTTTATCTTTCAGTTGAATTGAATTAGAACTTTTCGACACATTGGAACCACAAAGACCCTTTGTATTATATTTTGGGGTCAGGGTAATAAGTAAGTTTGAAACAGAGGATAATCTTGCTTGTGTCCTTAATTTTTTTGCCTTGAATTTTTTGAAAGTTAGCATTGAAGACCGGCATTTATACTTGAATTTTATCACTGTCTTAGAGTGGCCACCCTGTAACTGGTGTTAAAGCTTCCCTATTTTGATGTATTTTTATTAATTCATGATAATTATTGTTATCATTTTTATTATTCAGGTTTTCTCAACAGACTGATCTCCCTCACCATGTAATATTTACTTATGATACCAATGTCCATAGCAGAGTGGTTAGCACAGCGCTGTTATGCTAGGGATCCCAGGCAGGGTTGTTAAAGCTCCAGACCTGTTAAGTAAATTCAATTCTGGTCCAGGATAGAAAATCAGGAAGCGTAAATGGATTCTGGACCGTAAAGAATATTTTTATATGTGAAGTATTTCATTTCAGTCTAGGAACCTTTTTCCAGATGAATTTAAGTACAGTGTAGGAACCTATTTCTGGATGAATTTAAATTCCATCCAGGAACCGTTTTTCTGAATCAATTTAAATATGTTCCAGGAAAGTTTTTCTGAATCTATTTATATTCGGTCCAGGAACCTTTTTTCCAGGATCAATTTAAATATGGTCCAGGAACCTTTTTTCTGTGATTATTTTAAATACGGCCGAAGAACCTTTTTTTTTTCAGAATCAGTTTAAATAGAGTCCAAATTCTGTATTGAAATGAAACAATACGCAACTTGGATCGAATTTTAAATTGTGTGAGAAAAAGGTTCATCAACAACCCTGTTTCTCATTATGGACCTAACAAAAACCAACTAACCACTAGTGAGCATGAAAGACTAATCCAGGTGCTGGCTGTTTCGAGAATCTAAGGAACAAGACCACGCACAATGGCAGAAATGGTCAAAATGCAAAGGCTGCAGTCACGTTACCCATCTCGATGTAGCCACATTCTCTCATGCATGTTCCTTCTCTTAATTGAGAACTCTCGAGTCACTACTTGCGCAGACTTGTTTTAGTTCGCTTGCTTGTTGTCTTCGTTGAAAAAGAACAACTAAATGTGTTGACCAAGGCAGTAATTTATTATATTATAAAACATAAACTTAACATAACGTTTCAACCTCCTAGCAAGGTGGTCTTCAGACTCTGTACCAAGTACAAATGTAACAAGATACAAGAATAGGACGATATATATATACACAAATATTACTACCCTCCAGACTATTAGAAAGTTGTTCTGGAACATTCTAGCAGGTGGCTTTCCCTTGTCAACTGTAATTTCACCTAAAAGACTAAAATATTTACTTCCATTTAGAATGTGGTTGGACTCTTTATGTCATGCTCTTTCTCCTTCATTCTTCTTCCTTCTTCTCTCCCCTTTCTCTCCTGTCCTTTCCACTCTTTCTAACACCTTCTTCCATTCTTTGTTTAACTTCAACCCCCCATTCCAGTTCATTTTGTCTTCTTCACCTTTCTTCTCTATTTCCTTGGCCTCCTTCCATGTTCTCACTAGTATTCTCTTCTGCCTTCCTATCTGCTTAGCCTCATCCCACTCTATGTCATGTCCTGTTTCTCTCGTGTGTTTAAATATCACATTTCTCTCTCTCTCTCTCTTAAGTCGTACATCATCTCTATGATGAAAAGGAAGATAGGACAAGAAATTGAAACCGCTTGGCATCAGAAGAAGTGTGCTGCATGGGTTTTCTGCCACAAAAGAAATGATGTAAGTGAGGTGACAAAAATAAATTTTATAAAGAATATGGAGGACAGAATCAAGAAAATATGCATGAAAGAATGTGAAAAAGAAGGCAAAATAAATAGCCTATGGAAACAGCTGGAAAAGAATGGCTATGAGAAGCAGGATAGACTGGACATAAACAGAAGAAGTAAGAAAACGGGCAGGGGAGAATTGGAAGAGAAAGAAAAAGAGGAGAGAAGGTTTGGAATAAGGAGTATGGGGAAGACCACAGAAAAGATATGCAAAGTGCTTAGGAAAGCAGGAATTAAAACTTACAGGAAGGGAGGGAGAAGCATCTTAGGAATAGCGAGGAATGCTAACAAGAAAAAGGAAAACAGAGAAGAGGAAGAAGAAGGGATTATCTACGAAGTAAAATGTAAAGAATGTCAGAGTGTGTACATAGGAGAAACGAAAAAAAGGCTGAAAGACAGGTTGAAACAACATAGGGATGATGTACGACTTAAGAGAGAGAGAAATGCAATATTTAAACACACGAGAGAAACAGGACATGACATAGAGTGGGATGAGGCTAAGCAGATAGGAAGGGAGAAGAGAATGCTAGTGAGAAAATGGAAGGAAGCCAAGGAAATAGAGAAGAAAGGCGAAGAAGACACAATGAACTGGAATGGGGGACTGAAGTTAAACAAAGAATGGAAGAAGATGTTGGAAAGAGTGGAAAGGACAAGAGAAAAAGAGGAGAGGAGAAGGAAGAAAAATGAAGGGAAACGAGCGTGAGATTAAAAAGTCCAACCACATTCTATATGGAAGTAATTGTGTTTAGCCTTTTAGGTGAAAGTAAAGTTGGAAAGTGAAAGTCATCTGCTAGAAAGTTCCTAACAACTTTCTAAATAGTCTCGAGGGAGTAATGTTTGTGTATATATATTACCCTTCTTGTTGTATCTGGTTACTTTTGTACTTGATACAGAGTCTGAAGAAGACCTTGCTAGAAGGTTGAAACGTTACGTTAGTTTATGTTTTATAATAAAATAAATTACTGCCTTGGTCAGCATATTTAGTTTTTCATAATCATGGAAACAAGGCTTAATGGAGTTATAGTTTATTAAAATGTGTCTCATTTCAATAAAATTATCTCAAGATACTAACTAACCAAAAATTATTTTACATCATGTTACTATCATTGCAGTCTGTAGAACTATAGGGTGTATCAAGCTTCATTATTCTCCCATTGATGTATATATTATAAATAGTTATTTGGGTAATCTTGTAAACTTGTTTGCCTGGAGTTTTCTGATGCTAATGGCATGGATGTAATTGGGATATCTTGAATGCTGATGATATATTCGTTGTAGTATCTGTTATGGCGTCTGAAAGAGGGGGAAGTAATAATGAGACACAAATGTCAATTTTGCCAGATTAACATTCAAATTAATGCACTAAACTAAGAAAAGAATCTACGGTTGTAATGTAATAGTTGGGAGTAAGATTTTGATCGGAGTGCAAGTGAGGCTGTGGATGTCAAATCCTAAACTACCATTAACAGAAATAACTTTGTTGTGAAGCAATGGCTTGCGGTTAATGCACCGCTTCAAGACTCTTTAAGAGTTTCACCAGGAATTGGGATATTGTAACCCAAAACAGTAATATGTTCAAGAATACTCATAATCCAACATTCAATTAATTCAAAATTCAGAATCAGCAAAACGGTGATGCAATTCCAACACTTAATCATGCATTTACTACAATTCTACTATCTACGCTGTTTTCCCATCTACAGCTACTGTATGACACCTTAATTTATGAGTCTTTAATTCTTCATCTGAGAAAAGATCAAAACTTATTTTTACCAATGTTTATTTTGTACTAAATTGGCATATTACAAATACAGGTGATTCAAAAAGAACTTTACAACTTTGAAAGTATATAGAAATGTATTCAGGTAACTTACAGAGTCTGTTGAGGTGCCATTGCAAAGCAAAACACATCAATTTTGTCATGTTGGGTCGATGTGGCTACAATTTGTAATGCGGCATACATCCCACCTGAAGTCAATTTCATTCAAGACTTTCACCAGTAAGTCAGGCATCACTTCTGCAGCGGCAACGGTAATGCAAAGTCTCAGTTCAGCAAGATCAGAAGGTAAAGGTTGTACAAAACCTGATCTTTAATGAAATCCCACAAGTAAACATCTAGCGGGGTCAAATCTTGGGAGCGAGAGTGCCATGCAATTGGACCTATACGATCAATCTGCCGACCTGGGAATTGGGTATCAAGAAAATCTCCTGACTGCTAAGTGGTAGTGAGGTGGTGCCCCATCTTGCTGATAGTAAATTTGTACATCTTGGTTATCCTTGTTGAACTGAGGAATTAGAAAATTTTGAAACATATCCAGATACACAGAAAATTTTGTAGTATATCCAGATACCCTATACCATTTATGTTTGCCTCCTGGAAGAAAAACAGGCCGTACAATTTTTGTTTGCTAAGGGCACAAAAAATATTGAGCTTAGGGCTATCACAAATATGCTGCAGTTTCATGGGGTTTTTCACTACCCATAGTCTGCAGTTATGGGTGTTCGTTCACCTGTCCACTGATGTGAAACATTGACTCATCACTAAAAATGAGATTGTCTAGGAATGTCTTGTTATCTGCAATTCTATCCAACATTTGCACACAAAATTGCTGGCGAGCAACTTTATCTGCATCCATAATGTGTTGAACCATTGTTAGTTTGTATGGTTTCAATAGCAAGCGTTTACGTAATACATGCCAAACAGTTGGTTGTTGAATGCCAGTCTCACATGATGGACGTCGTGATGATTTCGTATGACTCCGGGCAAAGCGTTCTCTTGTGTTGTTCCACAGCAGCTTCAGGAACTTGTGGACGTCCTGGTGATTTTGCACGTGGTAGAGGACAACCAGTCTCAACGAAGGTTTGGTGCCAAGAGTAAATTGTAGGCTTGCTAGGAGGTGCCTTTCGATACTCCGTAGGAAAGTTACATTGCACTGCAGTTGCTGATTGAGTCTCGTGAAAGCAAAACACACAGCGAGCACGTTCCACATCAGTAAATTTAGCCATTTTGAGGAACAATGCTGACAGTGCTACTGGTGGGTGAGTTCGGTACTAATGGAAATGAAAAAAAAATGATTAGGTTGCTTAAACAATAATAGATCAATCGACAACAATGTTCCAAGGAGTCCGGCTCGAACTCGAACATAAGCATCTGGTTTAACCAAAATAAGCACACATTATTAGGCAACGCAGAAATACTTCTTTCGCAAAGCAATTTATGAGTTAGTTCTGTATGTGTTGAGCACAAACATACTCCTGATGTAATTTGACAGTTTTGTGTAGTAGAATGCAGCAATGGTAAAATTCTCACTGTCACTTTCGCTTTGCACATACCTTCTTGATAATGTGTCCCCTTTTGTGATCCAGAGAAGTGATTGGAGTATTGGATGACGTGTGGGAATACAGCCAGGTCTTCATATAGCATCCCCCCTTCTTCTACAACACTGGAACCCAGGTCTCAGACAGTTGAGGCAGATGGTGGAAACCTTCGGTCCTTGTCTTCTCTGTCTGTCTCGTATCGGGACTCCAATCTAATACTTCAGGATGTACGTACAAATGAATGTTGTGGGCATGACAAGAATCTCGTAGTGCCATCTTCCAAAACATCGTCATATATCTTGAAACTGTTACTCGTAGTAGAAATAAACTCACAGCACTGTTCATTTCACATATGTATACGACAATACTCAAAGAAGCATTTCAATGCAGTTGCCCCCATTCTCAGGTTTGTTGCTTTGGATGTAGTGCATGTGTGTGGCCTTGTAGATGCGTGCCTGTTACTAAGTCATATTTCTTCCTGTATTTGTAACGACAGAGTAGTTTGCTCATTTTGCAATTGCTGGGAAGGAAGGCATGACCAGCAGAGCTCTCGGACGTTTGCAAAAACTACATGCAAACAAATGAAGTTTGATAATTGGTCACTGATACAAAACAATAGTTTATTAATCTGAAAGAAATTTGAACATGTCCCATGAAGAGCCTGAATGACACATTCACCCTTTCAATAAATAAATGTTTCCAGACTTCTGTTTTGGAATAAGAAAACCTGCATTTTGACATATAATTTTCCAGAGAACAGTCATGGACACTAGTGGGTAGTAACAATTTCATTGACTTAAATTGGGATTGTTACAACCCAGAAGTGTCTGTGACTGTAGATGAATAACCACATGGCTTGTGCTAAATGTCTAGTAATAAACCAATTTGGGTCAATCTATAACAAATGGTCCAACATGTAATGGGTTTTCTGGTCGATATAACTTTGATTATTGATCAAGCCCTAAACGATCCTGATGAAGACATATAACCAGAATAACCCAGTTACAAAATTTGCTTTGCCTTATTGTTGTGCAAATGATCAAACAATAATTTTTATTAATCAATAGCATAATGACGAACGTAGAAAATCTTAAAGACTCAACTTTAATCTGATGACTGTAACTACTCTTGCATCATGTGGTTTGGCTAATAAGATTTCAACATGCACTCATCAGATTAATTCATGGCCATACCAATAATTGAAAATTCACTTCACAAATAATTAATTTCTGCACTGCACCATTCGTTCATTTTTTGTTAATCCCTAATAACATGTTTACAATTATATATGTTCTGGTATGCAAATACAATAGTCCAGGACAAGCTACAAAATTACCTTCAGGTTTTTGCTTTGAGATGCTAGTTGTTAATCAACAGTTCATGCATTGTGCATTTATGCTGTAAACCAGTACTATAGTGGAACCACGAGCAAAACAACCTGCGCAGACCCGCGACTCCTGTGCACCGTACCTCCGTGAGTAGGGGAGGCAGGAGAGTGGACCATGCTTCCTTATGGCCCGAGGTGGAAGGAGGAAGGGAAAGCAGCATGGGGACTTTTCATCCCAAGGTTTTTTTACTTGTGGTCGATCTATACTTCTTAACTATGTGTTACCACAGTAAATGTCTCCTGAGTAGATCAATTTTAAATAATGAACATTGAACAATATAAATAAAAATTTAATCATCATAATTAATGAATGCTTATTGGTGCTTCATGTTTTCAGGTAGGTAAGATTCTAATTAGGAAACGGTTATTTTCTTAGTTGCAAGAATTTTTATGTGGAACATGGAACATGTATCTAAATTGTGTCGTGCCAAGGTTACATATTTTCAAGGTACCCAAGAACTTCAACAATTCTCCATTATTATTGATAACCACTCCCTTGTTTAGTTATGTTCCATTTTCACTTCAGAACAAAAGACTTTACTGTAATTATGTGAAAGCTGAACCCATCCATTAATTTTGTCAGTTTCCACACTTTTGCATGAGTAAATGCGAGACCATCACTTTGATTCATTTTTCGCAGTACTATTGACACATTTATTAAATAACACTATAACATTCATTGGGTGTATATCTTGAAATTTACGTATACTTGCGAATCGTGAATTAGGTTATCATAAGTTCCAACAATTGATGCATGCTGCTGTACCATTCCAAACAATGAATCATCTTTTTTGAAAATGCCACAAGGATGAGAAAATCTCCATCATAAAATTGTGGAAATAAGTAATTTGCTGTGTAAGATGAAGACCTAGGTTATCTGACCCCCCCCCCCTCTCTTCACCTATCCTTCCATACACATATTGTATGTGCTGCAAAGTATGTAATTAGCGCCATTTAATAAGTGATATCAATTCATTCATGCATATCCTGAAATTTCACCAAACATCCCCCAACTAGGAAATTTCACTTCGTTCACTTTCTAATAATAATAATAATAATAATAATATATATATCTTTATTGAGCGGGCGAGGTTCAGCGTACGCTGTTCTCCCCTAATGATAATGTACAATCTGTTGATATGCAGAAAGAAATAAGGCCAGCCTAAAGTGAATTACTGCAAAAGTGTGAATAATATTTGATTGACCTTAATAGATTTGGGAAAAGCTGACAAAAAATATTACTGAACCAATAGCATATTTACATTTTACCAAGTATGTTCTTAATGACTGTGTGTTCTACTCAGTGATATGTAAATCTCAGTGACAAATTCTTTTTTTTTTCCACTCCAGATATCTGAACAAGAACTACATGGAAGGACAGAGCCAAGATATTTCAAGGTCAGTTACACTAGTACCTTCATTCAAATTAAGTGATCAAGAACAAGCAAAAGACAATACAGAATGTGTCAATAGAAAAGGTAACTTTGAAACTGAACCTTCACCAAAATGCTCCAAAACCAAGGCAGATATTAAAGGTACCAAGCACTGTAACAGGAAAAAACAACATATCTCTTCAATGTTCAACCAAGTTTTCTCCAATGAAGGAAATGTATTTGCTCATTCAAATGTCGTTGCAAAGGTGAAGTTTTTGAATCGCTCAGTTTGCAAGAGAAAATTTATTCCTGAAGATAACCTTTACACACAAAGAAGGGTTCACACCAAAGATAAACCTTTTACTTGTTCAATTTGCAACAAAGATTTTACCCGGAAATCAAACCTTAATGATCATATGAGGGTTCACGCCAAAGATAAACCTTTTAAGTGTTCAATTTGCAACAAAGATTTTAACCGGAAATCAAACCTTAATGATCATATGAGGGTTCACGCCAAAGATAAACCTTTTAATTGTTCAATTTGCAACAAAGATTTTACCCGGAAATCAAACCTTAATATTCATATGAATGTTCACACCAAAGATAAACCATTTAATTATTCAATTTGTGACAAAGCTTTTTCCCAGAAAGCAGATCTTCGAGTGCATGTGAGGATTCACACTAAGGAGAAACCTTTTAAGTGTTCAATTTGCAACAAAGATTTTACCCAGAAATCAACCCTTAATATTCATATGAGGGTTCACAACAAAGAGAAACCATTTACTTGCGCAATTTGCAAAAAAGAATTTGCCTGGAAAAATTATCTTAATCTACATATGAGGTATCACACTGAAAAAATACCTTTTTTTACTGTTCAATTTGCAACAAAGATTTTACCTATAAATCAAACCTTAATATGCACATGAGGGTTCACAACAAAGAGAAACCTTTTAAGTGTTCAATTTGTAGCAAAGAGTTTTCCTACAAAGACTCACTTCGTAAACATATGAGGACACACACAAATAAAAAACCTTTTAAGTGTAAGATTTGCAACAAAGATTGTGCCCAAAAACATCACCTTAATAGACACATGAAATTACACACACGGAGAAACCCTTTAATTGTTTAAAATGTGACAAGTATTTTACCCATAATTATATATACTTACTAAATATGTGAAGAGGGTGCATAGTAAATAATACTTAAAAACAATTTGCACATAGGGAATGGAGTTTCTGAGTAGAAATTTCTGGAAATTATTGTCATTCTGTGTATATATCATTTGGGATGGGATCCCGAGCTCTGTGTTATACAAATCATCACTTCATGTCTACAACTATGGTGCAACCATTTTATTAATTGACATCTCAACCATCCCTTCCAATGGTTTTCAGTAGCTGAACTGTACTACTAATAGTAAGACTTGAATCTTTCCTGGCGACGAGTGATGAATAGATTCTCTCGTTCTATCTCAGTTCAACCCTGAAGATGAGAGTGACAAAGCTTTCAAAAGCTTGGAATATTTTCCACAACTCACCTGGTCGATAGCCCGAGAGAATCTATTCATGTACTACTAATGTTTTCTACTGTTTTTGGTAGTCCAATGGTTTCTCCTATCTTAAGTGGCTGTGGCTGAACTGTACTCTTTATGTTTTCAGTAACATAATTATACAACCAAGATCTTTTATTATTGTGTTCAGCATATTTATTTATAAAAACAGTACTATTATCAGTAATGAAATATTTCTTATCAATACAACTGAAAATGCAATGAAGAAATCGTATAAACAACTAAAATGAATATATGGTAAAGCATGTGGAACTTGCTACTTAGGAATGTGCTCACACAACAAAAAATCAAGTGTAGTGAACATGTTTTTAAGTGTGTAGCTTCACTGTGGTTAATGCACTTGTAGAAAATTGAAAAACATACTGTTTATACATAAATTGACATATTGTTTTTCATATATTCACATGAAAACATCAAAAAATTATTTTAAACAAGACCTGATCCTCATTGCTTGAAAAACCAAAATAAGCAAACATTGTTGACTATGTTGATCAAGAGATGGCTCTTTTCTGCAATTGCACTACACAGAGATAATAATAACCATGTTTTCAGTAACATAATTATACAACCAAGATCTTTTATTATTGTGTTCAGCATATTTATTTATAAAAACAGTACAGTCTGTAAACAGAACAGACTTTTCCATGCTGAAAAGAAAATCAACTGATATGATAATGTATTAAAGCTACTAGCTGCTTTATGGCTGAGCTATTTCTTAAGAAAGAGTTGTAGTAACTTATTCATAAGATATATCTGACTTCAGTAGTATTCATTAGAAAAACAGTAGATATTCAGTTCGTGTACTCTTTTTTCCAATGCACTTCAAAATCTCAAAATTACTGAATATATGGTGTCAAGAATGAATTTGCCTATTCCTGGAATCAATAAATGATTTTATAATATATTGTAGCAAGTATTATGCATAATTATTCACATTGTTTCTTCAGTACAGTAGTCCTACTGCAGAGTACATTAGCTGTACAGTAATCTGCAATAGGGTTCCATTAGATTTCACAGTACACAGTAGGATATATTTGAAAACAGTAGAATTTGTCTACTGAAAGCAGTAGAATTTGTCTACTGAAAACAGTAGAATTTGTCTACTGAAAACAGTAGAAATTTCCAGCAGGGAGTTGTAAGAAAATAACCATTCATAACAGGATGTGGGCTTTTTAAATAGCTAGCCATTGTTTAAGTACTTTTTTTAGCCAAAGTACAAAGCAAAGAAAGAAGCTTCATTACCAGTAGCAGTGACTCAGGGTGGCTACTCACTGGGAATTCCTTGAATTCCAGGAATTATGCGGGAAGTATTGGCTCCGGGAATTATACATGAATTATGCGGGGATTTTGCTCCTTAAACATGAAAAATTGCAACTTTTATTAATCCAGATCTCAAATTTATCTATACATATTCATAAATGTTATGAGGCATATTTTTCACAGTTCAGATTTTATGTTTGTCAAGGAAGTAAAAGAAAGCTGCATTGGAAAATATATGAAAACAGAATTCTTCTGTGAACTCGTAGTAGGACAAATGTATAACGTTGGTAGGCTAGGATAATTGCTAAATGAGGAAAAAAGATCCCAGAGGAAAATACAGTATAGTAATGGAATGCGTATAGATTCCTATTTTAACTTCTCGTGCAGTCTTTCCTTATTTTTACTTGCCTTGCTATGTGTCATTGGTTTGAAACTTATTTTTATGAACGGTGTTTCATTTCTAAAACTGCGAACGTTTATGTATGAGTACAATATCAGAGATCATTGATATTTCTTTAGGATAGAAACAGCAATGTGGGTTTATTTCATGCTGTGCAGTACTGGCATGCAATAGGGTCCATATAAAATCTTGTATGAACCTCATTTTTTTAAGTACATTCTAGGTATATTCCAAAAAACGGACTCCAAAATATATGATTCTGAATCATGTTTATTGAACAACGTAACATTTTAGAAATACAACTCCATTTATCTATATTGTGTGTTTTAAGTTATTTTGCCCCTATTGTTTCTTTCTAACACTAGGAATATTGTAAAGGAAAGTTTTCCCTGTACACTCACCGGCAATAAAAATTGGACATAGAGACCTGAAATACTCGCTTCCCTGCGAGGCATTGTGTGTGGTGCCTAACTCTACGGCGATAGGCAGATTTTAATAGGGAAGTTTCAACTGCAACTTCTACCAGCCCCGTAGATTTATGCAACAAACACAATGCCTTGCAGGCAAGCGAGGATTTCAGGATCTATGTGTCCCATTTTTATTGCCTGTAACTGTACTCTGCACCATGCCATTCAGGAATACATCTCATTGTAGTCACGCTCAAACTCAACTGCATGAAAACAGGATCTACTGTATACAGAGTACCAGTGAAAGTAAGCTGTTGTCCCAGTCCATTCTTCTAGGAAATTATTTTTAAGAATTCAAACCAGAACTTAGATCTTTCCAATTTTATTTTTAACAATGCCAGAATATAGAATTCTAATAAACAAATAGTTTATATTTCCCTTTCTTTTTATATCAAATTCAAATAAATTAATATCCTAATACTTAATAGATTAATAATTGGGGGACAATACGTGAGTAGTGCACGCGGTCATACGACTGAGAATTATAGATTAGGTTCCTGGATACTGATTCTAATAATCTAATTATCCATTGAAATTAACAAATCTAATATTGAACAAATAAATAAATATCTAACTAAAGAATTAGAAGGAACCCCAATCTACTTACATCTCCCATCGGATAGCCACACTCACCATTCACGTGTACAGTAAGAGTCACTCCACTCTTTCCCCCTTAACGGATGCCTCCCGACTGAGCAGGCTTGATTCTTCCTCATGGCTCTGAGCATGCTAGCCAATCAAAATGAGGCAAGACGTCATACAATGATACCAACTCACTTCGTGGGCAGAGGGTTATAACATCCCCTCCCCCTAGTGTATAACAAACCTTAACCTCTGAACACAAACATCTTCAACAGCTTTCAAATCAATTACATTTACCAAATTACATTCATCATATTTTCATAGAAGTTGCTCTGGTTTATCCAGAATTTCAGGAATCATATCTACGAATTTCATTTTAAGTTGAAGGGTTGTCGACACAGGTTCCGCAGTAAAATCCTGTAAAATAAAATCTGAACCAGAAACTGGAAATTCTATGGCATACAAATTATTTTAGGTGCACCCTGTATATACTCTTTTACAATGATTTTCAATATGTTGAATTTTTACATACACACTCTCACAATTATCAAACACGTAACATTATCTTTAGTATTACAAAACAAAAAACAATACAAAGAAAGGGATTACTCTAATAAACAATGAATGGTCGAGAGGCATAGTGACTTAGTTTCAACTCATGTTATCAACTCGCCTGGGCAAATATCTCTTCAACGAAGTGACATGGCAACGTTTGTGCTTAGAAGGGTTGTTGACCTCAACTGCCAGCACACTGGCAGGAGTGAGGAATCGTATTAAGCGATAAGGTCCCGAGTATTTTAGTTGCAGTGACCTTGTAGTCTGTTCGGGGCCAGAAGAAACAAGTTGAGATTTTATCAAGACAAGATCGCCTATTGCAAAGGGTACTCTCGTAAACTTACGTGAATAAAGGCGATTCCTTTTTTCCCAAGATTTCTGCATGTTTTCAAGAGCAGATTTCCATTTTAATTCTAGTTGTTCCTTTGACAATTGATCATTTTCTGAGTGTAATTGCCATCGAACTTCCAAGGGATCGAAAAATACACGCCCCATAAATAATTCTGACGGAGTGTTACCAGTAGCATAGCTTTCTGAACAATTAATAGAATACTGTATCTCTTTCAATCCTTTCATCCACTCATTTTGTCTGTCGTGAAAATACGCTCGAAGAGAAGTTTTTAAAACTTTAATATATCTCTCCGCTAAATTACTCTGAGGATTATATTCGGTGCATGTAATATGTTTAATTCCAAAATTGTACAAAAATGATGTGAAATATTGCGAGACAAAGTAAGAGGCATTGTCACTAACCAATTCCATGCACAAACCGCTGTTCATAAACAACTCGTAAAGCTTATCAACTATAACTCTGGAGTTCAAAACTCTTAACCCTTCCAAATGAACAAATTTGGTTGCAGCATCAACTATTAATAAAAGATATTTACAATTCTTAGAACGTGGCAATGGCCCCACAATATCTACATGATATCTTTGGCTGGGTATCGTGATTACACGTGAACATAAAATGTTAACAGGATTCTCATTTCGTTCTTTAGCTTTCTGACACAAGTCGCAGGTTTGACAGAACTCTTTAACCATGGACTTCATATTGTCCCAGGTAAAATGTTTCTGTACTCTTTTCAAGGTTTTAAACCAACCACAATGTGCTCCACTATAAATATTGTTGTGAAAATACTGAATCAAGGATTTTTGAGTGTTACTAGGTACACAAATTCTATAAGGCATCCCCGATACTTTTGTTTTTTTGTACAAAACATCCTTGAACATTTTATAATCTTTTACATCTTTATTTTGTCGAATATTATCTATTATAGGTTTCAAGATTTCGTCTTTGTATTGTTCGTCCGACAAAATATTACTATACAAAGGATGAGACCACATTGTCAAATTGAGGTTTGTGAGCTCTTCCAAATCATGCATCTCTGTGTCAAAATTCTTATTATCATACATCCTGGACAATAAATCAGAACATACGTTATTTTTAGCAGGAATATGTTCCATTTCGAAACTAAATGATAACAACTTTTCCAAATAACGAGCATATTTAGTGAACTTTGTTGCCCGCTTAATCATCCAAGCAACACTCATGCTATCTACTTGAATTTTAAATGGCCTAGCTCTCAAATAATAATGAAACTTATCCAAAGCTAACATTAAGCTCCATAATTCAATATCATATATCGTACGATTTTTATCTCGATCTTTCAAACGTTTCGAGTGAAAAAACACAGGACGTAAATTACCAAATTCGTCCTCTTGAAGCAGGATAGCTCCATAGCCTGTCAAACTACCGTCAGTTTGGACAACAAAATCTTTATTCATATCAGGCAATTTAAGTACAACATGTTTTTCAAAAAGAAGTTTAATATGATTCAGAGCGTTCTGTTCTAAAGATCCCCATTTAAACTTCACATTCTTTTTCTTTAAGTCATTAAGAGGGGCTACAACTTGTTGGAAATTAGGTATAAATTTCGCAAAATATTGCAAAAAGCCCAATAGTTTCATCAAAGCTCTTAAATTTTTAGGAGGACTGATATTATGAATAGCTTCTACTCTTTTGGGGTCTAGTTGCAAGTTTCCCTGAGAAATTTTAAAACCTAGGAAAAATATTTCATCCTGTACGAATTGACTTTTAGAAGGTGAAATTGTAACACCATATTTACGTAATATCTCTAGTACAATTTTGAGATGTTTCAAATGACTGGCTTTATCTGGGCTAAAGATTATCAAATCATCACAATACCAAAATAAAAATTCTCCTTTAAGATGACCAAACATAATTTGCATAACTCTCGCTAGTGCACTTGGACCTACGCTTAAACCAAATGGTAAGGTACGATACTGCCATTGTCCCGACTGTGAGACGAAGGCTGTTACTTTCTTACTTTCTTCATTAATTGGGATTTGATTGAATGCCCGTTTAAAATCAAGAACAGAAAAAACTGTGCCCTGACTTATTTTAGACAAACTTTCTTCCAAAACACATGGAGGATAAGCGTCAAATATAATATGTCGGTTAACCTCTGAATAATTTACGACAAGACGTTTGGTGTTGTTTTTAGAGTCAATCAGGAAACAAGGACTAGCATACGGGCTGTTAGAAGGTTCAATTACATTTTGGGCTAACAAGTCCGATATTATAGCTTCTAGTTCTTTCTCCTTCTCGGCATTCAATAAATAAGGGGCTGATCTAACTGGCACATTATCTTTCATGTGAATATGGTACACAAAATCTTTTATAACGCCAATCTTATCACAAATGACATCACGAAATTGATTCTTACACTCACCAAGTTGATGTGCAAAATAGTTCTCGTCTTGCGATGTCACATCAGGAATAGTCTCCCGAGTAGGTGGATTCTTCCAATCTCCATCACTGGATCTATCACTGGGTACAGCAGTCTTCTTGCCTAGTTGTCGTCCTGGTCCTCTTCTTGATGCATTTGAAGAAAACTTGTTAGTAGTACGATCATTGAAACGGGATTTTACTGTAGAAGTAGAGGGGGGATTTTCCTGAAAAACACGTCCAGCATTAAAAATGCTGTCACAGTTCCACATAATAGGAAATTTTTGAGGCAGAGTTTCAAATTCTAACAAGGCTTTGTCCATACGAAACACCATCTTCGTTCTGATATGAAACTTTACTCCCAATATCACATTTACAGGTAACGTCGGAGACACATACAGTTCCACTGGCCACGTGAGGGGCCCCAGTTGAACAGGCACACACACTACTTGCGTCAACTTTAACTGTTCATCGTTCCCTAGGATGACGTTTAGATTCTTTTCTCTTACTTCCACTTTACAAATTTGTTGAATGCGTTCTAAAAATCCTTGGCTTATAACATTTTCAGAACACCCTGTATCTAAACACAGCGGAGTTGGAATGTTAGCCAATTTTCCTTCGACAAACAATGCTTTTACTTTAACGGAAAGGTCTCTATTGTTATATTGAGGCATCATATAAGTGTTCTTATACTTAGAAAAACTTTGTTTTTGCTGGGGAACTACAGGAAGGCACTGATTGTTTCTTAATAAATTCCCATCTCTAACCAAATTCCCAGTTTGTGTCTTACTAAAGTTCTTACATTCCATGAAATATTCACGACAAAGATAAGCATGTTTTTGAAATATCTTAAGTTTATTTCTCAACTCGTGAATTGAAGTAGGAGTGTTCGAAAATAACAATTGTTGAGACAGAGAGGGATGAAGTCTATCAATCATGAGTCCAACGAACTCTTCTTCTGAAAATTTCACTCGCAATATCTTGGCTCCTCTTAACCTAGTATCCAGGAAATCCACCGGGTCTTCTGAAATTTCTTGCTTTCTTAATACCTTTTCAGATATTAAACTATGCACACTTAGACTGTTGCAAAATTGTTTTACAATACTGTCTAGAATTACGTCCCACTTGGAACCTTGTTGAATATGTTGTAACCATATTTTACTAATTCTACATTGAACTTTAGATATTACAGCAATCAAAATATCTTTTACCGGAAACATTTTCTTTTCTATAAGCATTTGAACGGAATACATAAATCTAAAGATATTTTCAGCCTTTTCATCGTTCAAATTGGGAATATTTCGCAGAAAGTGATTCAAAGTATATTGTGCCATATTATTAGACAACTTATTCATAGCTCTTCCAGAGAATACGGAAGTACAGTTGGAATCGTCGTCAGAAGACGATTCAGCAGAAAAATCTATTAAATTCTGGGACGGTCTTTTATTCACCCAACATGGTTTATGGGGAAATCTACTATAAGTCTGTTTGACTGAAGTTTCCTCCTTTCGGATATCACCAAATTGCAAAGGAGGTTTTGGCAAGGCAGGTGAAAACGGGTTTAATGACTGACCTTCATAAAGTGTGGAACTTATAGGTAAGCCCTGGTACATAGTGCAGTCACCAGCAAGTGGCAGCAATGTGTCTGGCACACCAGTCAAGTCGACCGTGTGGAAGGGATTTCCGGTCGCATGACTCATCTTTAATGCTTTCGAACAACCAACTATCCACCTTCTGATTTTCAAATTTGATCAAACCAATCTGCAATTAAAGATACTATCAATTACAAATATTCGTAACAAAAATTTCCTAGAACTAGAACCATGCTCTCTTGCAACTTAGCTGTAAAAAAAGGCCCATCTCATTGTAGTCACGCTCAAACTCAACTGCATGAAAACAGGATCTACTGTATACAGAGTACCAGTGAAAGTAAGCTGTTGTCCCAGTCCATTCTTCTAGGAAATTATTTTTAAGAATTCAAACCAGAACTTAGATCTTTCCAATTTTATTTTTAACAATGCCAGAATATAGAATTCTAATAAACAAATAGTTTATATTTCCCTTTCTTTTTATATCAAATTCAAATAAATTAATATCCTAATACTTAATAGATTAATAATTGGGGGACAATACGTGAGTAGTGCACGCGGTCATACGACTGAGAATTATAGATTAGGTTCCTGGATACTGATTCTAATAATCTAATTATCCATTGAAATTAACAAATCTAATATTGAACAAATAAATAAATATCTAACTAAAGAATTAGAAGGAACCCCAATCTACTTACATCTCCCATCGGATAGCCACACTCACCATTCACGTGTACAGTAAGAGTCACTCCACTCTTTCCCCCTTAACGGATGCCTCCCGACTGAGCAGGCTTGATTCTTCCTCATGGCTCTGAGCATGCTAGCCAATCAAAATGAGGCAAGACGTCATACAATGATACCAACTCACTTCGTGGGCAGAGGGTTATACAAGTCACATATCACATTCCTTTCATGACATTAATTAACTCACTAATTACTCTCCTGCAGCATTTCTATAATACTTTGAGTCACGGAGGTGTATTCTGTAGGGTGTCTGTTTCCATGCAGGAGACCTGGGTTCGATTCTCAGGGTGGGTGATGTAAGGTCAGAATTTTTCTGGCCTTCTCCCCCCTGCCCCCCTAAAGCATCTCTGGGGCTCACCCATCCTCAAATCAATGGATACCTGGGGGTAACCCCGTGTGGGTAAAGGCAGCTGGAGTGTGGTTCTGATCACATAACCTACAAATATGGTAGAGATCGACAATGTGTCCTGCCGTACCCCCACATCCCCTAAATGTGCCTTCATTGCATTGTGCTATATGCACGGGGAACTTTTTTTTAAGCAATATGATACTTTAAAACATCTTGTGACATTTAGTAATGTTTTTTTATACTCTCTGTAGACCCAGAGGATGCAAAGATAGGATTTTTGAAGTGTTGCAAGGCTTTTTAACATGCTGCAGTTAGAATAATAAAAAATAAATAAATTAATTAAAAAATCGGTTGATTGTCTCTTCTTCAGTTTCACATAAATACTAAACATTCCTGCCTTTTGGGTTAGCCTGGATATGGGTTGGCCGCGGTGGCTCAGTCGGTAACGCATCTGACTACCATGCTCAAGGTCCCGGGTTCGATCCCTGGCCGGTTCAAATCCGGGAACTTTTCTAACGATGGAAGCGGTCCCGGCGCCCACCCAGCGTCGAATAACATGGGTACCTGGGGGAAACCCTGGGGGGGGGGGGGTAAAGGCGGTCAGGGGCGTGATGCTGATCACATCACCCCCACTCACGACCGGATCAAGAAAGTGTGGGGCGTTACCCCCACACCCCCTATACGCCTTCATGGCGTGGTGCTAAGCACAGGGGAGCACTTTACCTTTTTTTATGGAGAAAAGAGACATAATAATATATACCAATACAGTTATTAAAATAATGCCTCTTTTATGCTATGCTGTCCATCATTCTCTGTCATTTGCAACACAAACAAGTCTCGGCGGTATAGGTTGAAACCAAAAGTGACAGCGTAACGTTCCCTAAGGAACTGGGAATGAATCTGGGTGGCGTAGATCATGTATGCCATCATCCTTAATGATGGCATATTCACTGCTCATGGAGAGCTTAATGGTAACATGCAAGAGGTAACACATACACACTATATGGCAAACACAACACTTGGCTTTTATAACCTTTAAAATTGGATCACCATGCTAAATGGAAATACCTGACTCTCACTGTGTGGAGGGAGCACCCTCGAGGTATCGAACTACGGACTGGTTAATAAACGAGGTGTCCGTTTGTGATACTAGTCTGAATGCTCAGACTTCACTCTCCTTTACTTGGATTTCTTGATCGTAATTCTGCCTGATGAACCCCACTGTCCTAGATATTTATTGCGATGTATTTTGCTAAGCAATGCCGAGTCAGTCACCTGCAACTTCTTCCTGGGTTACACCTGTTTACGTTTTTACGCCTTTGGTGACCCAGTAAAGCTTAGGTAACATCTGACACTGCATTCCTTACTGTTGAGTTCCTGGCTGGAAAGTGATAGCTAGTGTCTGGGATTTGGAAGTTCTTTTGTACCAATATATTTCCATTATTTGTGGATTATTAGGACATAAAAGAAAGAGAAGGGAAGAGTGCTAGCAGAAATTATACAATCCACAACCCTCCCGCCTTGCTTGAATATAGATAAAAAAAAATGAATTCTACAGCGGCCTTTACACATCTTTCGCAAGAACTCCGAAATAATGTGACCCGGAAACAGCCCATAATGGTAGTAATGCTAATTTTGAAAACATCCACCATGAGCGTTCAAGCAGGAATTTAAAATAAAATATATCTTCTATTTCCACACAGCCTTTACACCTTCCAGGTAATTATATGCCTTTGAGAAGTTTAGGCACAGCTTTCCCTTTACCCAAGCCTTTGATCTTGTCAATCATCTGCTTCCCAGGATGTGGAGGGTTTGTTCAGTAATCATCTGAAAAACTGCCACAAGGAAGGGTCAGCGAATTTTTGGAAAGGACAAATGTTGCTCTTGGCCTTGATTGTAGCAACTCAAAAACAATGGTATAGGAAGGTATCTGTTGGAAAATTTCAACCAATACTTACAGATACCATTGGCATCAGCCAATACGATTACATCGGTATCTGTATCAGCTCAGCCCTAGTAGTTATTGTAGTTAATTAATACATGACTTTTTCCTTTTTGCCCTCTCAACCATCCACCCTTGCCTACTATGATGTTCAGCTAAAGTTCCCACATGAAGATGTGACTGGTAACTAAGGTGCTACCACACAAATTATTTCATAATTATAACTTTGTACAGCCTTATTCTGGAAATGTGTACCTTTTTTGTTGTATTTGTCAACAACTAATTTTAGTATGATTTGAGGAAAATTGCCTAATGAATGAAACCTTGAACTCGTTGACTTTTACTGTATTAATTATTTGGAGTGCTGGAAGCTCTTCTAAATGTTGTTTTTTTTTCTTTGGATTCCTCCAACTTTTGACAATCGTTGGTCCTCAAAGTACTTAAAAAGACCCAGCCAACTCTGAGTGCTATAGGGAAAAATATACAATTTACTACAAGAGAGTGGAGAAATAATTGTGGACATTTGCATCCCTCCCTTCATTACAAAATTAATATGTCAAATGTCTAAACTCCTTTCTTTCAACAATTGCCTCAGGTTGATATTCTTTATTTGAGTACCTGCATGGATTGTGCAACATCAGTGAACCCCCCTTCCTCCCCTCTCCCCCCCCCCTCTTGCTGATTTTCTTTGTCAAACTCAAGAGATTTTGCCAATGCGGGCTCATATAATTACAGGGAAACTTTTGGTATCATCCTTTCATCATAAACAAATTGGAAAAACATCAGTCTGTAACAATCCATTTAGCTGGAAGAGCTTTCTGGAATATAAAAGGAAACCAAATTTTGACTGTCATGCTCATTTTTAGTCTTATTTGAGGTGTTGTAATGTTTATTTTTGTCTCTTGTTTGATGTGTCTGACTGGAAAGTGACCAAAGGGGCCAATAGGATTTCTCTGGCCACAGTGCAGGTTTATCTAGGGTAGTGAGTGAAGTACGTCATCAACCAATCAATCAGTGACACTGATCTACCCATCCAACAATGTTTCGCAGCAGCCGATCATGGTCATTTGTAGCAGATCGTAAATCTTGTTTGTAGTAAATTATTATAACATACTACAGGGTACACAAAATATCTTTATGGCTGAGAAAAGCAAATGTGAGAACATTAATATAACATGAACTTTTGGATATGGAAATATGTTAGACTGAAATGGTATGGTTGCAAGATGATCCTTTTATTTATATATTTAATAATAATGTATTTTGAACTTCTTTAAATTGCAAAATATCCAAGTATGTCTCAATATCAGCAGAAATTTGTATGAGTAATATTCGTATTGGTTCAGGCTAGTATTATCTCAACCCTAGTACGTGTGCTGTGCTGCATACAAAGTACTTATGTAGGATGTAATTCAATGGGTTTGTCATATTTTCTATATAATTTTGTCAAATAGGTGTTATTCTGTACAAGAGTAGCAGTTCTGCTAAATTCATTGGCCCTGAACTCAAACTCGTTTCATCAATGTGATTAAAATATCTCAATTAAGGACTGTCAAAGGAGAGAAGTTTTCTATTAAAATTTTGAGAGGAGTAAGTTCATGATTGACAGATTCTAGGATGGCACTTAGGTTACTCCACCACTTATCATATAGTTTCCAAGCCAACACTACCCACCTGCACTGCGCCCTTAGACTAAGGAACTTTAAGAATTGTGAAAGGTTGGAAGCACCCATGTGGGTTGTCTATCAGTCAATAAGTAAGGATGTTTGATAAACTTGCTTCATTGCATTTAAGGTAGATAAGTCATGTGATGAAAGGGACAATTTGATTTCCATGTTAGTTGATAATTTCATGACAATATCACATTTATTTGTGTATGCACTTTACTATGAAGATGAATGCTGTGTTAACTGTAGCAATGGAATTGAGTAAGTAGGTATACAAGCATGGGATTTAACCTCATAATGTTTGACATTTGAGCGCTACATGGGACATGGAAATCTACTTCCATAGTTTTTTACTTTTTATCAGGTAGGCTACATATTGTATTCGTATGTTCTTCTTAAAGATTCGCATTACCACTTTTTATAGATGCAAAATAATCTAACACAGTTATTTTTAGTGGTTATTGTTTTATCTGCTATGTTTTGTTCTGGTTTCCCAGAACTTTCTCAATCTACACTAAGAGATACATACAAAAACACAACCTCACATGGCTAGTCAATCTACACTTTTGTAGAGCCCCAAGTTAGAGAAGTGTAAAGTGACTAGCCAAGTGAGATTCTCTTTTTGTATGTATCTCTTAGTGTAGCTTCAGAAAGTTCTCGGAAACCAGAACGAAACATTGCAGATAAAATAAAATAATAACCACTAAAAATAACTGTGTTAGATTATTTTGCGTATTGTATTCCTTAGTAGGTTTGCAACCTTGATTTTTATACTTCTTCTTGGGATTTTTGCACATGATTTTACAGTCACATACTATGTGCATTCTATAGTATAACATTTGAATAATACACCCTGTAAATTATAAAAATTATGGACTTCTGCCATAATTCGTTTTAATAAATTTAGAAATTCTACCCGACACACATTTATTTTTCATTGCTCAAAGTGCAAGTCACACTCACTCTCACTATGTATTTGCATCCACCTACTACAACATACTAGTGCGATCTAGAATACGGATAGCCAAATCCCGATAAAATGTTATCCGGATGTTGGAAAATGTTCTATCTGGTTTCCAATATCCAAACATCAGGTAATCTGATATGAAGATATACCGATTATTCTGATATCTGAATTGTCTGAATTATCTGGATAATCAAAATGTGTTCATTATCTGGGCAGTTTTACGTGCTATCCAATCTTTTATTTATCATATTCGTATATCACTGTACAAATTCCTTATAGAGGGACCATAAAGAAAATAACCTTCTGCTAAAATGCTTCCCTCTCGATCCGTTCATCTCCATCCACAAGGAAGCATGCTCCCCTCTGCTCTTCCTCTCCTTGTGGAAGAGTGGTGAACAGGTGTCGCAGGTCTGCGTAGGTTCATTTGCTGGTGGTTCCACTATACAAATCATCCATCAGCTCTGTACTATCCGAATTATCAGGATATTCAGGTTATCTGTTGTATCCATAATGAATATCAGATGATTTGAATATGGATACCAATTACCTGAATTTTGTGGTCTAGCACTGACTGAAGGGTAACTTTATGCTAACATTCTTAACTTCTGGTTGTTTGTTGTTTTGTTATTCTATTCACAAACTTGAGTTCTGGCTATTAAGAATGCAACACTACATAGGGACACTTCAAAATTAGATCTTAGAAGTACAAAAACTAAGTTTCAAACCAGAATTGGCATCAGGTTTATAAGGACATAAGGCTAACTGGATGAAAAAGACTATGCTATTACTAATTAAAATAGATCACATCATCAGAAGATGACTCTCATCTTATAACCACAGGTAGTTTTCAATTCTAGGATTTTTATATTCCAGTAGTAGCTTCCTGTTCTTGAACCACAAGTCTACTGAATCTATTTACACAACTTCTAGTTAATGGTGAATTCGCTTGGACCACTTTGCAAAGCCTGTCCAAGTAGAAAATGTTACATACTACAACCTTAGTGACAATGAAGTTCGACCAGTCACAAATATAGGAGTGTGTTGTGAAAGAAGGAGAACACATGCATATGCTGAACATATTTTATTCAGCAGCCTACATGGAACAAAGGAAAACATAAATTTCCGCTGCAACGCAGCAATGTATGGTGTCCACACAAAATAAAATATTTTCGTCCATCTACACTTGACATTGAAGTTCGACCACTGTCAGAGGGGATCCTGTTTACCATGGTGTGACGCCGCCCCGTCGGCGAATAACTGTGGCAATGTGTCGGGGCATGCTGCGGACGAGTCATTCAAGGTATTCCACATCGATGCAGTGCCATTCCTCCTGCAGGCAGGCGATAAGAGCAGCCACTGTCGTGGGTCCCCTCTGTTGCACACGTCGCTTAAGATCACGCCACACATTGTCAATGGGCGAGAGGTCGGGACTCGATGGTGGCCATGGCAGAGTTCGCACGTGATGGCGAGTCAACCATTCTCTTATCAGCCGCGCTGTATGAGGCCTGGCATTGTCGTGTTGAAAGATGAGACGCCGCCTGTGGAACAGGTGCCTTTGCACTGTGGGAAGATGCCGCTCCAGTATGCGTGTATAGGCGTGTGCATTCACAATGCCCTCACAGACGTGTAGTGGGCCAACCCCAGATGCCGTCATACATCCCCATACCATCACTGACGCAGGTTTCTGTACCCGACGTGCATTGATTTTGCTTCATTATGTTCCTCGTTCCGACAAATGACTGTTTTCCATATTTTCCCGTACACAACATTGCAAATGGATTCGTCCGTCCACAAAACCCTGTTTCACTGCTGAAATGTCCATCCCCGGTACATTCGTGCCCACCGTAGTCGATTGCCTTTGTTCAACATGGAAAGGAAGGGTTTACGTTTCGCCTTGTACACTCTGTAACCGCATTGCTGTAGGTAACGGCGAATGGTTCTGGTTGACACTTCAATGTGAAAGTGTTCTCGATTCCACAGTCGTAATTCGGACACAGAAACATGATTGTTGGTCTGGATATAGCGCCCAAATATCCGTAGGTCAAGCACGCTCAGCAGGCGTTTTCGACCAGGGGCCTTACCTGGCTCCGTAGTACCCGTATTTTGGTGGTGTTTGATGATGCAGTGGACGGTTGACTTGGGTAAGTTCAGTTGGCGCCCTATTTCCCGTTCACTGAGTCCATCCCGTTGCAACTCCACCACTCTTCTCCTCACGGTGTTGTCAATAGGTTTGCCCCTGGCCATGGTGATGATGCACTGCGGTTCCTCGGTGCACAGCATGCGCTTATATACGGCGGACTCCCTTATCGTGTCCGTGACGTCATGCTTCCGTCGAATGCGCCACTATCTGGAATTTCCGTATGGGTCTGGTGCCTGGTCGAAGTTCAATGTCACGCGTATAGTTCCCCGTTTTCGTTCTTTACGTGACCTTGGGTGCAACATGCTGGGATCACGATTCTTGCCTGCTCACACGCCTCCTCTTACACACATGCGTCACTTCTGCGGGTCACCCATTCCACCGCCTATGCCTCTGTGCATTTAATCACGTATTCCTTTCTGGTCGAACTTCATTGTCACCAAGGTTGTAGAAGAAGTTTGTGTGTTTGTGTGTGTTAATTTATGTTGTCTTATACAGAAGGTCATCTGCGTATGTGTGTCCGATTTTGGACTAGCACTTACCTTATGAAAATCCACGGGACCACCATCGGTGGGCCTCAATTTGATCACCATGTGTTTTGGCAATAGCCCTGCACCGTAACTTCCATTGTAGGAGGCTACGATGAAGTACAGGAAGTGGAATCTTCTGCCAGTCCTCCTGACAGACTTTCCACAGGCGCCAGAGAGTGGTGGCACAATAAGAGGAAAGTGCCCGTTTCAGTAGACCAAACCGACACAAATCCACGGGACTCGCATCTGGTGACTTTGCCAGTTTATCTTGAAATGGAATAGCCCGAATGCCGGTGTCTGTTGCCATCTGTTGCAGAAAGTTCTGGGTAGAACAAGATGTATGTGATGAGACCTTACACAGATAGGCCTCACTGAGGTAATGTTCACAGCTTTGAAAAACCTTCCGGAGGTTTAATTTCTCACAGGGTGTGGTTCACAGTTGACTGCGCCACGTGGAGTCGTGTGGCCATCACACATTGCTTCGGGGGGTTTTTCTGTAGTGCCATTCGATGCAACTTCCGAGAGACGGGTTTCATCACTGCAGTGCATGCTCACTTCCTCGTCCCCTGGTGGGCGACAGAATAGCTGGAACCTCGTGGTTTTTATGCCGCTTGATTATGTTCTTGATGGTCGTCGAACCCAAGGTGCATCCATGTTCTTTGCACTGTTTCTGAATTTTTGACACCGAATATTTGGCATGGAAAAGTGCAACTATGTAGTCCTCCCAAAAACGGTTCACCTTAGGAGCCATGATGCACACAACACACACTCGCGATAGTGCCTTGATACTACAGGCTCTAATCGAACTCCCACGCTTTTAACTGCTTGGATCGGTAGATTCTGTTCTCAGGAGTGACAGTTCAAAATCGAACACATATACACGGATCGACCTTCTGTAATACCTTATTAACTTGCCATATCAATTAAAGATATTAAAGAAAAGTTTAACAAATCAAAAGAATAAAAATAAATTATGCAATCAGAGCCACACATGTCATCGAAAGATTTCAAACCTGTCTTAAACTCTGTCTTCACACAGCAATTTTGTTAATTCAACTGTATAGAATTTTTTATGTACCCAGAGAATCTGCACATTTCACAATCATCTGATTATTCAGACATGCTATACTATCCATAACAAAACTCACAATATTGTCATATAAATTATTTATTCATAACTGGGAAATGAGAAACACGGTAGTAGATAAATACAGAGAAACTAGTACTCACTTCATCTGCAAATCTATTTTTTTTTTTTTTTTGTTCTATTAATTTCAGTGTCCACTGCCACCATCCTCGTTGGAACTTGTTGTCCTGTTGCCTGGCGTGCTTCTATTGTTCGTAGTTCTCCGCTAGGTGCCCTGTTGTTAACTGTTTGTCTGTGTCCATGTCGTCTGCTATTTCCCAGTGCTACCTGTTGTAGTAGGGGAATCTAAGTGTGGTGTTCCTGTCCGCTATCAACAGGAATTTACATTAATTTATTTTAATGTAAAAATATTGAAATATAAATACAGAACTATGACTTTGGATGTTCAAACTCTCTAACATATAATAATAATAAATTGCAATCAACTAGCACCTGGAAAAACGTAACTTCATGCAAAACCTTTTAAAATTAATTATAAAAAATTAACAGAATTGAGTCATTACCTGAGGCCTGTATGATACCTGGAAGACACTTATCTACAAGAAGTTGCACCTAATATGTATAATAAGCAAATGCATGTCAAGCAAGGTGTAGGCGATTGTGTAAGCAATCTGCCTTACACAAAGTTTTTCTCTTTACATGGTAGTTACAGAAGAACTAGGATATCACTTGAACATTTACGGTGTTTCATCAGTTCAATGCTAGCACCACTGTTAATGTTGCCAATGTGAATTAATTTCACATATGCATCAAGAAATTCAATTTATGTTAGTCACAGGGACTTTGAGATTATAAATGCTTAGCCTTTGTAACTTTTACATTCACTATTTTCCCATGAGAATGTGTCACGATTATAACAAACTGACCATCACATGGGTATTCTCCAAATCTATTGTGACAGATTTGAAATATGTGTTTTTGTGTTTAGTTTATTATACACCACTTTTCTGGTCTTGAAATCGTAAATCATCCCTTGGTTTCAGTTTGACTACTTTTTTTTTCACTTCCACGTTTATTAAAATGTGTGTGTGCATCGGGACTGCCAGCTATTTGCATCCATCTCAAGATACTAACTAACGAAAAATTATTTTGCATCATGTTACTATCACTGTAGTCTCTAGAACTAGATAAGTTTGCAACAATGTGGGGAAATGATGAATTGTTGAAAATAGACTTGATGGTTGAGTGACAAATGATCTGATTACAGAATGTTGCAGGCTTCATTTTCCTGATTATGCAAAAAGAAATCAAAGCCAACAGTAAATAACAAATATACATAGACTTATACAATGCGGTTGTTAACATTTTATGCTAAGATTTTCCAAGAATTTACCAATCATTCACTTTCTGAATATTCAACTGTGCAGTTGTATCCATTAATAGAAATTCCTATCCATGTTCAAACAATGTTATTGCAACATTAATAGAAATTAAATACAAAATATATTTGTCATTTACTAATCATAACCAAGATCCCTATGGAAGTCTCTACTGTTTAGCATGAGGGAAATACAGACATCATTTTTCTGGAAATTCCAATAAGAAGACTCAGCCCCTTCAGAGTGGGCAAAGTGCTGACTCAAAGTGGGCAATGTCTCCTCTCCAGCTATGTCCTTTATGAGAAACACAATTCTGGGTATTCTCTTTTGTAAGTATTCTGCAAATATTTGTGTTTTGTCAACCATACAAATAAAATGATATGCCTTTATCAGTGATATGTAAATAGCGTTGATTAATCTGTCTAATTCCTAGAATATATTGAAATTGCTAAAAAAAAAATTACAATTATAAACAGTGCGATTTTAATGACAGAGAAACTTGTTAATCATGGTTTCCACGAAGCTGTTTATTTTATTTTATATTTCTTAATTAATTTTGTTGGCTACGGCAATCGTACCTAATGTTAATAGAACATTTAAATAATAAATTAATAAAAGGTTATTTTAATGTTACGTTTTTGAGTATGTTCCAAAGAGAACATATTAGTTAGCTAGTGAGGTAGAGTGTAATTGGGATATCTTGCATGTTGATGGTACAGTCCTTGCAGTATCTGCAAAGGCGCCACCAGGGGGGCATGAGGGGGTGTTTGCGCACCCCTTAATTTTCTTCCACACTCCCTTCTGCACCCCTATCCAAAACCTATATTCTACCGAAATCATTACCTCTTTCAGTGTCATATTATGCCATGTCGTTGTCATATCGAGGGCCGAACGTTAGGTACTGAAGTGAGACTGTTGTTATTATTTATAACATTTTCCTGTGCTGTTCGCAGTCTATAAAGATCAGCACCCCTTGTCTTTATTTCTTCAGAATTGTTTCTTCTTGTGTTTCAAGTAGTCTGTTTGTGTTTTTCGATAAATGTTTGTAGCTCAGTGTCAGTTGTTGTTGCACTGTTGATACACGGTTTTGTTGTCCGCCTTCTTGTTCTTCCTCTTTTCCCAAGTCGCATTGGGAAAAAAACAGTTGCTTCCGAGTATCATGAGGTCGTTCTCTGGCAATTATTTAATGCGAGCGAGTTGTATCGTGACGGTCGTTTCCTTGTTAATTTTTTCTAGTCAATGTACAGCTCTGTACTATCCGAATTATCAGGATATTCAGGTTATCTGTTGTATCCATAATGAATATCAGATGATTTGAATATGGATACCAATTACCTGAATTTTGTGGTCTAGCACTGACTGAAGGGTAACTTTATGCTAACATTCTTAACTTCTGGTTGTTTGTTGTTTTGTTATTCTATTCACAAACTTGAGTTCTGGCTATTAAGAATGCAACACTACATAGGGACACTTCAAAATTAGATCTTAGAAGTACAAAAACTAAGTTTCAAACCAGAATTGGCATCAGGTTTATAAGGACATAAGGCTAACTGGATGAAAAAGACTATGCTATTACTAATTAAAATAGATCACATCATCAGAAGATGACTCTCATCTTATAACCACAGGTAGTTTTCAATTCTAGGATTTTTATATTCCAGTAGTAGCTTCCTGTTCTTGAACCACAAGTCTACTGAATCTATTTACACAACTTCTAGTTAATGGTGAATTCGCTTGGACCACTTTGCAAAGCCTGTCCAAGTAGAAAATGTTACATACTACAACCTTAGTGACAATGAAGTTCGACCAGTCACAAATATAGGAGTGTGTTGTGAAAGAAGGAGAACACATGCATATGCTGAACATATTTTATTCAGCAGCCTACATGGAACAAAGGAAAACATAAATTTCCGCTGCAACGCAGCAATGTATGGTGTCCACACAAAATAAAATATTTTCGTCCATCTACACTTGACATTGAAGTTCGACCACTGTTAGAGGGGATCCTGTTTACCATGGTGTGACGCCGCCCCGTCGGCGAATAACTGTGGCAATGTGTCGGGGCATGCTGCGGACGAGTCATTCAAGGTATTCCACATCGATGCAGTGCCATTCCTCCTGCAGGCAGGCGATAAGAGCAGCCACTGTCGTGGGTCCCCTCTGTTGCACACGTCGCTTAAGATCACGCCACACATTGTCAATGGGCGAGAGGTCGGGACTCGATGGTGGCCATGGCAGAGTTCGCACGTGATGGCGAGTCAACCATTCTCTTATCAGCCGCGCTGTATGAGGCCTGGCATTGTCGTGTTGAAAGATGAGACGCCGCCTGTGGAACAGGTGCCTTTGCACTGTGGGAAGATGCCGCTCCAGTATGCGTGTATAGGCGTGTGCATTCACAATGCCCTCACAGACGTGTAGTGGGCCAACCCCAGATGCCGTCATACATCCCCATACCATCACTGACGCAGGTTTCTGTACCCGACGTGCATTGATTTTGCTTCATTATGTTCCTCGTTCCGACAAATGACTGTTTTCCATATTTTCCCGTACACAACATTGCAAATGGATTCGTCCGTCCACAAAACCCTGTTTCACTGCTGAAATGTCCATCCCCGGTACATTCGTGCCCACCGTAGTCGATTGCCTTTGTTCAACATGGAAAGGAAGGGTTTACGTTTCGCCTTGTACACTCTGTAACCGCATTGCTGTAGGTAACGGCGAATGGTTCTGGTTGACACTTCAATGTGAAAGTGTTCTCGATTCCACAGTCGTAATTCGGACACAGAAACATGATTGTTGGTCTGGATATAGCGCCCAAATATCCGTAGGTCAAGCACGCTCAGCAGGCGTTTTCGACCAGGGGCCTTACCTGGCTCCGTAGTACCCGTATTTTGGTGGTGTTTGATGATGCAGTGGACGGTTGACTTGGGTAAGTTCAGTTGGCGCCCTATTTCCCGTTCACTGAGTCCATCCCGTTGCAACTCCACCACTCTTCTCCTCACGGTGTTGTCAATAGGTTTGCCCCTGGCCATGGTGATGATGCACTGCGGTTCCTCGGTGCACAGCATGCGCTTATATACGGCGGACTCCCTTATCGTGTCCGTGACGTCATGCTTCCGTCGAATGCGCCACTATCTGGAATTTCCGTATGGGTCTGGTGCCTGGTCGAAGTTCAATGTCACGCGTATAGTTCCCCGTTTTCGTTCTTTACGTGACCTTGGGTGCAACATGCTGGGATCACGATTCTTGCCTGCTCACACGCCTCCTCTTACACACATGCGTCACTTCTGCGGGTCACCCATTCCACCGCCTATGCCTCTGTGCATTTAATCACGTATTCCTTTCTGGTCGAACTTCATTGTCACCAAGGTTGTAGAAGAAGTTTGTGTGTTTGTGTGTGTTAATTTATGTTGTCTTATACAGAAGGTCATCTGCGTATGTGTGTCCGATTTTGGACTAGCACTTACCTTATGAAAATCCACGGGACCACCATCGGTGGGCCTCAATTTGATCACCATGTGTTTTGGCAATAGCCCTGCACCGTAACTTCCATTGTAGGAGGCTACGATGAAGTACAGGAAGTGGAATCTTCTGCCAGTCCTCCTGACAGACTTTCCACAGGCGCCAGAGAGTGGTGGCACAATAAGAGGAAAGTGCCCGTTTCAGTAGACCAAACCGACACAAATCCACGGGACTCGCATCTGGTGACTTTGCCAGTTTATCTTGAAATGGAATAGCCCGAATGCCGGTGTCTGTTGCCATCTGTTGCAGAAAGTTCTGGGTAGAACAAGATGTATGTGATGAGACCTTACACAGATAGGCCTCACTGAGGTAATGTTCACAGCTTTGAAAAACCTTCCGGAGGTTTAATTTCTCACAGGGTGTGGTTCACAGTTGACTGCGCCACGTGGAGTCGTGTGGCCATCACACATTGCTTCGGGGGGTTTTTCTGTAGTGCCATTCGATGCAACTTCCGAGAGACGGGTTTCATCACTGCAGTGCATGCTCACTTCCTCGTCCCCTGGTGGGCGACAGAATAGCTGGAACCTCGTGGTTTTTATGCCGCTTGATTATGTTCTTGATGGTCGTCGAACCCAAGGTGCATCCATGTTCTTTGCACTGTTTCTGAATTTTTGACACCGAATATTTGGCATGGAAAAGTGCAACTATGTAGTCCTCCCAAAAACGGTTCACCTTAGGAGCCATGATGCACACAACACACACTCGCGATAGTGCCTTGATACTACAGGCTCTAATCGAACTCCCACGCTTTTAACTGCTTGGATCGGTAGATTCTGTTCTCAGGAGTGACAGTTCAAAATCGAACACATATACACGGATCGACCTTCTGTAATACCTTATTAACTTGCCATATCAATTAAAGATATTAAAGAAAAGTTTAATCAAAGAATCAAATCAAAAGAATAAAAATAAATTATGCAATCAGAGCCACACATGTCATCGAAAGATTTCAAACCTGTCTTAAACTCTGTCTTCACACAGCAATTTTGTTAATTCAACTGTATAGAATTTTTTATGTACCCAGAGAATCTGCACATTTCACAATCATCTGATTATTCAGACATGCTATACTATCCATAACAAAACTCACAATATTGTCATATAAATTATTTATTCATAACTGGGAAATGAGAAACACGGTAGTAGATAAATACAGAGAAACTAGTACTCACTTCATCTGCAAATCTATTTTTTTTTTTTTTTGTTCTATTAATTTCAGTGTCCACTGCCACCATCCTCGTTGGAACTTGTTGTCCTGTTGCCTGGCGTGCTTCTATTGTTCGTAGTTCTCCGCTAGGTGCCCTGTTGTTAACTGTTTGTCTGTGTCCATGTCGTCTGCTATTTCCCAGTGCTACCTGTTGTAGTAGGGGAATCTAAGTGTGGTGTTCCTGTCCGCTATCAACAGGAATTTACATTAATTTATTTTAATGTAAAAATATTGAAATATAAATACAGAACTATGACTTTGGATGTTCAAACTCTCTAACATATAATAATAATAAATTGCAATCAACTAGCACCTGGAAAAACGTAACTTCATGCAAAACCTTTTAAAATTAATTATAAAAAATTAACAGAATTGAGTCATTACCTGAGGCCTGTATGATACCTGGAAGACACTTATCTACAAGAAGTTGCACCTAATATGTATAATAAGCAAATGCATGTCAAGCAAGGTGTAGGCGATTGTGTAAGCAATCTGCCTTACACAAAGTTTTTCTCTTTACATGGTAGTTACAGAAGAACTAGGATATCACTTGAACATTTACGGTGTTTCATCAGTTCAATGCTAGCACCACTGTTAATGTTGCCAATGTGAATTAATTTCACATATGCATCAAGAAATTCAATTTATGTTAGTCACAGGGACTTTGAGATTATAAATGCTTAGCCTTTGTAACTTTTACATTCACTATTTTCCCATGAGAATGTGTCACGATTATAACAAACTGACCATCACATGGGTATTCTCCAAATCTATTGTGACAGATTTGAAATATGTGTTTTTGTGTTTAGTTTATTATACACCACTTTTCTGGTCTTGAAATCGTAAATCATCCCTTGGTTTCAGTTTGACTACTTTTTTTTTCACTTCCACGTTTATTAAAATGTGTGTGTGCATCGGGACTGCCAGCTATTTGCATCCATCTCAAGATACTAACTAACGAAAAATTATTTTGCATCATGTTACTATCACTGTAGTCTCTAGAACTAGATAAGTTTGCAACAATGTGGGGAAATGATGAATTGTTGAAAATAGACTTGATGGTTGAGTGACAAATGATCTGATTACAGAATGTTGCAGGCTTCATTTTCCTGATTATGCAAAAAGAAATCAAAGCCAACAGTAAATAACAAATATACATAGACTTATACAATGCGGTTGTTAACATTTTATGCTAAGATTTTCCAAGAATTTACCAATCATTCACTTTCTGAATATTCAACTGTGCAGTTGTATCCATTAATAGAAATTCCTATCCATGTTCAAACAATGTTATTGCAACATTAATAGAAATTAAATACAAAATATATTTGTCATTTACTAATCATAACCAAGATCCCTATGGAAGTCTCTACTGTTTAGCATGAGGGAAATACAGACATCATTTTTCTGGAAATTCCAATAAGAAGACTCAGCCCCTTCAGAGTGGGCAAAGTGCTGACTCAAAGTGGGCAATGTCTCCTCTCCAGCTATGTCCTTTATGAGAAACACAATTCTGGGTATTCTCTTTTGTAAGTATTCTGCAAATATTTGTGTTTTGTCAACCATACAAATAAAATGATATGCCTTTATCAGTGATATGTAAATAGCGTTGATTAATCTGTCTAATTCCTAGAATATATTGAAATTGCTAAAAAAAAAATTACAATTATAAACAGTGCGATTTTAATGACAGAGAAACTTGTTAATCATGGTTTCCACGAAGCTGTTTATTTTATTTTATATTTCTTAATTAATTTTGTTGGCTACGGCAATCGTACCTAATGTTAATAGAACATTTAAATAATAAATTAATAAAAGGTTATTTTAATGTTACGTTTTTGAGTATGTTCCAAAGAGAACATATTAGTTAGCTAGTGAGGTAGAGTGTAATTGGGATATCTTGCATGTTGATGGTACAGTCCTTGCAGTATCTGCAAAGGCGCCACCAGGGGGGCATGAGGGGGTGTTTGCGCACCCCTTAATTTTCTTCCACACTCCCTTCTGCACCCCTATCCAAAACCTATATTCTACCGAAATCATTACCTCTTTCAGTGTCATATTATGCCATGTCGTTGTCATATCGAGGGCCGAACGTTAGGTACTGAAGTGAGACTGTTGTTATTATTTATAACATTTTCCTGTGCTGTTCGCAGTCTATAAAGATCAGCACCCCTTGTCTTTATTTCTTCAGAATTGTTTCTTCTTGTGTTTCAAGTAGTCTGTTTGTGTTTTTCGATAAATGTTTGTAGCTCAGTGTCAGTTGTTGTTGCACTGTTGATACACGGTTTTGTTGTCCGCCTTCTTGTTCTTCCTCTTTTCCCAAGTCGCATTGGGAAAAAAACAGTTGCTTCCGAGTATCATGAGGTCGTTCTCTGGCAATTATTTAATGCGAGCGAGTTGTATCGTGACGGTCGTTTCCTTGTTAATTTTTTCTAGTCAATGTACCATTTCAGACTTTTTCAACGACTGGTACATAGATGCCAAAAATTTGCGAAGAAATGTTGTGGTTAGTTGTTGGAAAGAGTGTGACCCAAGGGATTTTGTCCTTACACCACAGCATCTGCCTAGATGGAAGGGAGGCTATGTATAACAAACGCAACAGAACATTTTCAGAAAAGTGAAGCTGTCCAAAAAAACTGAATTGATATTTACATGAAAGTGTCTACATAATTTTGTATTTATTGTGTTCTTTTCTTTTTCAAATTGCAGAACTTTAGGCTGCCTTTCTTTTACCCAACACACACAAACTGAACACTCAACAGTTGTTGTCACCTATACAATGCCTTTGACATTGATTAATAACTAAATATTGTACCACAATTGGTTGTGTCTTGTAATCAACGGATCCCAGGTTCGATAATCGGTGGAGGCACATAGTGGTTCGGATCCCACCTTAAACTGTAGGTCCGCCGGACCCTGTGGCCGAGTGGTTAGCACATCGCACTGCGACGCCAAGGGTCCCAGGTTCGCAAATTTCATTCCGCACCCCGTGAGCACCCCCAGATGTTTAATCCTGGCACCGCCACTGAGTACCTGTTTGACGTCTGAAAAAGGGGGAGAAATAATAAGACACAAATGTCAATTTTGCCAGATTAACATTCAAATTAATGCACTAAACTAAGAAAAGATTATATGGTTATAATGTACTAGTTGGGAGCAAGGGTTTGATTGGAGTGCAACTGAGGCTGTGGATGTCAAATCCCAAACTAGCATTAACAGAAATAACTTTGTTGTGAAGCAATGGCTTGCAGTTAATGCACCGCTTCAAGACTCTTAAGTGTTTCACCAGGAATTGGGATATTTTAACCCAAAACACTAATATGTTCAACAATACTCAAAATTAGGGTTGAGCAGATGCTGATGTATCGGTATCAGCCAATACTGGGGTATAGGTATTGGCCAATACTGGGGGTATCTGTATCGGTGAGTATTGGTTGTAATGGTTGCACCGATACCATTGTTTATGAGTTGCTAGTGGCACAACCAAAACCAATTGTCTTTTTCCATTTCAAAGTTTCGATCACCTTTTCAAACTTACCTTTGGTTTTGAAAAAATGAAAAATAGTTGCACATTTGTTAAATGAACCTGTACTCAAGTTTCCGCGAACAGCAAGTACGTGACACAAAGATCTGTATGCAGATAAGACTTGCAGTCAAGTATCTTGCAAATGAAGGGTAACGTGAAATTGTCCCCATAGGAGTTTGCTGCTTCTGTTTAGTTCTCTTCGAAGTCTACCAGGCTTTGTTCGTACAAATGTGGTCTCGTGTAACAATAACCCCAATGAGGTCCCGAAAGCCAACGATGCACCTGTTGGTAATTCTTGTACTTTCTTTGGTGTTTGCGGACATTTCTCTCTTTAGTGACCTCCCGCAGTCAAAAAGGTCATCGCCCATGAAAGTGGTGGACGTGTCTCAGACATAGTACATAGCATTTTCCTGGAAGTTGAAATACCTGGGCTAACCTCCCTTTTCCTTTCCAACTTTAGACTTTTGTTTGTCCCGACCTGGATATAACTTGGTTTCAACACAGGGACCTCAGCAGGGGAATAATTTTCTTTGAACCACAGATGACTGCAGTTACTTTCTGGAAAGTGTAGTGATGGGTTTGGATTTCCTCCCATGCCAAGCGATAGAACTATGCATTTAATTTTTCTTAGAAATCACTTGCTGAAAGTATATCGAAAGGAAAGTCACTTCGAATATCACTGTTCTGAAGTCAATCGCCTGATATAGAAGCAAGAGACTGGTAAGTTTTCATTCTCCCCTTACATTTCGTTTACTAATTAAAGGACAAAATGAGGCGAGATTGGTTTCACATTACAGCTTTACTGTTAGTTTTAGACGTCGTGTCCAGGCTGGTAAATTGCCAATTATTCTTGTGTTCACGGATGATTTAATGTTAGTTTTGGAAGAGTGATCCTTTAGTTTTAGAGGATGTTGAAGAGGCATGATCTATTTTTTTCAAAATTGGGGGAGAGGAGGATGATGACCACACGATTGCTTTGCTCTTAGCTTCACTTAATATTTCTCTAATAATTGAAACATCTGATCGATTGTCACTTTAAAAAAATGTAAAGTTGAGATGCATCGTTGCAACAGAGCATCGTTTGATGGGTTAATTTATTCATCGCCCCTCATCAGAAAGGCATACATATAAAATGTAATTTTAATAATTACGCAGACACACACACATAATTTATATATATATATTATATGTATGTATATGTATATATAGTATAATATAACCTTTGTTATTTTAAATTTGGAATTACACAAGTATCGGTATCGGTTCAAAGTGGTATCGACTCACCCCTACTCAAAATCCAACATTCAATTAATTCAAAGTTCAGGGTTAGCAAAACCGCACTTCTAACACTTAATCATGCATTATCTACAATTCTACTATCTACGCTGTTTCCCCATCTACAACTACTGTAGGACACCTTCATTTATATTTCAGTAATTCTTCATGTGAGAAAAGATCAAAACTTATTTTTGCCAATGTTTATTTTGTACTAAATTGGCATATATCAAATACAGGTGATTCAAAAAGGACTTTACAACTTTGAAAGCATATAGAAATGTATTCAGGTAACTTACAGAGTCTGTTGAGGTGCCATTGCAAAGCAAAACACATCAAGTTTGTCATACAACATTCATGTTGGATCGATGTGGCTACCATTTGTAATGCAGCATACATCCTACCTGAAGTCGGTTTCATTCGAGACTTTCACCAGTAAGTCAGGCATCACTTCTGCAGTGGCAAGCGGTAATGTGAAGTCTCAATTCAGTAAGATCAGCAGGTAAAGGTTGTACAAAATCCGATCTTTAATGAAACCCGGCAAGAAAAATCTAGCAGGGGTCAAATCTGGGGAGCGATTGTGCCATGCAATTGGACCTGTACGACCAATCCACCAACCTAGGAATCAGGTATCTAGAAAATCACTGACTGCTACGTGGTAGTGAGGTGCTGCCCCATCTTGATGATAGTAAAGGTCTACATCTTGGTCATCCTTGTCGAACTGAGGAATTAGAAAATTTTGTAGTATATCCAGATGCACGATATCATTTATGTTTGCCTCCTGGAAGAAGAACAGGCTGTACAATTTTTGTTTGCTAAGGGCACAAAAAACACTAACCTTAGGGCTATCACTAGAGACTGGATGTTTAGGCAGAAAAAACATATAAAATAGGCAGGCAAATAAGCACTTATAATTTTCAAAATAGGCATTAAAATACAAACAGGCAATAAGAAGGCTATGAAATTTAACTCAAAATAATGAAGATAGACATGCAAAAAGGAATAGATGTTTAAAAAATATAGAAACATAACTGTACATTCTTTATAGTTGCTTAAAATAAACCAGGAGCTCATCATTAGAGACAGCAGTCCAATATTGTACTTAATAAATCACTGCAAACAGGAGTCACGTCAGCCCAAAATTTTCCATTCTATGATGGCTACACACAACAGTCTGACAAAAGAAATTGTTGACTACTTCCAACCAGTACGCAAATTATTTAAATATACACTTTATCACTGCACACAGGGTTATATCAGTTTAAAAATTTACACTATATATTCCACACAGCAGTTCGAACTATGGAACTGTTTAAATGCATTTCCAGTTTGTACTGTAAGGTTTCCCAGTCTCTGAATAAGCACTAATTGCGGTTGCACATCACAACAAGGTATTTCTTCAGGTGATCAACTGACAAGTTATGTCTGCGGTCGGACAACACATTTTTTAGAATTGAAAAAGACCTTTCAACCTTCACAGATGTTACGGGAGCATACTTAAAGCACGCGAGAACATGTGGATCTAACTCACTTTGTATATTTTCACCTTTCAGAACTTGTTGAATTGCCCTTAATTTGTCAAAGTCCTTATTAGCTGCAATAACTCGCTGACATTTCTCATGAACAGCCTGGCCTTTAGCACCTGGTTCAGCACAAATTTGGTCAACTGCAGAATGAAAATGGTCCATAGAATTTATCAGTGTTTCACTTCTCTCTTCCAGAAATGTTATTGTGTCTGCCATATTTGAATAATGGGTGGTGATGAATCCTAAGTCGTTTCACACAACAGAATTTTTCAAAAGATGCTGTGTTACGTAAATTGATGTTGCATCATCTTCAGATAGGGAATGAATTACTTCAGCCACCTTCTGATAGTTGGTCGCATAATATACTGCAGCAGATATGCAAGTAACCCATCTAGTTAGTATTGGCTGTGGAGGCAAAGCAAGTTCAGGGGTTGTTTCTTTAAACAATAGAACCTGGGATGGTGCTTTGAGGAATATTCTCATAGCATTGAAAATTAAAGAGTCAACTTCGGGAAATGAAACACAAATTCCTCTGCAACTCGATGGAGAGCATGAGCGAGACATGTTATGTGCAGCATAGCGGGGAAAATAGCTTTAAGGGCCGTTGCTGCTTTCTTCATATATGGCGCTGCATCTGTTACAAACAAATGCACATCTTCATGCTTAACACCATGAAAATATTTTGGGCTCTGCATTGTGTTCCATTGTACCAATTACAACATTAGCAAGAAACCTTCCCATAGCATTGGTTGTTTCATCAATAGACACCCAAATTCCCCCCCCCCTAACTTCCTCCCTAATTCTTTCAATGACACCCGTGTAACACCCTTCGATGTAATTGTTACGCAATGGTGACTCATTCGGTACATGCTCACCTGTGTACATCGATAGGAATCCCCTTAAAGAGGCATTCTGCAATTTCCACAAAGGAATGTCTGCCTCTATGAATGTCTTACACAAATCTGCAGAAAACTGACACTGCCTAGGAGAAATAGCATAAGATGTAATTAGTGACGGTTTTACCTCGCATGACTTTTGCTTCTCAATAGAAACCGATTTGTGTTTAGCAGTTTCTAAGTGTTGCGTAACGTAATATTTTTTTCTGCAATTCACAGTATTTTCACATAACTTACAATATAAACACCGATCCATCAGTTGTAAACACACTGGACCCAAATTCTTTCACATAGTTGTACAATTTGGTTCTCAGAGAAGATGCTTCCTTTGGCATTTCTTCAAGTAAAAAGCACAAATACACACAAAATTTCCACCCATTCTCTTTTTAATAATGTCCAAAACGTGCCCCTCTTGATGCTCGGGAACATACTTTTTACATCTAAGCTAAACATTGTCGTCTTCATCTCATTTAACTTAAGTCCTTTTATGAGGTCTTCTACTTGTTCACTGTTCTTAACTGCTCTGCTTTCTTGCTGTGTTACTAACACTTCAATAACTTTCTTTAATTTCTTTTCCAAAGGTTCCAAAATATTGTTTCTGCAGTTCATTACTGGTCTTAACTTTATCTCCTCTTTGTGTATCTTTGGAAAGCCCTTCAAACATGGTAGTCTTCCTGTCTCCTTTATGCATTTCTTGAATCCACTCCTCCTACAGTCTTGTATGGCCCTTTCTTTTATAGTTTGTTCTTCTTCTGTTCCACAAATCTCCTCATATCCGTTTTCTTTTAGGTCTTCAAACTTCCTCTCGTACCATTCTCTTTCCATCACCACAATTGCTCCTCCTTTATCTGCCTGCTCTATCACCACATCATTTCTTGTCTGATTTTCTTCATCCCTTCCCTTTCTTTTTGACTCAAATTATCTACTTTTCCTTGTTTTCCCATTTCTTTCTTCAGTATGGCTGCTGTTCTTCTTCTCAACTTGTCTCTTGCTGGTTCTTCTTTTATATGGAGCACTGCTTCTTCAATGTCATATATAACTTCCTCATAATCTACATTTCTTTCTTTAACTTTGAAACCTCTTCCTAGTTTTAAGAAAGCTTCCATTTCTTTTGATAGGTCTACATTCCCTATTAGCACAACTCTTCTTCTGGTATCCTCTTCTTCTCCCCTTTCTTCTTTCCATCCTAGTCCCTCTCCTTTCTTCTTCAACTTTATTTTTATTTTCTCTCTAAATTTCTCCTGCCAGCTTTTCATTTCGTAAAACTGGAATGGGGGACTGAAGGTAAACAAAGAATGGAAGAAGGTGTTAGAAAGAGTGGAAAGGACAAGAGAGAAAGAGGAGAGGAGAAGGAAGAAAATTAAAGGAAAAAGAGCGTTGCATAGAAAGTCCAACCACATTCTATATGGAAGTAAATATGTTTAGCCTTTTAGGTGAAAGTACAGTTCACAAGTGAAAGCCACCTGCTAGAAAGTTCCAGAACAACTTTCTAATGGTCTGGAGGGAATAATGTTTTGTGTATATATAATTCCCTATTTCTGTATCTTGTTACTTTTGTACTTGATACAGAGTCTGAAGAAGACCTTGCTAGAAGGTTGAAATGTAACGTTTAGTTTATGTTTTTAATAAAATAAATTACTGCCTTGGTCAACATATATATTTTTTCATATTCATTTTTTTTAAATTTTGGCTCTAATATTTATAGTTACAAAAAAGCCATTTCAAAAGTGAATATAATTAGTTGAATGCAGTGAATTACTACAATTTTTTTATACTTATAGAATATTAAAAAATCTGATTTTAGCAGAATTCAGAATGAATTGCAAGTTTATCTGTTAAAATAAATAACCTTATCATTATTTTTACTAAAATATCGAAAGAGACTAGACTTGGAGCTATATTGATAACCGAGTGTTCACAATTTCTGTACGGAAGGTTCCAGGTTTGAATCCTAGCCTGTGCATTAAGAGTGTGTCTTTCATCAATGCCATCTAATCATTATTTTCGCAAATAGTCAAAAGTGGATGGAAAGCATCGTTATATTGTGAGGATGAAAGTACGTACAAAGAGACGAGACTAGGACAGTATAAGCAGGGGTAGAAAAATACAGGGTGCCCAGTCACCATGGTGCCTGAAAATTTTCACGGACCGCCTGAATTTTCAAATACAGTTCTATTTTTTTTCATTCAAAAAATCCAAGTTTGCTTAACGAATTTTCCATCCTTTTTTTTAAAAAAAAAATAACTAGTACAGTTTGTTTTTTATAGTTTGTTTTTTTCTGTATCACGTTGCTTCACTAAATCAAAATTATAAAAAGCCATTATAAATTTCTTCACTGTTGCTAGAGAAATTTTCAAATCTGGAGCAATGTGGTAGAGTCAGCCATGTAGGCTATTAAATCTTTTAAGATCTCGTTTCAAAATGTTTATACTTTGTTCCATATATCTCTGGAGCAAGGCTGCGCATAGCGACAGAAAAGGGGGAGAAATCAAATGGGCAGAACAAAGCAGTACCCGCTGCTGGGAAGGCAGGTAACTGCAGTAACCCCTCCATGCAATCCCGATCCTCTCAAGTGTTCATTGGTGAAGCTGTCTGGTGTCACTACTTGCACAGAGACTTGTTTTCGTTCGCCTGCTCCGTGTATCATCATCATTGTTTTTTTGGAGCAGCAGATGAACTTGGCTTAAACTTCATATAATCGGTCAAACGACGTGACTAATCCTATAACTTCTTCATTCTTCTTTTTTTTCTCTTTTGCAATCTTTCGTTTGGCACTCCCGCTTTTAAATACCTCTTTCTTTATATGGCGATTAGTTTGCATTTTATTTCCGTCCATAATACTAGATTATATATATAAAAAAATATTACAGTGATAGCTTTACTTTGTTGTTATGAAAACGTGTTAATAACAAATTGAAACAGTAGGCCTACCACCAAAACACGCAATAGAGAAAGGTTAAACGCCCAATACAAATTATTCATACATGGCGTGCATGTCAACATGAATACAGCACAGCGACTGATCTATTTTTAGACAGCGCCAGTGTTCCCACACCACGCCAAGTCATCGAGATTCCTGAATGCTGGCTCAACTCATATGAGCTGTCCACAGAAGAGATCAGCTGAATTAGCCCACATAACACACAAAATAACTGCATCGACGTCTTTCACGTTTATGACAGGATTATCACAGTATTAAAACAAAGACATTTTTTTATTTTAGTCTATTCAAAATTAAATTTTTTAAAGTTTTTTTTTTTTGTGGTGTGGGCCCCTTTGTGGTGCAGTCCCATTGGCTGCAGCCTAGATAGCATGTGCGTAAATGCGTCCCTGTGCCTGTACATAATAAGGAAGGAACGTTTCACTCTTGAGGGCTTTCCCTCCTTACATAACCAACTTCATACCCGACGGCCGCACATCACACAACCAACCCTGCAGAAACAGAAGGAATTGTACTATGAAACTCTGCCTCACCCACAATACTCACCGGACCTCCTGCCAACGAAGTAACACTTCCCCAAGCATCTCGCAAACTTCCTATGAGAGAAATATTTCACAGAGATTGAAGTTTCCGGTTCATTTAAGTGATTTCGTGACAATACTTCCCTGCTGTGATGGTGGCGCTTGGATTCAGATAGTTGTAGTGGATGTCTTCGGCAGCAGACCAGTAAAACAGTCACCATGCAGAGAAGTATTACCTAGAATTAAGGTAAATCAAGCATTAGGAATACTATTTTAAGGCAGATCGATCAAGCAATAAATATGCTTTAAAATGCAATATAATCAGTGAGATATACAGGGTGGGCACAAAGTCGCTTTCCCCAATAAATGAAGAAATCAAATAAAAGAACCTAGGTGACTTGACAATCTTCATTGTACTTCAAAGTGTCGTTTGTACTTCAAATACTGTTCAAACTGTCCCCCACCATGTTCAATGCACAAGGTACATCTCTTCAGCACTGATTTGCAAATATCATGACACAATTGAGGATTGTCATCCAATCTCTTGAACGATTGTTCGATTAGCTGATGCAAGTGAACCAAATCCTGCGGTTTCTCAGAAAACACTTCGTCTTTGACAATACCCCACATGGAGAAGTCACATGGTGTGAGGTCACATGAACATGGTGGCCAATCTGTGGTATCACGACAACCAATCCATTCATGGAAATGTTGATCCAACAACTCTCTCACAACAACACTAAAATGAGGCAGTGCTCCATCGTGTTGCCACGTGAATGGAATGTTTTCATAACGAGGGTTATTGACAAGTTCTTGAATCACAATGTCCTGCAACATCTGAAGGTATGTGTCACCAGTAACAGTTCCTTCAAAAAAGAATGGTCCTATGACACCACCACTCCAAATACCACCCCAAACAGTGACACCAGGGACGTTTAACTCTTCCGTCATATAATTTCGTGTGGATTGGTATCACTCCAATAAACACAATTGTGTCTGTTTACGTGACCGTTCATCTTGAATGAGGCCTCATCTGTCCACAAAATTCATTTCCAGAAGTCTCTGTGAGCTTCGTTCCAAATGAGACATCACTCACAGAACTCAACACGTCGGTCCGGATCACATTCATGTAACGCGTGCAGAAGCTTTGGCCGGTAAGGTTTCATGTTCAAATCCTTTAACATGTTCCTTACAGAGGTATGTGTCATTCCCAGGTCCCCTGCGTGCCTTCTGGTAGACTTCTTTGGGCTGGACACACAAGTCTGAGCAACATGTGCAGTGTTTTCTTCATTTCGTACACTTCGGGGTCATCCGCTTCGCTGTAGATCATGCACAGGACCTGTAGCCTCAAACTGTTGGTTCAGGTTTCTCATGGCTTGACGTGATGGTGGTTTCATACCTGGAAATCTTCTCCTGAATTCTGCTGTCACCACATTTGTGTTTTTGTTGTGTTTCCACCAAGCTTGTAGCATGAAAACACATTGTTCATTTGTTAATTTGCGATTCATATCAAGATCTGCAATGCAAGATAACAACTTCACTCAGTAAACAACTCTCTTCAACAAACAGTAAACAAAACACGTACGGAAAACATTGTTACCAGTCCTAGAGACACAGTAGTGCCAGTCCTAGTACAAAAAAGATGCTCGGTGATACCTTGCTTATTTATTTTCTTTCCTTACTTGTTTTGGGGAAAGCGACTTTGTGCCCACCCTTTATATAAGGAAAAATTATTTGCAAAACACAAAGCAAAACAATATGGCCATTATTTTTTCATCAACCCAATACATAGGAAGGCACATACAAAAGAGAAATATTTTAATTTTCAACAGAAATTTTGCCTGTAAAGATTACCTTAGGAAACATGTGAGAATACACAAAAAGATAAGCCTTTCCTTTGTTCAAGTTTTGGCTAAGATGTTGCCCTCTGCTTGTTAAATTTTATCCCTGGGGAAATTATATTTGGGGGGAAACAACAAATTATTGGCATTTTTTTTCTCACTTTGCCATTCAATTGCAACATTTTCTGTCAGACAGCTGGAATATCCAATTTTGGCGAATGCAGATGTGGCCTCAAGGGCTGTTATTTTCCTAAAACTGTCAAAGAAGTTGAAGAGCATCTCCCCATTTCCCTTTTCTTTGTCCACGGAATTTGGCAGGAATGTGAAAGTTGCAAATGAGTTGTCACGTGACTCGAACTTGTCACCACACAACGTCTGTATTTGTATGAGTGCCAAATACTTGAACAGTAGTGCACGAAGATAGCCTACATGGAATTTTTGATGCGAGCATGATAGTCCTTTACAAAGTCATTTTTTTAAAGATAAGTGTGCTTTTTTTTTAGAACAATGAGCTAGATTTTTTGTGAAGCTACAATGTTAGTAAAAAAAAGTGAGCATTACGAGTTCCAGACTCTGCAATGTCTGGAATCTGCCTTCAAAATAAACGAAAACAGATAAAGCTGGTGGCGTTGAAGACTGTGTTGATCAAAGGATCGGTTCTGAAAATTTGCAAGTGCATCTACACAAGAAGGCAGTAGTAGTAAAGAGGCAAGTTCCTTTTGATTGTTGGTTGCCCATGAAAAATTTAACAAATGAAAAAATTACACGGCTGTAGCTTGATGTACGAGGTCCGACAATAAAGTAATGAGACTGTGGTCCATAATCCACAACCTGGCAACACCTCATGAACTTGCGAGAGGCATGCTGGGAATTATGCTGCCATGTCGTGAAGGAGGTGCAAGGATGTCATCACGTAATAGCTATGGAGCATGGAGTGAACATCAAGTTTCATGAAGGACATTCTGAAAACTGCTTGCGGGAATAAACATTTCTTGAATTCTATTGTTGTGGAGGACAAAACAGAGCATTTTTACTACGGACCTTGTACGAACTAACAAATCGCTGAATGGAAGTCACTAAATTTACCAAGAGGCAAGAAAATGCAGCTCTCAAAGCCAAGGGTGAAGACAATGTTTTTTTTTTAATGATAGCAAAGACATTATTCATCATGAAATTGTTCCAGAAGGTGAAAGTGTAATTAGTTGTTACTATTGTAGTGCTCGGAATGATTATGGAAGAGAACATGAAGGTATCAGACCTCAGTATCCTGAACCGGGCACTTGGTTCCTGCTCCACGATAATGCACGTTCCAACAGAGCAGTGGTTGTCTATACATTCCTAGTCCAAAAACAAGTGAGTGTGTTGAATCATCGACTTTACTCCCCAGATTTATCCACCTGTGATTATTCCCCGTTCCCGAAAGTGAAGCTCCTGCTGAAATTACACACTTTTGATGAACACAAGACCAGACAACAGGTTGTGACGTCCAATCTTCAAGTCATACCACATGAAGACTTGCAGATGTTGTATTGATCGTTGGCCAACTGTGCCAATTGCTGTATTGATGCAGGAGGGATGTACTTTTAGTAATAATCAAGCAATGTTCAATTTTTTGTTTCCTTTTCACAATATAAATCTGTCCCATTACTTGATTGTCTGACCTCGTATATAGTGATAAAGTTACACATACATAATCTATAATAATTGGCGAGTCGGAAGGTGGTATCCTTTGTTGGAAATATTTTTCGGTTTCAGCATGCGTTGTCAAGTTGGTAGTTTTGCAATTTTGCAAGTTAAACACATTTGTAAAATATCATGACTAAAAATACAGAAGAATCAAAAATGAATTCATTCAGTTCTGTAACAACAATTGATCATGAAATGATATATACAATGATGGACATTATATATGCAGTACTGGTAATCACTTATGTTTTGTATTCAAGGAGACCTGGACTAATTATGTGTAACTTGGTGACCCTCCTAACGAATTCCAACATCCTGTGTTGCATGGCCGAGTGAACGTGTGTAAGTTGCGCTCCCAGAATTTCGTTATACAAAGGCAGGTGTAAAGAGGATAAGCGGTGTTGTTTCATAGAAACTGTTTCGTAAGTGATAGTGTGAACGATTTCTGTATAGAGATACTTTCCCACCCCAGTCACTCTATCGAAATATTGAATAGTTTCTCTCGCTTGTGAACGCGAACAAAGCAGCCAGCAGCCATGGCGCCTAGAAAACACGGAGCATCAGCAGCAGCTGGAGGTCAGTCACCCCTGCAGGACACAGAGGCCTTCGTCAGGGAGATCTGCGAGCAAGTGAAATCAGCGGTGCAAACCCCAGAAGTGCTAAAACTGATCACAGATTCCATAATTGAATCGATCACAAAAGCTGTGGTGGATCGTTTGACAGAAACGATGAAGTTCAATTCGGAAGAAGTCAACTACCTTCGCGCGGAACTCGCGGACAGAGACGAAAATATCCGAAATTTGCAAGAAAAAACAGAGGATCTGTAACAATACCAAAGAAGAAATAGCATACGTATCTTCGGAATTCCAGAGACCGAAGGGGAAAGTACCGACAACATCGCCCTCTCTCTTTTTGAGGAGCATTTAGGGGTTCACATAAGCAACGGTGATTTGTGCCGCACGCACAGGGTAGGTCCGAAGTCTCCCGGGTCGCACAGAGGCATCATCGTGAAATTTACTAATTACAGGGCAAGGTCGCTAGTTTTCAGGAACAAAAGAAAACTAAAAAACTCTGGAATCTCCATAAGAGAAGATCTCTGCAGTGCACGGCTGCAGCTTCTCAGGAAGGCCATCGAGAAGTTCGGTCTCAAACAGGTGTACACGGAAGATGGGAAAATAGTGATCAGGAAAGGTAACACAAAACACTATGTCACATCATGTAGACAACTATCAAACCTATAAAACAATCTAGCCGTAATACGCGATAAAAAAAAAAGAAACAAGAAAAAACTCTGGGATCGCAACAAGTGCCTCCTATGTCGCTCATAGGAAGTGTATTCTACAAGAGCCATGAAAACTAATAATCTAAATATGTTTAATTCTATTTTGCCGTTAAAATATTATGTGTTTGTGTCTTCGTCTCAAGCAATAGTGTGTGATTGTGTGTCGTTGTTTGTGTACTCGTTTCCACCCGATGAAGAGAAGAAATAACCTGGATGCGTGTCTTAGAAATTTTCGTGTTAGTCAGGTAAGTGCTTGCCTTGATATATTGTTCGCTTTTTTGATCAAAGAACGTCCCCACAGCTACGTATTCCGATCGGCTGCAGAGAGAGGGGAGGGAAGGAGAAACAGTAGCGCCTTTTTCTTTCAAGAATGGGTGAAAACGTCATGAGAGAGAGCGACCCCTACCCGCCTGACCATCAAACAGTCTCAACCCCCGTTACTCGGTCAAAGACCCACGACACCCTGGTTCGGAAGCAGAGGTTGCCAAATTTATCCGACCTCAGCATAGCACACGCAAACGTTCGTTCTTTAATCCCGAAAATAGACGAACTGAGGTTCGTGGTACGCCAACGTGCTTACGATATCGTAATACTAACGGAAACGTGGCTCTGTAGCGCAGACGGGACGAACGAAATCAACATCCCCGGTTACTCGGTTTTCCGTAACGACAGAAACAAGAAAGAGGGCGGGGGCATTGCCATATATATCCGCTCGGCGCTGGCAGTAAAATTCGTAGACTTCCGACCATCCGAAGCCAATGATATTGAATATATTAGCATGATAGTTAGTGTAAGTGACCTAAAACTTGGCATTTGCGCGTTTTACCATCCACCAAATGTACCCTATACAAATCTCGCCATCATGGAAGAAATTATTTCAGATAACTATGCCAGCGTAGACGCTTTCCTTATGCTAGGCGATTTTAATTGCGACATGCTCAGCACACAAAAAGCGGAGACCCTGTTTCTTAAAGATATTATAAAATCGTATAGTTTAACACAATTGATTGATAAACCCACTAGAATAACAGAATCTTCCGAAACATTGTTAGATTTAATAATTGTTGACAACCCCAACATTGTATCTTCTTTCGAAATCGCGAGTCCAATCGGAACTTCAGACCACTGCTTGACGAGCGTGTCACTGCATTGCGCAAAACCCAGGGATAAAGCCAAGTACGTTACGTACCGAGATTTTAAGAAATTTGAATATGAAAATTTTTGTCTAGATGCTGTAAACATCAATTGGAATGAAACGTTTAAACTTGGAAACATCGATTCTAAAATAGAATTTCTTGAGAAAAATCTCGTCGCCTTGTTTAACGCTCACGCCCCATTACGAACGGTTAGGGTGACGAAAGAGCCAGCGCCGTGGCTAACGGATAATCTTAAGCTGCTCATGAAACTGAGGGATGGTGCGCTGCGTAAATACAAGCGAAGCAAATTAATTTTACATTGGGACGAATATAAAAGATTAAGAAATTTTACCACTTCTGTTATGAGGCAAGAGAAAAAAGCTTATTTTTCTTTTATTGTAAATAACAATAAGAGAAATTCAAAGAATATGTGGAATAGCCTAAAAACAATTGGTATCGGTAGCAAACGGAACGCGGGAGAACTTCCGCCTCACCTGAGCAGTCCCTCTGAAATTAATAAACATTTTGCAAATGTCTACGACAGTGTTCTTCGAGACAAAGCCATTATTGCAAAGGAGTGCAAGTATTTCTTAGAGAACTGCTTTCAAAACGATGCAAAAGAATTATCCTTTTGCCAGGTTCAAGATTCTGAGGTTGAAAAGGCAGTGTACAGTATTCGATCAAATGCTGCAGGAGTGGACAACATTACGTGCAAAATGCTTAAACTGGCCCTTCCCTTCATACTTACGGCACTCACGCATACCATAAATTTTTCTCTGAAAACCAGCCAATTTCCAAATGCATGGAAAGAAGCTCGAGTTATTCCGCTCCCCAAAAAGCAGGCGTTAACCTCTCTAAGCGATTTAAGACCAATCAGCATTCTATCAATATTTTCAAAAGTCACAGAAAAGATAATATCTATACAATTAAAAGAGTACATTGCAAAATATAATATCTTACCTGATTCTCAATCAGGTTTCCGTACTTCTCATAGTACAACCACGGCATTATTATCTGTCACGGACAATATTTTACGTTCAATTAACGATAAAAACTAACTATACTAGTGTTATTAGACCTTTCTAAAGCTTTCGATCTTGTCAATCATAACCTTCTCCTAGCAAAAATGAAATACTACAGTTTTTCGAAGCCTGTAATAAACTGGTTCCAATCATATCTAAACGAAAGAAGACAAAGGGTTTTTTACCCTGCCGACACCGGATCATCACCGATAACATTAAATGGAGGAGTCCCGCAAGGTTCCATTCTGGCCCCCCTTTTATACACCTTATACGTCGCTGATATATCAAAGACCATCAGCCATTGTAATATACATTGTTACGCGGATGATACGCAGTTGATGATATCGTCATCACCATCAGATTTGTTAAACAAGATAGATAATCTAAACAATGATCTACATACCCTTAACAATTGGCTCACTGCAAATGGGCTCGCAATTAACCAGAATAAATGCGTCTACACAATTTTAGGCTCTAGCTATTATCTTGAAAAAGTAAATTATGATACGATTAACATCAAAATTAAAAACCAAAACATAATTTATGCACCAACCGTTAAAAATCTAGGCCTTACTTTTGATCCCAAATTTTCCTGGGCAGGACATATCTCAGCGCAATGCACAAAAGCACTAACAATAATGAGATCACTCTACAGGAGGAGAGACTTTTTCACTAGAGAAACGAAATTATATCTCATCGAAACTCTAATATATCCTATTTTCGATTACTGTGATGTGGTGTACGGCACGAATTTACAACGTAAAATATCGAACAGAATACAAAAAATACAGAATTCTTGCATTCGTTACGTTCTCTCGATCAGGAGAAATCAGCACATCCTACCCTTGCTCAATACATACAAAATCCTTAACATGTCTAGGCGACGCCTCCTGCATCAGTGTTCTACAATATATAAAGTATTAAAATTGCAAACACCTAGCTATCTCCACGAGAAACTGGCATTTAGAAATTCCATACATCCATACAATACTAGAGGTCGGCGAAAAATCGACATTCCCCGCCACTCTGCTGTCAGTTTCGAAGGCTCCTTCTCCCTCTGGTCTGCAAAGGTTTGGAATGCTCTCCCCGATTATGTTTCTTTTGCTACAACACCCAAAAACTTCAAAGAACAAGTCGTATTATTTTTATTGGAAAGACAAAAATTCAGCATTAGCTCGTACGGCTAAGCAACAGGAATCAAGTAAAGTAAAACCATGTATTTTGCAAACACTTATCTGACACAAAGAATATTTCAACCTGTGTGCATGCTATTTTAGTATCTATCTGGAAATTGCGTATGTACACGTGTGTATGTGTGTGTGTGTGTGTGTTAATGTATCTGTCATTGTATTCTCTTATAATTTTATTATTTTTCATTTATGTCATATTCATTCATGTTATGTTATTTGATTTCAGTATTATTCAGTATTATAAATGTATGTATTGTAACTTTTATTCACCAGAGTTAGGTGGTAGAGCAGCCCAAGGCTGAATCTCGCTCTGTAGTAAATAAAAAGACTTTTCAATTCAATTCAATTCAATTTTCAGAATTAACAAGCTAATGGAACTGTTATTTTTTTATTTATTTAAGTTGGGGGGTGGGATCAACAGGCATTTAGCTGCCCAATTATAGGTCTCCGCTAATTACATTCAAAAGTTACAGCTACAAATATACATGTCACACACATACAAATAAATTTGTGGTTGATAACATTATCAGTATTTGACATGCAAACCTAGAATATGCTCAATCGAAAACTGATAATATTATATAAAACTGCAAATTATTGATATGTACAGTGTGTCTGAGAAAAAATATACCAATAAAGAATTTAAATAACTCAACAATCGTTAACGACTGAAATGTCAAATAACGTTTATTTGGAAGAGAAAATCATAGAATTTTTTTTTAACCAAAGAACAAGAAAAAAAATTCACCTTAGTAGATCTCAATGTGTGCTCCTTTGGTGGCACGACAAACATCAAGGGAGTCAAACTCCATTCAAGTGTTCTTCAACATTTGATGAGTGACGGAGCCACATGCATCGATAATTCTTTCTCGGAGTTCATTGAGGTCATGCACAGGTGTTTGGTAAACCATAGTCTTCACATAACCCCAAAGGAGGCAAGTCTGGTGACCGTGGTGGCCATTTAATGGGTCCACCCCTCCCAATCCAATTACCAGCGAAAATGTTATTAAGGAACTTAGTAACACAACGGGCATAATGTGGGGGGCCCCATCCTGCTGAAATATGTACCCTTGAGGTATACAAGGTACAGCATACTGTTGGAACATTTGCAGGTAACTTGCACCTGTACCTGTAGCTTCCTCAAGGAAAAAGGACCCAATTACGGAATCTCGTGTCAAACCACACCACACATTCAACTTTGGGCTGTCGTGTTCATGTTCAACAACTCCATGAGGATTCTGCTTACCCCATATTCTACAGTTATGTCTATGTACTTTTCCGGAAATGTGGAAGGTAGCCTCATCTGAAAATGTTACGCGTGTCAGGAATTCATTGTCATCATCAATGCATGATAGCACTTCACTAGCATAATCAAACCTAGCGGGTTTATCACTGCACTTCAGTTTCTGAACAAGCTGTAACTTGTAAGCTCTAAGCCTTAACCTTTTATGTACGATATCATGCACAGTAGAACGTGGAATTTGAAGTTGAGAACTAGCACGTCTCAGAGATGTATGTGTGCTTCTCTGGAAAGCTTCCTGAACTGCAACCACTTTACCCTCGCTCACACGCTTCTGACCACTACCTTTCTTCCTCAAGAAAGACCCTGTTTCCAGCAATTGTTTATGCCATTTAACAATGTAATGACGTTCTGGTGCTTCCTGTCCATATTGTTACCGGAATCTTCTTTGTACTGTTACAGGAGACTTCAATTCTGCAAACCAAAAGCAGCACCGTGCATGCGCTTAATTATGTTACGATGTTTTCCCTTCTGGTGGTAAAAAAAAATCCTTTCTTCCCTCTTCCAAATAAATGTTATTTGACTTTTGTATCGCTAACGATTGTTGAGTTATTTAAATTCTTTATTGGTATATTTTTTCTCGGACACACTGTACAACAAAATTAATGCAAGAAATAGAAGTTTACCACCTAACTATATTTATTATTTTTCTGACAGGAGAATCAACTAATGATGGTTCACTATGGGATATGTATATGGATATGAATATTAAAGTATATTAGAGTATATTTTGGATGCAATATTATCAGTGCAAGTTAATGCATCAAGTAAAAATAAGTGGAAAAAAACACACACAAAAAACCTGAGATGCAAGTAAATGAGTAATTTTTATGATTTTGCAAATGTAGCAGTAATTTAGCAAAGTATCTTAGGTGCTATTTTATGGGGGTAGAAAATTTTTGATTCATATGTATATATGTATGTGTGTGTTTATAGCTATATAGGATATATATGCTGTCTCTAGACAGTCAGTAGAATTCCACCCCTCCTCTGGAAACTTTTTAATACCACACTGCAGTTACCCAATAGAAATCCCACCCATGCTTTCAAATGGCACATTTAAAGCATGTTGACAGTAGTTGTAAGATGGAAAACCTTTATTCCATGATGCAGGCTTTTTAGCAGAGCAAATTGTTAATGGCTTTTCCTGATCCAAAGTACAAAGCAAATAAGGAAACTTCATCCCTTGGTGTCACATATTATTACAGAGCAATTACAGCAACTGATGTGCAACCACAGTGCAGAACTGTTATTTTGACAAAATCCTGTTTCCCTACTGGTTGATTTGCGGACGGTGATTTTGAACATCATTGCTTCCAAACACTAGGCCTAATTGGTTGTTTGACTGTGAGTTCCTTCGTAGGGAAATGTGGCAACAGAGGATCACTGCCATAAAGGCAGTTCTTGCACCGGATATAAGAACAGCAATCCTGTAATATTTGGAAATTTTTTGCATGTTACATTTTGAACATTTATACAAACAAATTTATTGAAAATTATCTTCTTAATGTCAAGAAATTTTAAAAAGCTGGTATCAGCGTTTATCCCTCATTTTCACATGGTGCTGATATTTATAGTTTACTGTTATGTAGTACAGTAATATAAGACTTGTTGTGTTGCATGTTTAATGCCTACTCCTGAAATTAGCAAGTAGATAAATCAGTTTATCTTGTCACTGCAATCTATAATTGTTCACATTGAAGAATTTAATGAAGTTAGTATTGGTGATAGTGAAAGGAGTGAAAGTCACAGTAATGTTATCTTGGCATCTCACGTAAGCAATTATTAAAGTACAGTCTCATTTCTTGATAGCACAGAAAACTAGATGCTACTCCCTTAAAGTCTTTTGTACTGCAGATATTAGTAATTATTTTAGAAGCACACCTACATTTGTATGTTCATTTTTTTTTCAGATGCTTGAACAAGAGCTATATGGAAGGACAGGTCCAAGATGTTCCAAAGTTATTTACCCATTTACCAGTATCTGCAGGAAAAATGAGTGAACAAGAGCAACCAAAAAATAATCCAGAATATCTAAGTGAAGAAGGGATAGTAGAGGCTGAAACTTCAAAATCGTCTAAAACCAAGGGATATATTGAAGATGACAAGGGTGATAACAAAAGAAAGCAATATATTTGTTCCTTGTGCACCAAAAGTTTCTTCAAAGAAGAACATTTGAATAAACATATAAGGGTTCATACAAGAGAGAAGCCTTTCAATTGTTCAATATGCAAGAAACATTATGAATATGAACATGGCCTTAATAGACATATGAGAAGGAAGAATCCTTTTAAGTGTCCAATTTGCAAAATTAATTTTGCATATGAAGGAGATCTTCAGATGCATGGGAGAGTTCACAGCCAAGAAAAGCCTATCAATTGCACAATTTGCGAAAAAAAAATTGCACATAAATATTACCTTAAAATACATAGGAGAACACACACAAAAGAAAAACCTTTTAAGTGTGCAATTTGCAACAAAGATTTTGCCCAAAAACATAACCTTAGTAGACACATGAGAATACACACAAAAGAGAAACCTTTTAATTGTTCTATTTGCAGCAAAGTGTTTTCGTTCAAGGAACTGCTTAATATGCATATGAGGACACACACAAAAGAAAAACCTTTTAAGTGTGCAATTTGCAACAACGATTTTGCCCAAAAACCACACCTCAATAGACACCTGAGAATACACACAAAAGAAAAACCTTTTAAGTGTACAATTTGCAACAAATATTTTGCCCAAAAACCACACCTCAATGGACACATGAGAATACACACAAAAGAGAAACATTTTAATTGTTCTATTTGCAGCAAAGTGTTTTCGTTCAAGGAACCGCTTAATATGCATATGAGAATACACACAAAAGAAAAACCTTTTAAGTGTGCAATTTGCAACAACGATTTTGCCCAAAAACCACACCTCAATAGACACCTGAGAATACACACAAAAGAAAAACCTTTTAAGTGTACAATTTGCAACAAATATTTTGCCCAAAAACCACACCTCAATGGACACATGAGAATACACACAAAAGAAAAACCTTTTAAGTGTGCAATTTGCAATAAAGATTTTGCCCAAAAACTACACCTCAATGGACACATGAGAATACACACAAAAGAGAAACCTTTTAATTGTTCTATTTGTAGCAAAGAGTTTTCCTACAAAGTCTCACTTAATACACATATGAGGACACACACAAATGAAAAACCTTTTAAGTGTGCAATTTGCAATAAAGATTTTGCCCAAAAACTACACCTCAATGGACACATGAGAACACACACAAAAGAGAAACCTTTTAATTGTTCTATTTGCAGCAAAGTGTTTTCCCACAAGAACTCGCTTAATACACATTTGAGGACACACACAAAAGAAAATCCTTTTAAGTGTGCAATTTGCAACAAATATTTTGCCCAAAAACCACACCTCAATGGACACATGAGAATACACACAAAAGAAAAACCTTTTAAGTGTGCAATTTGCAATAAAGATTTTGCCCAAAAACCACACCTCAATAGACACATGAGAATACACACAAAAGAAAAACCTTTTAAGTGTGCAATTTGCAATAAAGATTTTGCCCAAAAACCACACCTCAATAGACACATGAGAACACACACAAAAGAGAAACCTTTTAATTGTTCTATTTGTAGCAAAGAGTTTTCCTACAAAGTCTCACTTAATACACATATGAGGACACACACAAATGAAAAACCTTTTAAGTGTGCAATTTGCAATAAAGATTTTGCCCAAAAACCACACCTCAATAGACACATGAGAACACACACAAAAGAGAAACCTTTTAATTGTTCTATTTGTAGCAAAGTGTTTTCCTACAAGAACTCGCTTAATACACATTTGAGGACACACACAAATGAAAAACCTTTTAAGTGTGCAATTTGCAATAAAGATTTTGCCCAAAAACTACACCTCAATGGACACATGAGAACACACACAAAAGAGAAACCTTTTAATTGTTCTATTTGCAGCAAAGTGTTTTCCCACAAAAACTCGCTTAATACACATATGAGGACACACACAAATGAAAAACCTTTTAAGTGTGCAATTTGCAATAAAGATTTTGCCCAAAAACTACACCTCAATGGACACATGAGAACACACACAAAAGAGAAACCTTTTAATTGTTCTATTTGCAGCAAAGTGTTTTCCCACAAGAACTCGCTTAATACACATTTGAGGACACACACAAAAGAAAATCCTTTTAAGTGTGCAATTTGCAACAAATATTTTGCCCAAAAACCACACCTCAATGGACACATGAGAATACACACAAAAGAAAAACCTTTTAAGTGTGCAATTTGCAATAAAGATTTTACCCAAAAACCACACCTCAATAGACACATGAGAATACACACAAAAGAGAAACCTTATAATTGTTGTATTTGTAGCAAAGAGTTTTCCCGCAAGGACTTGCTTAATATACATATGAGGACACACACAAAATAAAAACTTTTTAAGTGTTCAATTTGCAATAAAGATTTTTTCCAAAAATCTAACCTTAATGTACACATGAGAACACACACAAAAGAGAAACCTTTTAATTGTTCTATTTGCAGCAAAGTGTTTTCCCACAAGAACTCACTTAATATACATATGAGGACACACACAAAATAAAAACTTTTTAAGTGTTCAATTTGCAACAAAGATTTTGCCAAAAATAACACAACCTTAATAGACACACGAGAATACACGCAAGAAAGAAACCTTTTAAATGTTATATTTGCATCAAAGAGTTTTCCTACGAAGACTCACTTAATAAACATATGAGGGTACACACAAATGGAAAACCTTTTATGTGTACAATTTGCAACAAAAATTTTGCCCCGAAAACAACACCTTAATGTACACACAAGAGTACACACAAAAGAAAAAACTTATCATTGTTTAAAATATGACAAGTATTATACCCATAAATGTATATACTTACTAAACATGTGAAGAATAAAATAGAACCATAAAAACCATTTGCACACAGGGAATGGTGGTTTGGCGCAGTGAGTGTTTCTGAGTATAAATCTCTGGAAATTCTTGTCATTCTGTGCATATATCATTTGGGATGGGATCCACAGCTCTATATTATACAAATCGATACTTCATGTCTACAACTATGGTGCCACCATTTTATTAATTGAGATCTCAACCATCCCTTCTAATGGCACTGTGCAAACCTGATTTGATATAGTTGTAAGAAAGTCATCATTCGTAACAGGATGTGTTTTTTTTTTAAATAGCAAGCCATTGCTTAACAAATTTTTTTAGCCAAAGTACCAAGCAAAGGAAGAAGCTTCATCACCAGTAGGAGTAACTGGTGTTAAAGCTTCCCTATTTTGATGCATTTTTATTAATTCATGACAATTATTATCCCTTGTATTATTCAAGTTTGATCAACAGACTGATCTCCCTCACCATGCAATATTTACTTGCGATACCAATGTCCATGACATAGTGGTTAGCACAGTGCACTATGATGCTAGAGGTCCAAGGCAAGGTTGTTAAACGTCCAGACATTTTAGGTAAATTCAATTCCGGTCCAGGAGAGAAAATCAGAAAGCGTAAATAGGTTCTGGACCGTAGAGAACCGTTTTATCTGGGAAGTATTTCAATTCTGTCCAGGATCCTTTTTTCCGGATGAATTTAAATACAGTCTAGGAACCTTTTTTTCTGAATCAATTTAAATACTGTCCAGGAACCTTTTTTCCGAATCTATTTATATTCGGTTGAAGAAGCTTTCTTCCAGGATCAAGTTAAATACCGTCCAGGAACCTTTTTTTCCAGGATCAATTTAAATATTGGCCAGGAACTCTTTTTTCCAAATCAGTTTAAATAGGGTCCAAATTCCATATTGAAATGAAACAATATGCAACTTGGATCGAATTTTAACTTGTGCAAGAGAAGATATTTATAAAAATATTTATCCACTTGTGAGCATGAAAGACTGATCCAGGTGCTGGCTGTTTCGAGAATCTAAGGAACAAGGCTGCGTATAATGGCAGCAATGGACAAAATGCAAAATCTGCAGTCATGTTACCCATCTCCATGTAGCCCCATTCTCTTAAATGTATTCCTTCTCTTGGTTGAGACCTCTTGAGTCACTACTTGCGCACATTTGTTTTCTTTCGCTTGCTTGTTGCCTTTGTTGAAAAGAACATTTGAATAGCCATGCCATTGCACTGCAATGTAAATCTTAGGGCAAACAAGTGACGAACAAAATTCTTTAGGGACATGACAGGGGTGGAGTCGACACCGGAAAACTTTGGCAATGAACAGTGCCATTTACCCCGAATTTTATTGCATAAAGGACAATTCCCCTTGATGTAGAAACACTTCCCATCCCTGCTGTGATAGCTGCAGCCTCACATTACCTCATCGATAGCTCCTATTGGTTGCGGTTCCTGGATTCGAATGTCTGAGTAACATGTGACGGGTTCTGTAACACTTCGACAAGGGAGGTTTTTGAACGTGGCTCATGAGAGAGCAACAGAATTTTGATTGTTTTCCTTCGTACGGTTTCTACAACCGCAGTGTGGCATTCCAATGTATACCGTACTCGCAGACATTTTTAGAAGGTAACTTTTAATCCATCAACCCTGGTTGAGGAATTGTAAATAAATTGAATCAAACTAAAGGTTAAAAGATAAAAATCAGCAACTTACGTGTGTGAGTATGAAATTTTTCGTACTACGTTTCGGAGGTTACACTACCTCCTTCTTCAGGTTAAAACGATGTTTTTCAGACACCTGACATGGTGCCTCGTCGTGAAAGTGATGGTTAAGGATTTAGGTTAAAAATGTTGCAGGAAGGACACTTTCTAAAAATGAATGTAGACTCACATCTAAAACCGCGCAATATACATAAAAAACAAAGGAACGTCCAAGGTTGACGTCGGCGAACTGCCGACCAGTGCTCGGGGTAGGCGAATGCAGGGTGTCAGCTCCATACCGGGAGAAAGAAAACTTCTCCTCCTCAATCCTTCTGAACTGGGGCTCGGGAGTCACCAATCCAAGGTGAAATCGACTTCCACCTCGGCGGCTTTCCTAACCTCAGGAGTAACACGGAAGCCTATCTCGTCCCTATTCACTGCGGCTTTTTCCCATTTTTTAAAGAAGTTAACCCAGCCGTCTTCTAAATTCCCATCGTCCCTATTAAGTTTGTTCCAATTTTTCGTGCATATATAGGCAGCTTCATATACATTTCTGTCCAATTTATTGTTAACCTCTCTAATAACTTCCCTCTTAACAATCTTATGTCGGTGGACCAATAGGTGTTCAGATAATCCTGTTTTGGGTATGCCCTCCTTTACATCCTTATCATGCTCTCCCCACCTAATTTGCATACTTCTCCCGGTCTGTCCCACATATTCCTTTCCGCATTCACATACTATCCTATACACTCCCTTCTGCTCTTCAGGGTTATTGCGCCTATCCCCCCTCCCTTTCTTATAAGAGGTAAAGTGTTTTTCAATACTCCGGGGTGCTCTTACCCCACATTTTATCCCGTAACTCCTCACGGACTTTTCAATTTTCTCGGAAATACCCTTATAATAAGGAATCCCGACAAAATATTTATTCTTTTCACCGTTTCCTACCTCAATTCTTTTCTCCTCTTTGTCATTTTGCGATGTTTCTTGTCCAACAATCTTTTTTGCCCTCCTAGCCACTTTTTCCAGGTCGCGGATAGTATATCCATTCTTTACCCCCACCTTCCTTATCCATTCTCCTTCTTTCTCTTTCTCTTTTTCGTCATTGCACAGTCTTTCGGCGCGAATGAAAAAGTTAAGAAAAACATTTAATTTAGTTCTATTCGAATGTTGGGATTTCTTATGGAGGTACAGCTCTCCGGCCAACGGTTTATGAAAGACCCCGGTTATGATCCGTTGACCGGTTTTAGTGAGGCACAAGTCAAGAAAGTGAATTTTTCCGTTTGTCATATCTTCTCTAGTAAACCCAATTCTGGGGTCCTGTTTCCCCAGTTGGTCGAAAATGCTGTCAAGTGTAATTTCATTCCCTATGATGAGGATGTCATCCACGTATCTCCCATAATATTTTACCCCCCCCCCCCCTACATGCTCCATAGCGGCTTTTTCGACGTAGTGCATGAAGATGTTGGCCACAAGGCCAGAGATGGGATTGCCCATGGCCAACCCTTCTTTTTGTCGGAAGATTTTATCGTTAACGTAGAAGTAATTATAACCCGTAACGAGAAAAAACCACCGGACATACTCCCAGGCGACCAGGATTTCAACATTTTGGTCAATCAACCATCTATACAAACAATCTCCAGCTTTGTCCCGGGGGACACTGGGGTACAGATTAATAACATCGAAACTACAGATTACGTCCCGTTCTTCTATGGTGAGTTTCTCAATAGTTTCTTTAACCATAAGGGAGTTATTGACGCTATACGGAGTGTCCATATTTATTTTTCCCATCCTCTTAATCATTTCTTTAGCTAAACCATATCCCGGATGTGCATACATGGGGATGATGGGTCTGAGGGGTATCCCTTCCTTATGGGTCTTAGGTATCCCAAAGGCCGTGGGAATATTCCCTTCCTTAATCCCCTTAAGTAATTTCTTTTTTTCCGCGCTTCCCAAGGTAAAACTGGTTTCAATGCCTTTCCTGAATTCTCGTTTGATCTTACGGCTGGGTTAACTTCTTTAAAAAATGGGAAAAAGCCGCAGTGAATAGGGACGAGATAGGCTTCCGTGTTACTCCTGAGGTTAGGAAAGCCGCCGAGGTGGAAGTCGATTTCACCTTGGATTGGTGACTCCCGAGCCCCAGTTCAGAAGGATTGAGGAGGAGAAGTTTTCTTTCTCCCGGTATGGGGCTGACACCGTGCATTCGCCTACCCCGAGCACTGGTCGGCAGTTCGCCGACGTCAACCTTGGACGTTCCTTTGTTTTTTATGTATATTGCGCGGTTTTAGATGTGAGTCTACATTCATTTTTAGAAAGTGTCCTTCCTGCAACATTTTTAACCTAAATCCTTAACCATCACTTTCACGACGAGGCACCATGTCAGGTGTCTGAAAAACATCGTTTTAACCTGAAGAAGGAGGTAGTGTAACCTCCGAAACGTAGTACGAAAAATTTCATACTCACACACGTAAGTTGCTGATTTTTATCTTTTAACCTTTAGTTTGTATCTAATTGTGAGTAATTCGCACATTATCAGTATGTTATAAATTGAATCCCAGACTAGGAGAGAAAATCTGCAAATGTAAATGACTTCTATACATTGTAAGACCTTTTAATATTTAAAGCATTTCAATTCGGTCCAGGAACCTTTTTACCGGATCAATTTAAATACTGTTCAGGAACCTTTGTTTGGGATGAATTGAAATTCGGTCCAGAAACCTTATTTCCTGCATGAATTTAAATACAGTCCAGGAACCTTTTTCAGAATCAATTAAAATACATTCCAGGAACCTCATTTCAATGAAACAATATGCAACTTGGACCAAATTTAAAATATGCGAGAGAAAAAAATTCCGGTCCTGCAGTAGAACCCAATAGACTTTATGGGTTCGTGGACCTTTAACAACCCTGGTCCCAGGTTTGAATCCCAGCCTGCGAATGGATGTTCTTTGTGAGTATCCCTTCATCAATTTAATTATATCATTACTGAACCTCATATTTGCAGTTAGCAAAACGTGGCAGAAATGTGAAGTAAAATAAATCAACCAATCAATGCTTGAATAATTATATTGAAAACATTTTTACCCTTGAACTTGATTAGGTAAATTTCAGTGTGAAATTCTTATACAGTTAATAATTTCTTATAGATTAATATGTCCTGTAACATTTGCGACTCATGTTTGTAGATGTATTTCATGTCTAAGTATGTGAAAATGGCAAATGTAAACTTCACATATGAAATAAAATATTTTAAATATTGAATTGTATTAGACTGTTTTCATACAATGGAATATCATTTATGCTTTATATTGTTAATATACTTGTGTGTGGGTGGTGAGAGGTGGTAATAGATACTATTGAAATAGAGAGAACATTTTCTTGTACCCTTGAATTTCTGGAAAGTACGCCTTGGATACCGGGAATTATACTTGAATTTTATCATGATCCTGCAGTGGCCACCTTGTACTAGCAAAGTTAAAATCAGTTATGGACACAGATTTTGTGATATGTTAATAACAAATTTATTTTTATTGGTGATAAAGTTTAATGCCCTGATAATCTCTACCTCGTTTCAAATAATGTTTAAATATGATGTTAGTGTGATTGGAATGAGATTGCATTGATTGAAATTATTTTTTTCTCTTTGAAAATTATTATGATATTTTATGTTCAATTTTGTGCATGAAGTTTTTGTGTTTCTTAACATATTGAATAATTTTGATGAAGAATCTTTTAAATGTGTAATATTTCAAAGTTCTCATTTTTCAGAAAGCAACAATACTCAATGCCAGTGATTCATGAATAGTTCTAGATCATCCTTCTGAAAATGCAAATTTTAATGAACAATTTTCAGCAAGTAATCATTGTTTTGCAACATCTAAACCTCATTGCACAGCTGGGAAATGCTGTGTTTGAAATCGATTCCATTTTAAAATATCACGTTCGTTTTATGACATTAAATAACTCACTAATTATTCTCCTGCAGCATTATAATACTTGGAGCCATGGTGTTTAGGGTGTCTGTTTCTATGCAGGAGACCCGGGTTCAATTCCCGGGGTGGATGATGTAAGGTCAGAATTTTCTGGCCTTCTCCTCCCCCTCCCCCCCAAAGCATATCTGGGGTTCACCAAGCCTCAAATCAATAGATACCTGTTGGCAGCCCCATGGGGTAAAGGCAGTTGGAGAGTGGTTCTGATCACATCACCTCCAAAAATGGCTGAGATCGAGAATGTGTCTGGGCCTACCCCCACATACCCTAAATGTGCCTTCATGGCATTGTGCTACATCCACAGGAAACTCATTTTGTTTTTAGGTTTTCTTAAGAAAAGCATTATGATACTTTAAAAAGTCTTGGGACATTTGGTACTTTTTTTTTTGTGAACTTCTCTGTAGACCCAGATAGGATTTTTGAAGTGTTGCAAGACTTTTTAACGGATTTTTGAAGTGTTGCAAGACTTTTTAACATGCTGCAGTTACAAAAGAAAAATATTAAAAAATCGGTTGATTGTCTCTTCTTCAGTTTCATGTAAATACTATTATTTCCTGCCTTTTGGGTTAGCCTGGAGATGTAGAAAAGAGACATAATAATATATGCAAATACAGTTGTTAAAATAACGCCTTTTTATGCCATGCTGTCCATCATTCTCTGTCATTTGCAACAAAAATAAGTTGCTGCAGTAAAGGCTGATACCAACAGTCACATAAGAGTGCAAGAATAAATTATACAAACCACAACCCTCCTGCCTTGCTTGAATGTAGATAAAACAAATCGAATTCCACAGCAGCCTTCACATGTCTTTCGCAAGAAGTCCTAAATCATCTGACCCGGAAACAGTCCAGGATGGTAATAATGCTGGTTTTAAAACGTCCGCCACAAGCGTGCAAGAAGGAATTTAAAATTAAATATATCCTCTGTTTCCACACAGCCTTTACACCTACCAGGTAGTTATATGCCTTCAAGAAGTTTGGTCACAGCTTTCCCTTTATCCATGCCTTTGATCTTGTCAATCATCTGCTTCCCAGGAGGTGGAGGGTTTGTTCGGTAATTCTCTGAAAAACTAATCTGCCACAAGGAAGGGTGAGCGAATTTTTGGAAAGGTCAAATGTTTCTCTTGGCCTTGATTGTAGCAACTCAAAGACAATGGTATCGGAAGGAATCGGTTGGAAAATTTCAACCAATACTTACCAATACCACTGGTATCATCCGATACGGTTACATCGGTATCTGTATTGGCTCAGTCCTAGTAGTTATTGTAGTTAATTAATACATGACTTTTTCCTTCATGCCTTCTCAAGCATCCATTCATGCCAACTATGATGTTCAGCCAAAGTTCCCTCATGAGGAAGTGACTGGTAACTAAAGTGCTACAACACATTATTTCAAAATTATAACTTTGTTCAACCTGATTCTGGAAATGTGTACCTTTTTTGTTGTAATTGCCAACAACCAATTTTAGTATGATTTGAGGAAAATTGCCTAATGAATGAAACCTTTTGACTTGTTGACTTTTACTGCTCTTCTAAGTCTTTACTTTTCTTTGAATTTTTCCAAATTTTGACAATCGTTGATCCTCAAAGTACTTAAAAAGACCCAGCCAACTCTTGAGTGCCACAGTGAAGAGCATATAATTTACTACAAGAGTGTGGAAAAATAATTGTGGACATTTGCATCCCTCCCTTAATTAGAAAATTAATATGTCAAATGTCTAAACAGCTTTCTTTCAACAATTGCCTCAAGTTGATATTCTTTATTTGAGTACCTGCATGGGTTGTGCAACATCAGTCAACCCCCCTTCCTCCCCTCTCCCCCTTCTTGCTGATTTTCTTCATCAAACTCAAGAGATTTTGCCAATGTGGGCTCTTATAATTGCAGGGAAACTTTTGGTATCATCCTTTCATTATAAACAAATGAGAAAAAACAGCACTTTGTGAGATTTCACACTGTAACAATCAATTTAGCTAGCAGAGATTTCTGGAATATAAAAGCAAACCAAATTTTGTTCTGTCATGCTCATTTTTAGTCTTATTTGAGGTGTTGTAATGTTTATTTTTGTCTTTTGTTTGATGTGTATAACTGGAAAGGGACCAAAGGTGCCAATAGGATTTCAGTGGCCACAGTGCAGGTTTATCTAGGGTAGTGGGTGAAGTACGTTATCAATCAATCATAAATAATCAACAATAATAAATCTAGTAATTCATATTATATCAAAATCAGAAATTAACCATGAGTAATAAATATTGTTTCAACTACCATAATTTAATATTCAAGCAACAGATAGTAAAATAAATACATCCCCAATTCGATTCGACAGGGCAGTTAATATCCCCGCAGAATAAGAATGAACATTCTAATAATAAATTACTAAGCAATATGAAACCAACCCTAAGCCATCTCAACCCAAAATAATTCTAATAATACAGTGTGTCCGAGAAAAAATATAGCAATAAAGAATTTAATTAACTCAACAATCGTTTACGATAAAAATGTCAAATAACGTTTATTTGGAAGAGGGAAGAAAGGATTTTTTTTTACCACCAGAAGGGAAAAAATCGTAACATAATTAAGCGCATGCACGGCTTTGTTCGTGAGTAGTCTGTACAATGGCGCCATTTACTGTTCGTCAGAAAGTTGAGTGCTGCTTATGGTTTGCAGAATTGAAGTCTCCTGTAATGGTACAAAGAAGATTCCGGCAACAATATGGACAAGAAGCACCAGAACGTCATTACATTGTTAAATGGCATAAACAATTGCTGGAAACAGGGTCTTTCTTGAGGAAGAAAGGTAGTGGTCGGAAGCGTGTGAGCGTGGATAAAGTGGTTGCAGTTCAGGAAGCTTTCCAGAGAAGCCCGCATACATCTGTGAGACGTGCTAGTTCTCAACTTCAAATTCCACGTTCTACTGTGCATGATATCGTACATAAAAGGTTAAGGCTTAGAGCTTACATGTTACAGCTTGTTCAGAAACTAAAGTGCAGTGATAAACCTGCTAGGTTTGATTATGCTATTGAAGTGCTATCATGCATTCATGATGACAATGAATTCCTGACACGCGTAACATTTTCAGATGAGGCTACCTTCCACATTTCCGGAAAAATGCATAGGCATAACTGTAGAATATGGGGTGAGCAGAATCCCCATGCAGTTGTTGAACATGAACACGACAGCCCAAAGTTGAATGTGTGGTGTGGTTTGACACGAGATTCCATAATTGGGCCCTTTTTCTTTGAGGAAGCTACAGTTACAGGTGCAAGTTACCTGCGAATGTTGCAACAGTATGCTGTACCTCGTATACCTCATGGGTACATATTTCAGCAGGATGGGGCCCCCCACATTATTCCCGTTGTGTTACTAACTTCCTTAATAACAATTTTGCTGGTAATTGGATTGGGAGGGGTGGACCCATTAAATGGCCACCACGGTCACCAGACTTGTGTCCTTTGGACTTTTTCCTTTGGGGTTATGTGAAGACTATGGTTTACCAAACACCTGTGCAAGACCTCAATGATCTCCGTGAAAGAATTATCGATACATGTGGCTCCGTCACTCATCAAATGTTGAAGAACACTTGGATGGAGGTTGAGTACCACCTTGATGTTTGTCGCGCCACCAAAGGAGCACACATTGAGATCTACTAAGGTGAAATTTTTTTCTTGTTCTTTGGTTAAAAACAATTCTATGATTTTCTCTTCGAAATAAACATTATTTGACATTTCTGTCGTTAACGATTTTCTTATGCTTGTAATAACTGTAAACTACAGGAAAATAATAAACTCACCCTGTAAGAGAGAATCTGAGCAACTGCTCAAAGACCCCCGAGCAATGCATAATTAGAATTAGATGATCACCCAACAGATATTACTGTATATACTCCCATTCTTATACAACATAAAATGAAAAAGGTCCCCAAATAAAAATTAAATAATAAAGTATGGTAAGGAAAAACAACCCAAACAAATAAAGACAAAAACAATTTTAAAACTGGAGATATATAATAAGGATAGTAATTTCTCAAAATAGGTAATGTCTGTTCCTTAGTAAACAACCTAATTGCATTAGCAAAAGGCTGAAAGACACCACAAACCCCAACCCTATTAGGGCCCTCTACGAATTTGGATATATCCTAAAATTCTGCCCTCAAACAAAGTAAAAAAATCAACTCTAACCAAATCACATACAATTAAAATAATAAAAGAAGTAATTCCAATAAATAAATCTAATATCATTTACTATAAAAAGGTAATTATCGTAATTTTTGAATACTAAATTCAATGTACTTTTCTGCCATTATAGTAATTATTATTAATCAATATTATATATATAATATAAATATTTGGTCCTTTCATACTAAAACATTTAAAACATTAAGAGATAGAAACCAACCTGGCTCATGCCGCTTTGAACTCAGATCATGTAAGAAATTAAAGGTCGAGCAGATCATCAAATTTGAAATTCTACACCCAAATGATATCTTAATCCAACATCGAGGTCGCAACCCCTCCTGTCGATATGATCTCTCAAGAAAGATTACGCTGTTATCCCTAAGGTAACTTATTCTTTCAATCATTAATAATGGATCCAAATAACAAAAATCATTGAATATTAAATAAAAAGAGTTAATCATTATCTTCCCATCACCCCAACAAAATATTACGTAATAACATATACGAGGCGCATCCATAAAGTAAGTTTCCCTATTTTTTCCCGTGAAAGTAAACATAATGAGCCGTGTAAATTGCACATGCCCAGCAGAGCTAAGACATATCAATCATATGCCAGGCGGACAGATCCCACCCGGCGCCAGTAGCGAGGCAGCAGCGGTCCGAAATGGAAGCTCGTATTCCTTCTCCCGCTGCATGCGAGGTTCGGTCGGTGATAAAATTCCTGAATGCACAAAGCATTGCGCCAATTGACATTCATCGTCAGCTCTGTGAGGTCTATGGGCCGAACATTATGAGTAAGCAGATGGTGCGTCGCTGGTGTCGGCAGTTTTCGGAAGGTCGTCAAAGTGTCCATGATGAAGAGCGCAGTGGGCGTCCGTCCCTCATCACTGATGATCTGGTTGAGCTGGTGCGGCAGCGCATCGTAGAGAACCGTCGCTTCACGATTATGGAGTTGAGTAGCCTTTTTCCGCAGATATCGCGATCCGTGTTGCATGAGATTGTCACGCATCGCCTGCTGTTCAAAAAATTGTGTGCCAGGTGGGTTCCGAAAAACCTGACACCCAAACACAAAATGAAACGTTCAGGAGCAGCACTGACATTCCTGCAATGGTACCATGATGACGGCGATGAATTCCTCGACAGGATCATCACGGGCGATGAGACGTGGATTTCGCACTTCACCCCGGAAACCAAGCAGCAGTCAATGCATTGGCGGCATAGTGGATCTCCGGTTAAGAAGAAATTCAAACAGACGCTGTCGGTACAGAAAGTGATGTGCACCGTGTTTTGGGACAGGAAGGACATTTTGCTCATTGACTTCCTCCCCAGAGGTGAAACGGTGAACGCTGACTATTACTGTGAAACACTAAGGAAATTGCGACGTGCCATTCAAAACAAGAGGCGTGGCATGCTTACTGCAGGTGTTGTGCTCCTCCATGACAATGCTCGTCCACATACGGCTCGGCGCACAGCAGCTGTTTTGACGGAATTTGGCTGGGAGTTGTTTTATCATCCACCTTACAGTCCTGATCTGGCTCCCAGCGATTTTCACGTTTTCTTGCACCTCAAGAAATTCCTGTCCTCCGGTGAGCATTTTGGCAACGACGAAGAGCTGAAGACGTCTGTCACACGCTGGTTCCATTCACAGGCAGCAGAGTTCTACGACAGTGGGATCCAAAAGTTGATACCACGATACGACAAGTGTCTCAATTCTGGTGGTTGCTTTGTTGAAAAATAGCTGAACCTTTGCTGTAGCTGTTGCCAATAAATGGTTTCCTGAAACTGTGTTGGTTTTTTCTTTAAAAAAATAAGGGAAACTTACTTTCAGGATGCGCCTCGTGTAATCATAATCCTAACCAAAATATTATAAAACAAAATAAAGATCTATAGGGTCTTATTGTCCCCTTAAAAAATAAAGCCTTTTCACTTTAAAGTAAAATTATATATATTACTTAATCAAAGACAGCTTACTCCTCGTCCAACCATTCATTCTAGCCCCCAATTAAAAGACTAATGATTATGATACCTTCACACAGTCAAAATACTGCTGCGACCATTAAACAAATGTCATTAGGCAGGTTATACTTCATATAAAACCATGAAAAGATGTTTTTGATAAACAGGCAAGAATAAAGTTTTGCCTAATTCCTCTAATTAAATAATTAAATATACTTTTAGAATCATAATTTCTAAATCAAACTAATTAAAATATATAATTAGGTAAATAAGTCAAACTAAACTAAATTTTTATCTAAATCCCAATAAATTATAACAAAATTGCAAAAACTAGCAATCTCCAAACCAATAAATATAATACTTTATTATAAAGTTATGACCAATATATTAACGAGAAGCACACCCCCAAGTCATAACTAAATATTAATACTATAATATAAATTAATATAAAAATATTAAAATGTAAAACTATATTAAATATAATTCCCTAATAACTAGATATAAGCATTACAAATAATAATTTTAACAGAAAAATATAACACTCTCACCTTAAAATTAACCTTACTAGCTCCTCACCTTTCGAGAAAAAAGAATATTCAATTAAAATTTAATCCTCCCTGATACAAAAGGTACGATTATTAGCATCTATAATAAAAATTAATATTTCATATATTTAATAAATCCCTATACTATACTACTAATCTATTACAAACTAATTTATATATGATAAACATATTACCAAAAAAATATAAAATTCCTTTTCATATACAACCTATTTATAAACGAGATCAAATAGTAATAGAACCCCTATCAAAATATATCAAATTGCACCACTAATTATTCAATGTAAATGAATATTCTATCTAATAGAAATATTTTGATAGTAACCAAACCAGGCACACCTTCCGGTACGCCTACTATGTTACGACTTATCTCACTTATATAAATGAGAGCGACGGGCGATGTGTGCATACCCTAGAGCTAATAAATCAAAATACTTTTCTAAAACAAAATTACAATTAAATCCAATTTGAAATATATTCTCAATATACCATCCAAATCAACACAATGTAACCCATCTCCACCTTGAGCTTGAATATATTACAAAAGAAAAAAGAAAATATATATTTAAATCCTCAAATTATGGCAGTATACAAACTGATAACTTACAATAATAGGTCAAATAAAACATGGAATATCGATTACGGAACAGGTTCCTCTGAATAGATTAAAGCACCGCCAAATTCTTTGAGTTTCAAGATCATAACTAATACTACTCAAACTAAATTTACAATGATTATAATAGGGTATCTAATCCAAGTCTAAACATATCACCTTTATAAAATTCATAAAAATAAAGAACAAATTATATTAAAAATTTCACCTAACAAATAAAAAGCAAACAACCAAAAATTAATTATTACTACAATTTAGCCAAGAACTCACCATTTATGCCCCCACGACTAACTGTGGCAGCTGGCACGAATTTTGCTGGGCAACATTATTAAAAATTAAAATCCTGTAATCTAAATTATATTAAACTAAACAAACCCACGCACTGCGAACCACCAAACTTTAACCCTGCAACCGTCCAACCCACCAGAAATCGGCGGAATTTCTTTACCTCTCTTTAGTAAATACATATGTGAAATTTAAGTAAGGAGATTTAAGCCAGAATAAAAACTTTAATTTAAATTATAAAGAGGTTCTTATTATTACATAAGATGAATTATATTAAATTAGATTGTAATTAGAAACTATCTCACGAAAATTTCCCCCCTATTATTTTTTCTCACTCCCATATTATATAGAACACAATTTTTTTCCCTCAATAAGCATTAAAATTACATATAAAGTAAGACAATTACTTTAAGTTAGATACAAACACTTTCAAAATTAAATAAAATTAAAGATAATGTTGAAATATTTTATATTATTTAATAGATAGATTCTATTTATTAACCATAAAAATAAAAACCAATAAATACCTTTTTTAACCCACTACTATAATTAGCATATAAATAAGATGCCTGAAAAAGGATTACCATGATAGAGTAAAATATACATGAAACCTAACATGTTCTTATTATCCTATATATTTTATAACTGAAAGAATTAAACTTTCCCCGATGGTATCAAACTCCATGGTGCGTCATACACCAAAATATAATAAAAAGGTAAGCTAATTAGGCTAGAGGGCTCATACGCCACATATGAAGGTTCTTAATCAATCCTTCCCTTTTTAATGCTCACAACCCCCCAAAAAAAAAATCCTATTGACCCCCCCAATAGGAACCCTCCTTTCTATTTCTTCCACCTCATGATATGGAGCCTGAATAGGCTTAGAAATTAATTTAATATATTTTATTCCATTAATTTCTACACCAAATAATCAACGAAATACAGAAGCATCACTTAGATACTTCTTAATTCAAGCGCTAGCATCATCAATAATTCTGACAGCAGCACTCATTATAATTAACTCAATAAATTTTAATTTACAAATTCATCTTCTAATCTTTGCATTATTAATAAAAATAGGAGCAGCTCCATTCCACATCTGAATGCCAGAAGTTATAGAAGGGATGACATGAATTAATTGTTTGGTAATAACAACTATTCAAAAAATTGCTCCATCAACACTACTTAGCTACGTAGTTGATGACTTAAACATAATTTTAACTATCACAATCGGGATATCAGCAATTTTTGGAGCAATTGGAGGGTTAAATCAAACTTCATTACGAAAAATTATAGCCTTTTCATCAATTAACCACATATCATGAATCATCCTGAGAATAACACCTGATTAACATACTTACTCGTATACATCCTTATAACCTCCTCCGCTATTATGCTATTTTCAATAAACAAATCATATTATACCCACCAACTCTTCATACTAAAGCTTCCCTCTATAAAAAAGATATCCCTCTTTATTTCAATACTCTGCCTTGGGGGTCTTCCACCACTATTAGGATTTTTACCAAAATGAATGGTTATTATCAAAATAACCAACTTTAAACAATTACTAATAATTACTTTATAAATCAGTATATCGCTATTAACCTTATATTATTGCTTACGAACCTCCATCACCTCAATTCTAATAAATTACAAAACCAATATGTGAATTATTAATAACAAGCCGCTAAATCTAAAAGAACAAGTATTATCAGTAATCACAATTTTTATATCAATTTATGGAATCCCTCTAGTTCAACCAATTTATATGTCTTTCTAAGGTCTTAAGTTAATTTTAAATTAATGACCTTCAAAGTCATAAATAAAGGGCACTCTTTTAGGCCTTAATACATTGTATGTATTACCTTGAAATTGCAGTCCAAAATTATATTGAAGCGAAACAATCTTGAAGGTAATTATACACTCACTGACATCACTCTAACAAAAGAAGCACAACAACGAGATCTAGGTATCCTCATAGATTCTAAACTAACTTTCGATAATCACATATCAACCATCACAAAAAAGGCAATGCGTATGCTAGGCTTACTTTACAGATTCACCGAAATCCATAACCCGAAAGCACTTTCTATTTACTTCAAAACATTTGTGTCCCCCATTCTAGAATACTGTTCACCCATCTGGAACATGGCTGCCCCTTCTCATACCTCCAAGATCGACAATGTTCTCAGCTTTTTCCTCTCCATCGTTCGATATAGAGTGCCGGCCCTGAGACACCTGCCTAAGAGAGATCTGCTTCTAAACTTAAACATAAATACTCCAGAATCACGTAGATACGTTGCAGATATGAAATTACTACATAAGATAATTAATGGAAACCTAAGATGCAGCATCCCACTCAACAAACTCTCCCTCAGAGTGCCCAGACACAAAACACGGAGCAAGGAAACTTTCCACACTGCAACTCCCAGACTCTCACTCATTCAACGTTCACTATTTCATAGGCTAACAAATCAGTTCAATGTCATCTCAAACCAAACCGATATATTCAGTTCATATCCATCTTTTATCACCAACATAGAAAAAATTGTATATAACTAATGCTTTTGTGAAACACATCTGTTTACCTTGGAACTGTCTCGACTTGTTTATGTTTATATTTATATTTTGTTTATTTTATTTTATTTTATCTTGTTTCGCGTATTCATTTTAACACTAGTGTACTGTTTTACTGTTGTTTCTTTCCGGTTTTTTATTTTTTTTTATTTATTTGAGAAATCCTGAATACAGAGAAAAACCATTTTATATCAGGATATCAACAGCGAGAAAAATAGAAATTAACAAATGAGAAGCACGCACACATATGTAACAAGAATAATACAAAAAAATAATAAAAATTAAACAATAATAATAAAACAATAACAAGGGTATAACAAATATTAATTTCTCTTCAGCTGCTTGATGCACGCATTTCTGAAAGCCTGCTTAGATAGATGGAAGCCTGGAGGATCAACTAGTGTATTGTACCTTGTTTGTAGCCTATAGAGAAATGACCTTTGTTCTAGGGATAGCCTTGAGGCTTTTGTGTAAAAGAAGTTGTTGCATTTGCTGTTCGTACGTGGGATCCGGATGTGAAGATGTGGCAAGAGTTCGTTAGTGAAAAGTTGTCCATTCATGATTTTGAAAAGAAATGTTAGATCTGAAACTTGACGGCGAAGGGACGGATCGTGAATTTGAAGAGTGGATAGAATTTCATGTTTGGAAAAGTTTGCAAGGGCTGGGCATCTATGTTTGACTATTCTGATAAAGAAATTTACCACTTTGTTTGTTCTCTTTATATTGCTATCACAGGCCATTGACCAAATACAGGAACCATATTCAAGAATAGGTACGACGCACGATGTAAAGTAGGTTTTGAGGGCAGAAACATGTGTGATATCTGTAAATCTGTAAATTAGCCGAAGGGTTTTCATGGCTCTCGAAGTTATGTAATCTATGTGGTGGATGAAAGTGAGTTTGCTGTCGAAAATGACTCCAAGATCTTTGTGCTGTTGTACGAACGGGATGATTTTGTTGCATAATCTATAGGATGGTGCTGTAAAATTGGATTTGAGGGTAAACCTCATAAAAACGGATTTTTCGGGATTTATTATCAGATTCCAGTCTTGGCACCAGCGTTCAATGTGTGTGAGATTGTCTTGCAAGGAACAAGTGTCTTCAACTGAAGCGATGTTTCTAAATAACTTACAGTCATCAGCATACAATAAAATTGAGCATTCTGGAGAAATATATTCATGAATATCGTCCATGAAAAGAGTGAAACACAGGGGCCCTAGAGAACTTCCTTGAGGCACACCGGAAGCTACAGGGAGCCATGACGAAGAGCAACCAGATATGATAACCCTTTGCTTTCTATTGTACAAGTAAGATGAGAGTAATTTAAGAAGAGGTCCGTGAATGTTGAATCTGATTGAAAGTTTATGGATGAGTTTTGTATGTGGGACAGAGTCAAACGCTTTAGAAAAATCTAAGTAAAGGACATCCATGTCTTGCTTGGCACTCAGGCAGTTAACCGCATTGGTGAGCAAACAAGCAAGGTTTGTGTCACATGAAGCATGAGGAAGAAAACCGTGTTGAGTGGGAGAGAGGAACGGAGTAGCATGCGCAAGGATATGATTGGAAATTATTTTTTCGGCTAGTAGTGCAAGTGCAGGAAGTAAGGAAATCGGACGATAAGAAGTAACGTGAGTTTTGTTTCCGTGTTTGAGTATAGGAACTATATTTGCTTGCTTCCATGCAAGAGGAAATACACCCTCAGAAAAACATTTGTTAAAGATTATGCTGATTGGTTTGGATAGAATATGGGCTAATCGTTGTAGAAATATGCCAGGGATATCATTAGGAGCGTTAGCTTTAGAACATGAAAGAGATTTTAATAATTTGTGGACTTCATTGCAGTTAGTTGAGATTTGAGAGAGTGTGTAAGGAGTGATGGGCTTGACTTCAGGCAGTGCAGTAGCGGTATTATTTGTAAAGTTGCTGTGAAAATACGAGTTAAAAAGTGATGTGCGCTCCTTCTTTGTAGCAGACTTACCGTTCCAGGAGACTTGAACGGGAATACGGTCGTGTTGTCGGCGTGAGTTAATTAGCTTCCAGAACATTTTGGGGTTTTTAGCAGCACTTTCCGTCACAGTTTGAATGTAATTATTATAGTCTCTTTGCATTAAGTTTTTGCTATGTTTTCTTAATTGAGTAAAAGTGTTCCGTGTATGAACGTTTGGGACTTGTTTCCACAGGATCCACGCATTCTTTTTGTTCTTTAGCGTAAGTTTCGTCTCTTCACTATACCACGATGGGAATCGAGATGTTTTTGTTTTCCTTAGGGGCACGTGATCTTTAATTATGGCTTGCACACAGTCTACAAGGAAATCCACTGCTTCTTCCGCTGGGAGGGGGTCCATCATTGTCCACGGTACAAGGCTGGTGTCAAGAGAAAGCTGCTCCCAGTTGACTCTTTTCCAGTTGTAGACAGGTCTGGAGGAGGGGGAGGGCCTGGGAGCTTTTCCAGGGACTCGGATTTCGGCATGGATGGGGGGTGTGGTCCGTGGCGATGAATTGCTCAACGGGAGTGGCCTTGACCTTTGTGTATGAAGACAGCAACAGGTCGAGAGTTTCTGTGCGTCTTGTGGGGAAGTCTACAAACTGATGAAGTCCAATCGCTTTGATATAATGATCAAAAAACCACCTGTCATCATTGTCTGTGCAGAGGCCAGAGTTCGACGATGACCATTTTATGTGAAGGTTGAAATCGCCCATAAGAATGATGTCAGTTTCCTTCATAGCATTCAGCACAGAATCTAATAATGCTGACAAGGTTGCAGTTCCAGATTTTGGGGGTCTATAAAAACAGCCGATTAAAAGTTTCTGTGAGCCTATATTTACCTGAGTCCATATTAATTCGCATGACGTTTCCAGATCCAGACGTCTGATGCAGGGCCACTTCTTGTTTAGCAGTAACATTACTCCGCCTCCACCTGAACCTCTATCGTTGGGGAATACCTGAAAGTCCTTCAGGGGTATTTCACTATCGCCGATCGTTTCATTAAACCACACTTCACTGAAACCAATCACGTCGTATTCGTGAAATTCACTACAGAACATTTCCAAAGTCGATAACTTTTTGGTTAGACTTTGCTGTACTGGAAATTTTAATAAATAAATATATTAACTATAAAGCCAAAATTAATGAGAGTAAAACTCATAAATAAATTTACAGTTTATGACCTATAATTCAGCCACCCCATTCTTGCAACGATGATTATTTTCTACTAACAAAGATATTGGTGCAATATATTTAATTTTCAGGGTATGATCAGGAATGGTTGGAACATTATTAAGTATTCTAATTCGTATAGAATTATGTCAGCCAGGAAGTCTAATTGGACATGATCAAATTTATAATGTAATTGTAACCGCACATGCATTTATTATAATTTTCTTTATGGTTATATCTATTATAATTGGGGTGTTTGGAAATTATTAGTACCCCTAATACTGAGAGCCCCCGACATAGCCTTCCCATGATTAAATAATATAAGATTTTGACTACTACCCACGTTAATATAAGATTTTGACTACTACCCCCGTTCTTTTGTCAGGAAGAGTTGTAGGAAGTGGTGTAGGAACTGGCTGAACATTATATCCCCCCTATCCCCAGGAATTGCACATGCTGGAGCATCTGCGGACCTGTCAATTTTTTCATTACATTTAGCAGGAGTTTCCTCCATCTTAGGGGCAGTCAACTTTATTACAACAGTAATTAATATACAAACCATAGGAATGTCCATTGAACGAGTACCACTATTCGCATGATCAGTAATTATTACTGCAGTTCTACTATTACTGTCACTGTCAGTTCTAGCAGGAGCAATCACTATATTATTAACAGATCGAAATCTAAATACCTCATTTTTTGACCCATCTGGAGGAGGAGACCCGATTTTATATCAATATTCTGATTTTTTGGACTCCCAGAAGTCTACATCCTAATTTTACCAGGATTTGGTATATTTTCACACATCGTAACCCAAGAAAGAGGTAAAAAAGAAACCTTTGGAGTATTAGGAATAATCTACTATGCAATAATAGCAATTGGTTTCCTAGGATTTATTGTAGGAGCACATCTCATATTTACTGTAGGAATAGACGTAGATACATGAGCATACTTTACTACAATAATTATTGCCATACCAACAGGAATTAAAGTACACGGGACACAAATCAACTATTCCCTATCAATATTACGAGTCTTAGGAGTTATTTTTCTATTTACAACAGGAGTAGTATTAGCAAATTCATCATTAGATATTGTATTACATGATACATACTATGTTGTAGCCCACTTCCATTATGTACTATCCATAGGAGCGGTATTTGCTATTATGGCAGGACTAGTACACTGATTTCCACTGTTTACAGGAGTAATAATAAACCCAGATTGGCTAAAAATTCAATTTATTTCCATATTTATTGGAATTAACTTAACATTCTTTCCACAACATTTCCTAGGACTAAGAAGGATACCACGACAATACTCAGATTATCTGGACGCTTACACAACATGAAATATTGTATCAAGATTGGGATCAATTTTATCATTTACAACAGTAGTTACTATAATTTTCATTACTTGGGAAGGCATAACAAGTGCCCAGCCAACACTATTTAATTTACAACAAACATCATCAATTGAATGATATCAGGCAGCACCTCCATCCGAGCATACATATTCAGAACTTCCAATACTACTAACTAATTTTTAAGATGGCAGAAAAGTGCATTGAATTTAAGCTTCAAATATAAGTTTACCCTTTCTTAAAAATGGCAACCTGAAACCAAATTGGACTACAAGATAGATCATCCCCATTAATAGAACAAATAATATTCTTCCACGACCTCACAATACTAATTTGAATTATAATTACAGTACTAGTAGGATATTTAATAATATCATTATTTAATAAGAAATTAACCAACCGGATGCTACTAGAAGGACAAGTCCTAGAAACAATATGAACAATTATACCAGCAATCACTTTAGTTTTTATTGCACTTCCATCATTACGACTACTATATTTACTAGACAAAATCAATCAACCCTCACTAACTCTAAAAACGATTGGGCATCAATGATACTAAAGCTATGAATATTCTGATTTTATTTATTTTTATTTATTTATTTATGCTAGTATTATCCTGCTGAAAAACAGCTGGCTGGCTTTAGTACAGCAGTACGTATACATGTAAATACAAAAAAGTCCTAAATTTATAATACAAGATTGAATGATAAAGAAGTGACTGTACAAAAGAAATACTAAATACAATAAGAGGTACAATAAAATATGAATGAAATATATATTAAAGTATACATGATAAGTGACTCAGTTGTTAGCATATGCAGATGATGTCGACTTATATGGGGATGATATAAATACAATTAAGAATAATGCTAAAATATTTTTCAAAACTGCTAAAGAGATAGGTTTGGAAGTTAACAAAGAGAAAACTAAATATATGCTTACAGGCCGAAACCAAGTGTTAGGTAATAATCAGAATCTAATTATTGATAACAACTTGTTTAAACCAGTTTCCAAATTCAAATACTTAGGAGTAATATTAACAAATGAAAATGATATTAAAGAGGAAATAAAAAGTAGGATTAATTCATGAAATGCATGTTACTTCTCTCTTCATCAACTTTTGTCTTCTCGTTTAATATCTAAGAAACTAAAAGTTAAAATATACAAAACAGTAATTTTGCCTGTAGTATTATATGGATGTGAAACTTCAACCTTACATTGAAAGAGGAACATAAATTGAGAGTATTTGAAAATAAGATCCTTAGGAAAATATTTGAAACTAAATGGGATGAGGAGACAGGTGAGTGGAGAAGGTTACATAATTTGTATTCATGTCCAGATATTATTAGAATAATTAAATGAAGAAGACTTAGGTGGGCAGGCCATGTGGCACGAATGGGAGAGGAAAGAGGAGTTTACAGGATTCTTGTTGGGAAACCTGATGGTAAGAGACCTGTAGGAAGGCCAAGACGAAGATGGAGGGACAACGTTGAGATGGACCTAAAGGAAATCGGTAGGGATGGAAAAGAGTATATAGATCTTGTTCAAGATAGGGACAGATGGAAGGCCTGTGTTACTGCAGCCATGAACCTTCGGGTTTAAGAAGGCTAGAGAGTTAGTTAGTTAGTTAGTTAATACATGATAAGTCATTAAAATAGGCCTGATGAATGATTAAAATAAAATTGATCTTTAGGCTCGTTGGAAATCATTATTACTACTGACTATGGATTTTAAAAACTCATTATATTTATAATCTGTCGATGTTGTCAATATCGAATCTTTAGTACGTACTCGATATGGTGTAGCTCATATAGATATTCTCAATAAAAGCGTAGGGACAGAGTAGTAACCTTCTAAAATTTTCTCAATGAATTTTATATCATTTCTGTTTCTTCTAGCTGAAAGGTATTCAACTTCTAACTTGTTCAATAGGTTGTCATAACTATAAAATTTAAACAGTTTAAATCTAAAATATAAATAGGAAAGGAATTTCTTTTGTATATTCTCAATGATGTCACATTTTCCAACACCACAGGAAAAATTCCATGTCACAGAACTGAATTCCAGAATGGGTCTGACAAACGCCATGTACATAACTAAGAGAAGGTGGAGGTTGTTCAGACCTTGCCATTTGTTTATGACCCAATCTGTCAGTTTTCTACTTGTTGACACCATATGATTAAGATGCACCTTAAAGCTAAGTTTCCTGTCAAGAAAAACCCCAAGATCCTTAACATCTTCTACAAGACTAAGATTCACAAGGTCATTGCAGCTGACTTAGACAAGTTGATAGAAAGTTGATTATCATCTAACCACTTCTTAATTGCATTAATGTCGGTTTGTAGTTTATAATGGTCATTTACATCATTAATCTCTGCATACAGCTTAAAGTCATCAGCATATAAAATACATTTCGAATACTTTACAACATCTTCTATATCATTTAGAAATAAAATAAACAAAAGAGGACCCAGGGGAGACCCCTGAGGTACACCTTTGTTGATAAAACCAGGTCTGGAAAGAGCATTTTGAAACCTGACTTTAAATAATCTGTGCGTAAGATAATTACTAAACCAGTTACAATAAATCGGTGTACAACCATAGTTGCTAAGTTTAGCAACCAAAGTTTTATGGTTCACAGAATCAAAAGCCTTAGACAGATCTAGGTAAATAGCATCTAATTGGTGTCTATTGCTAAAAGCCCGAGAGATGTCACTTAAGAATACTGAATGATTTGTACTTATTGATCTCCCAGCCATAAATCCATGTTGGTTGATACTAATCTTATTCTTAAAATTAAAATAGAGTGATTTGAAAACAATTTGTTCAAACAACTTACTAAAAATATTAATAATTGAAATAGGTCTAAAATTAGATACCTCAGTGTTCCCTCTCGCTTTTGGGATAGGAATAATTGTTACTTCTTTCCACATTTTAGGGTATGTACCACTTGATAGAGACCTGTTGAAGATGCTGCACAAAACAGGAGCAAGTAAATTACTGCACCCCTTGAAAATATAATTAGGAATGCGTTGAATGCCGGAATCACTTCTGGGTTTAAGTTTACGAAAAGCATCTAAGATTTCCTTTTCATCAATAACTGGAGGAAATATTGGCATAGTAGACCACTCTTTATTTGCATAATTACCATTTGAAGGAAGAGAAAAATTCTTTTCAAACATTTCACAAAATGTATCAGCTATTTTTTGTTTGTCAGTTAAAATTCCGTTAACAGGATCCAGGATACAAGAATCACTGGATGTTGAAGATTTAACTTTTTTCCAAGATGAATTTTTGTCATGCATAAAACAAAAATTTAAATCATTGTAATAATTAAATTTCGCATTTCTTATCTTCTTCTTTACTGCTTTCCTAATAGACACAAATTTCAAAAACCATGAAATGTTTTTTGTCACAAAATATTTATAATAATATTTTTTCTTTTTGTTCAGCACTCTTTTAATTTCAGTGGTGAACCAAGGGGATGCGAATTTTTGATTGATAGACTTTCTAGTTGGCACATTATAAAAGCAGAATTTGACTCTTATATAACCCCAACAAATTAAATAATAGCAAACTCATTCAGACTTTTAGATGTAGATAACCAGACAGTATTGCTAATTAATAGAGCCCGGAAGTTTGGCAAAATGCCTCTTTTTATCTACTGCATATATTGATAAATTTTTTCCGGATATACGTTTCTTATGTTTTTTCGAATGTTTTGGAAGCCTTTTCATTTTGCCTATTTTGCCTATTTGGGACCCCACTGCCTATTTTTAATTATAATGCCTTTTTTGCCTTTTTCAATGAAAATTGACATTTTTTAAAAAAAATGTGTATATAAATTATTTTTCTCCCAAAAACGTTGTTGGCAGTTATTATTCTTCCGTTTATTATGTGAATAATTTTCGCCTTATTTAAGTAATATTGAACTCACGCATGTTTCAACATTGCTGAAGGAGAAAAGTGTGAGAAAAAGTATTTCATGCTGAGTTAGAATATTGCCTTTCGGGTAACATTTCTTGTGCATGATTGACTGCTGAAGTGGACAGGTTGATTTCGAACACAAAGAAGATATTTCTGAAATCTTCTTCTCGAACCCGAAAATTTCAGGAAGTTGCGATTGAGCTTAGTTTACCTCAGCACCAGTCTTGACGAGATGGGGAACCTGGATATCAACAGCTATATATTATGCTAACAACCTTCAAAAAATCAGTGAGGTGATGGATGCTCTTCCAGAAAATGAAGCGGCTTCAATTCGTGAAGTGAAAAAACTCCTGTGCTATTCAAGTTTATTTTTGCACATTTTGCTGGATTGCCAGAGACAATTACAATTATAGCATCCATGAAAATCTTCGAGGAATCTATGCAGCAGATGACGGAAGTGCCAGGAGAAAAGGGGTCAGCTGTTGGGGAAAAGTGCAAACGGGTAGTGAGTGCAAATGAGGTCTTGAAACAATTGAAAACAATTTGTGATATTCTAAAAGGTGAAAATGCTGTTACCGAAATGAGTCCAGCTACATTAGCTTGTTTTATGTATGCTCCAATAACTTCTGTCGAAGTAGAAAGATCATTTTCTATTATGAAAAACATTCTCTCTGACAGACGACTATCAATGAATGTTGAGAACTTAAAAAAACACCTTGAAGTTATGTGCAATCAAGACGGAGAAAATTGAAATGCTCTTCCCAATTTAGATTTTAACATTTTGCCAGAAATTATAGATAAAAGTAAGCGACTTCCAAATGTGCCTTCTTTGGTTTATTTTGCCTTTTTTCATTTTTAGTGCCTATTTCCTACATTATAAATGCCTTTTTGCCTGCCTATTTTAACGAAAATAAATGCCTGAACTTCCGGGCTCTACTGATTAATATGGATATTCGAATCCTAACTACATCCTCAGATGTCTTACACTCATGAGCCATGCCATCAATAGGAATTACGATAGGTGCCACCCCAGGACGACTTAATCAAGCAGGGGTAAACATTAGTGGAATTGGATTATTGATGATTGCCAATCAGGGTCGTTTGTAGCAGATCATAAATCTTGTTTGTAGTAAATTATTATAGCATACTACAGGGTACACACAATATTTTTATGGCTGAAAAAGCTAATGTGAGAACATTAATATCACATGAACTTTTGGATATGAAAATATGGTAGACTGAAGTGATCCTTTTATTTCCACATTTAATAACAATGTATTTTGAACTTCTTTAAATTGCCAAATTTCCAAGTAGTCTCAATATCAGCAGAAATTCGTATTGGTTCAGGCTAGTGTTATCTCAACCCTAGTACGTGTGGCGTGCTGCATACAAAGTACTTATGTAGGATGCAATTCAATGGGTTTGTCATATTTTCTATATGATTTTGTCAAATAGGTGTTATTCTGTACAAGAGTAACAGTTCTGCTAAATTCATTGACCTGAACTCAAACTCGTTTCATTAATGGAATTAAAATATCTGAATTAAGGTCTGTCAAAGGAGAGAAGTCTTCTATAAAACTTTTGAGAGGAGCAAGTTCTTCATGATTGACAGATTCTAGGATGCCACTTAGTTTGCTCCACCACTTATCATATAGTTTCCAAGCCAACACTACCCGCCTGCACTGTGCCCTTAGACTAAGGAACTTTAAGAATTGTGAAAGTATGCAAGCACCCTTCTGGGGTGTCTATCAGTCAATAAATAAGGATGTTTGATAAACTTGCTTCATCGCATTTAAGGTAGGTAAGTCATGTGATGTAAGGGACAATTTGATTTCCATGTTAGTTGATAATTTCATGACAATATTACTTTTTTTGTGTATGCACTTGTCTATGAAGATGTATCTGTAATGCTGTGTTAACTGTAGCAATGAAATTGGGTAAGTAGGTATACAAACATGGGATTTAACCTCATTCGAGCACTACATGGGACATGGAAATCTACTCCGATAGTTTTTTACTTTTTATCAGGTAGGCTACATATTGTTTTCCTATGTTCTTCTTAAAGATATGCATAACCACTTTTTATAGATGCAAAATAATCTAGCACAGTTATTTTAGTGGTTATTATTTTATTTATCTGCGACGTTTAGTTCTGGTTTCCGAGAACTTTTTCTAGCTACACTAAAAGATGCATACAAAAACACAACCTCACATGGCTGGATTATTTTGTACATTGTATTCCTTAGTAAACTCAGTACCAGGTAACTGTAGACCAGGCGAATGAGAACAAGTCTCTGCGCAAGTAGTGACGTGAGACGGCTCCACCAATGAACAGTGAGAGAAACGGGATTGTGTAATGGGCGACAGGAGTTACCCTATTTCCTCCTTCGCACTGTAAGTATTGCAAACTTTTGAAAATGATAATACCAAACGCACATTGCAAACTGACCATATTTTTGTCTCCAGGTCCGTACGACTGGTTTAAGAATTGCTTAGAGAAATATTAGGGATAAAACTGCAAGAGCAAATTTTGACAAGCCGTGCATTTAGCGTATGGACTAAGGTCTGGACCGTACATCTGTACATGCCATGAAATTTCCGTAAATGTATGGTTAGGACCATACGGTTGGCAAATGCTGCACTTTCACCACTCGATTTTCCTCCTTCTCCTCTGCCAATATGCACGGATCTGTTCTACAGTTAGCTGGGATAGGGTATAGGTTTGGAATTTTGATTTTTGTGCTTTTCTAGAAATTTTTGTACATGATTTTAGTCACATATGTGCATTCTATAGTATAACTTGCTTGCTTTATCGTGGCTCACACCACCTATCCTTTGCAGTTTCTAGACTTTGGGACTGCTTTATTTGATCCTACTTCTTTTTGTCTCCTTCAGTCGTTATTCCTTATGGAACTTGCACAATACACTTTTACTTTCACGCGTGATTTTCACGATGGGAGGTTATCCTGTTGGGTATGTTACACTGTGATCTTCCTTATTGTTTTTGTTTACATTAAGATGCTGTATTTTCGTGCAAAGCTATATAGCATCCACATGATGGGAGCTCGAGGACGACTTATCAGGGTTGGGATTGACACCGGAAATGGAACAGCTAGTCGAAGTACGGTTTGATGCAACTGTTCCCGATGGGCTTGTCGTAAGGGGCATTGGAAAAACAGATGCGTTATTGTTTGGCTGGGTTCTCCGCATTGACAGGAAGTTATAGGTACCGTATGTATTCTTGCCAAATGTTAATTCACCAGAACGTGACCCGTGCGCATTCTCAAGGTGAACACAATCACTGCTCGAGGCATTTTCAAAGATTGATACCAAGGTTGTTTTGTGCCGATGTGCATGTTCTACTTATAGGTGGTTGTGTTTTGGATTTCATGTGCACACCATTCATCCCATTCGTGTTGGATTTTTATTTTTACTCGAGGGAGCAAGTCTGTATAAGGCAATAGTAAGGGGGTTGTGTGTTTTAGTGTTCGTGCTTGCTTGGCGTAGATGTCTATGAAGTCGTGAGATTTGTTTTGATTTAATGTGCCTTGATGTAAGTAAAGGTCACTTCTTGTCCCCGTTTTCAGAGCCGTAACGCTGCACTTTGAATAAGATAAGGAAAAAAACATAAGTTTATAGATTGCTGTGCCTGATCTTGACAACGTTTGGAGCACACTCAAGGCGTTAGTCAGTATAAGAGACTGTGGAAGGCCCTGTTCTAGAATATGAAGTAATGCTCTATATATTGCATAACATTCCGCCAAAAAGATTGACACGTTGGGAGGTAATTTAAATTGTCTAATTATGTTCTGGGATGGGATATAAAATGTAGAACCTACTGCGGTATCGTCTTTTCATGCATCCTCTATAGTATAACATTTAAAAATACACCCTGTAAATTATAACAATTATGGACTTATGCCATAATTCGTTTTAATAAATTTAGAAATTCTACCTGTTACGCATTTATTTTTCATTGCTCAAAGTGCAAGTCACACTCACTCACATTATGTATTTGTTTGCATACACCTACTACAAAACATACTAGTACGATGTTGAATATGGATAGCCAAATCCCGATAAAATTTTATCCGGATGTTAGAAAATTTTATATTTAGATTTCAAATATCCAAACATCAGATAATCTGATATGAAGATATACCGATTATTCGGATACCTGAATTGTCAGGATTATCCGTATATCCAAACGTGTTCATTATCTGGGCAGTTTTACCATTTATCTGTTTTACAAGCTATCCAATCTTTTATTTGTCGTATTTGTATTTCACTACACGGATTTCCTACAGAGTGACCAGAAACAAAAGAATCTTTTGCTAAAATGCTTTGCACACCTTTCCCTCAATCCGCTCAGCTCCGTTCACAAGGAAGCATGCTCCCCTCTGCTCCTCCCCTCCTTGGAGAAGTGCGGTGAACAGGAGTCAAGGGTCTGCGCAGGTTCATTTGCTGGTGATTCCACCAAACAAATCATCCATCATCTCTGTTCTATCCGAATGATCAGGATATTCAGATTATCTGTTGTATCCAAAATGAATATCAGATGATTTGAATATGGATACCCATTACCTGGATTTTGTGGCCAACCCTAATCTGGTAGTGGTTGCAATCTTTAAAAATTTTATTATTTTGATTGTCTTTAAAAAGAAAGTTTTGACAAAGAGCAACTTCTCATAGTTTCTTAGGTTCATAGTACAGTAGAGCGTCGATTATCCGAAGTAATTGGGGGACATGGGTGTTCGGAAAACTGGTTTGTTCGGATAATCGAACTGTACATGTTTATTTGCCAAAAAGAAGTACTGTACAGTAAATTTATTCATAAAACAGGCATCTCTTTAAGTATTACAAAGTAACGTACAAAGGCAACTTTAGTAGGAATATATAGTATGTGGTACAGTTTATTAAACAAAAATATGTACATATTACATACGCATTTTGCATGAACAATACATACACCGACAGAAGTGTGCTGATTGTTGAAACACAGCGACTGGCGGCTTGGCCGGTCAGCAGCGCCTTATGAAGGCCCCATTAGAAGCAATGTTCCGCCAGCGGTGGCTCAGTGCGGCGACTACTGTGGGAAACTTGGTTTGGGAGTGAGGGGGATGATGGACGGTAGGGTGGGAGAGTAACAGGTGCGAGCGAGTACACAGTTTGGTTAAGCGGTCGTTCGGTTGACCGACGTTCGGATAATCGACGCTCTACTGTATATCTGAAGTGACACAAGGAACAGGAAGTAAAAGTGTGTGTCTTGTAATCTCTCTTCTTGGTCCCCTGCTTATGTTCAGGTCATACTTACTATGGTCTAGCACTGACTGAAGGGTAACTTCAACATCTGATTTAGTTTTCATGAACTCTTTCAGGATAGCACCTCTTCATGGCTTCCAGAACCTGGTTATACGAAGAGCGCATGTTTTGCTGAATGATTGATGAAGGTGTTAAATAACATGTACAGCATTTTACATTTTATTAATAATGGCAAGAATTAATTAATCTTGAAAGTTGAGATATTATGCTAACATTCTTAACTTCTGGTTGTTTGTTGTTTTGTTACTCTATTCACAAACTTGAGTTATGGCATATTACAAATGCAACACTACATAAGATCAATTTAAAATTAGATCTTAGAAGTACAAAAGCTAAGTTTCAAACCAGAATTGGCATCAATAGAGGTTTATAAAGACATAAGGCTAACTAGATGAAAAAGTCTATGCTATTACAAATTAAAATAGATCACATCATCAAGAGATGACTCTCATTTTATAACCACAGGTAGCTTTCAATTCTAGGATTCTTATATTCCAGTAGCTTCCTGTTCTTGAACCACAAGTGTACTGAATCTATTTTCACAACTTCTAGTTAATGGTGAATTTGTTTGGACCACTGTGCAAAGCCTGGCCCAAGAGAAAATGTTACATACTAGAGGAAGTTTGTGTGTGTGTGTTAATTTATGTTGTCTTATAATAGCTTATTAACTTGCCATATCAATTAAAGAAAAGTTGAACAAATCAAAAGAATAAAAATAAATTATGCAATCGGAGCCACACATGTCATCGAAAGATTTCAAACCTGTCTTAAATTCTGTCTTCACACAGCAATTTTGTTAATTCAACTATATAGAATTTTTTATGTACCCAGAGAATCTGCACATTTCACAATCATCTGATTATTATTCAGACATGTGGCACTATCCATAACGAAACTCACAATATTGTCATATAAATTATTTACTCATAATTGGGAAATGAGAGATGCTTAGTAGATAAATACAAAGAAACTAGTACTCACTTTATCCGCAAAACTGCTTTTTTATATATTTTTTTTATTATTAATTTCAGTGGCAACTGCCACTGTTTTATATTGTATTCCAGATACAAACAAGGTTCATTGAATCACCTATTTATTAACGAAGTGCGTACAGCAACACAGGTTACTGTGGGCGGCCATCTTGTGCACACTGCCTGCACTGTTTGCCATATGCTCGACATGATGCTTTTTTTATGCTTTCTCTTGCACTTCTTGCACAATTTTTGTAGACTTCATTTTACACTTAGGTTTGATTTGTTTCAACATTCTCCCTGGCATTACATTGACCTCAGCACCTGTATCCAACTTGAATACTACATTTTCATTTTCTACCCTAACTTTTTCTAACCATTCTTTACTGGTTTCACTTTGAGCACTCATTTTAGTGGCACCATCAATACTCGCTGCATATGTTACACCTAGCACATCTCTTTCACTATCAGACATGCTCAATTCTCAATGTTGCATCTACACATTTTTCACTTGCTTAATTTTGCATCCCACTGCAAAATTATTATAGCCTACACACTGCCTGCAAACTCAAAAATATCTATACTAACTTTCTCAAAAGGTACTTCTGGAATTGAATTTTATATCAATGATTCTTTACTATTAGCTCTTTGAAGCTTTTGACATACCTTACATTTTAAAATTAAGTTTTCAATGTCTGATGTCAATCCTGGCCAGTAGACTATTTTTCTGGCTTTCAATTTAGTTTTGACTATTCCAAAGTGACCTTCATGCAACAATGACAAACTTTGCTTCTTAAACCCAGTGGAACAATTACCTTATGACCTAAAAACACCAATCCTTCCTCCACATGAATTTCACTATGGAACTTATAATACAACTTCAACTCTTCAGGTACATTTTTCTTGTCATCTGGCCGTCCTTTTACATGATAGTCTATTAATTTACATAACACTGGATCACTGTTTGTGAACTCAACAAATTTCTCTTTCTCAAGAGAAAGCATAAAAAAACATCATGTCCAGCATATGGCAAGCAGTGCAGGCAGTGTGCACAAGATGAACGTCCACAGTAAGCTGTGTTGCTGTACGCACTTCGTTAATAAATAGGTTACTCAATGAACCTTGTTTGTATCTGGAATACAATATAAAACAGGCACCATCCTCGTTGGAACTTGTTGTACTGTTGCCTGGCATGCTTCTATTGTTTGTAGTTCTCTGCTAGGTGCCCTGTTGTTAACTGTTTGTCTGTGTCCATGTAGTCTGCTATTTCCCAGTGCTACCTGTTGTAGTAGGGGAATCTAAGTGTGGTGTTCTTGTCCTCTAACAACAGGAATTTATATTAATTTATTTTAATGTAAAAATATTGAAATTTAAATACAGAACTAGGACTTTGGATGTTCAAACTCCCTAAAATTTAATAATAAGTAATAAAATGCAATCCGGTACTGCCTGCAAAAATGTAACTTCACGAATAAGCTTTTAGAATTAATTATAAGAAAATTAACAGAATTGAGTCATTACCTGAGGCCTGCATGAGACCTGGAAGACACTTATCTACAGGAACTTGCACCTAATATAATATGCAAAATGCATGTCAAGCAAGATGTTGACGATTGTATAAGCAATCTGCCTTGCACAAAGTTTTCCTCTTTACATGTTAGTTACAGAAGAACTAATTAGGATGTCACTTGAAACTTTCATCAGTCCAACGCTAGCACCACTGTTAATGTTGCCAATGTGAATTAATTTCACATATGCATCAAGAAATTCAATTTATGTTAGTCACAGGGACTTTGAGATTATAAATACTTAGCTTTTGTAACTTTTATATTCACTATTTTTCCATAAGAATGTGTCAGGATTATAACAAACTGACTACCGCATATTCTCCAAATTTAGTTTCATAGACTTGAAATATGGGTTTTTGTGTTTAGTTTACTATACATCACTTTTCATGGGATAAAGGCAGAGGGGCATGGTGATGATCACATCACCCCCACCTTTGGCCTAGATGAAGAAAGTCTGGGACCCTAACTCCACATCCTCTTTACACCTTCACGATTTGGTCCAAGAGCACAGGGAACCACTTTATTTTTTTACTTTTACTTTACTTTCTCAGAGTACATTCATGGACACTTCTGGGTTGTAACTATTTAATTGACTTACAATGAGATCATTACATCCCAGAAGTGACTGTGATTGTAGATGAAATGTCCACATGGCTTGCACTAAATGTCTAGTGATAATCGAATGTTGCTGAATCCCTAACAAATGGTCCAGCATGTAACGCGTTTCCTGGTCAACATAACTTTGTGCATAGATCGAGCCCTGAACAATCCCAACTAAGTAAGACATATGGCCAGAATAACCCAGTTACAAAATTTGCTTTGCTTTAGTGTTGTGTAAATGATCAAACAATCATTTTTCTTAATCAATAGCATAATGACAAACATAGAAAATTTTATAAACTCAACTTTAATCTGATTACTGTAACTACTCTTGGAACATGTGGTTTGCCTAAAAAGATTTCAACATGCACTCATCAGATTAATTCATCGATATACCAATAATTGAAAATTCACTTCAAAAATAATTAATTTCTGCACTGCACCATTCGTTCATTTTTGGTTAATTCCCAATAACATGTTTACAATTATGTATATATGTTCTGGTATGCAAATACAATAGTCCATGACCCGCCAGGACAAACTACAAAATTACCTTCTGGTTTTTGCTTTTGGATGCCAGTTGTTCATCAACTGATCTGTGCATTCGTGCTGTAAACCAGTACCACTTCTTAACCATGTGTTACCACAGTAAATTTCTCCCGAGTAGATCAATTTTAAATAATGCACATTGAACAATATAAATAAAATTTTGATCATCCTAATTAATGAGCGCTTATTGGTTCTTCATGTTTTCAGGCAGGTAAGATTCTAATTAGGGAACGGTTATTTTCTTAGTTGCAAGAATTTTCATGTGGAACATGAACGTCTAAAAATTGTTTTACTTTTGCCACATGTATCTAAATTGTGTCGTGCCAAGGTTACATATTTTCAAGGTATCCAAGAACTTCAACAATTCTCAATTATTATTGATGACCACTCACTTATTTAGTTATGCCCTCTTTTCACTTCAAAACAAAATGCTTCACTGTGATGACGTGGAAGCATAGGCGCCGACTCCATGGGGCTTGGGTGGCTCTAGCCTCTCCAAGGTTATCGATGTGGGGTAGAGCCCAGTAGCGGCTCGTGCCTAAAATAACAGGTGAAGAAGTATATTTATAGGCAATGAAAACAAATAGTAAGTGCCAGTGCCCCCCCCCCCAATTTAAAACGTCTTTTTTGTCTGGAAAATGGTGTCTGCAACAAATTACACACTAAGTCATTTACTGGGTTCATTGTAGAAACCACAGCTCAACACATGAACACAACACACGATAGGAAACGCGAAACACACACGCGGAACAAGATCTCGCGAGAACGCGAAGATTTTGCCACAAGCACTGGATGCGATGTTTTCTCCGACGAGAGAACTGCTTCATCTAGAAGGCGACACCCGTTCAAGGCCAACGCTAGGTGACGTCACCGTTGCCATGACAACCGGCTAAGTTTTCCGCAACCTAGCGGTGTTTGCTCTTGGGTTGGGACGAACTCAATACGTGCGTAGCGCCGAGCGGCGTGTTATTTGAGTATTATCATGTGCGTTCTGCTGGGAAATAGTTTAATTTAACAAGCAAATGAAAAATGTCAATATTAATTTGAAAATTAGGTGAAAACATCTGCACTTGTTGCACTTGGCCAGCCGCCACTGGTAGAGCCCCCCAAATAATTTTGCTTAAGATAATCTAATGTATTACTTTGCTTCTCTTGTAAAGTTTACTCTGAATTGTGCCACATGAACTTAACTTTAAATACACATTTGAAATGTTCTAGACTATCAACTTTGGGTGGCTGAGACCACTAAACCATCAACTTTGGGGGTGGGGTGGGCTATGACCAGAGACAGCAAAACACATGACTTATTACTATATACTAAGTATATAATTATGAGTATTGTTAACATTTTTACTAAAAAGAGTTTCAAAATAAGATGTGCATGAACTAGGAGAGTGGATGGGACGTTCGGGCTACAAATGGCTCTTACATGACATTCAGAACGAGATCATTGATATATTAGGGAGATCTGTTTTGCGCTCCGTGGTAGCAGATATTAAAAGGCGCGAATATTTTGCTATTATGGTTGACGAAACTTGTGACATATCCATCCGTGAACAATTGACATTTTGCATTCGAACTGTAAATGGAAATTTTAATATTTTTGAGGAATTCATGGGCTTTTACGAGATTCCTAACACTGAGGCCAAAACTTAAAAAAGGGAGGGAGGGAGTCATTAATTAATTTATTTCAGTGATCAGAACCCCCCCAAAAATTTTGACAAGTCGGCACCCCTGCGTGGAAGGCATGTGTTCACGCCCACTGACCAACAGGAAGCACTCTTCTTGTTTTGGATGCCACCTGTAACCTTTCCAGGAATGGTTATGATGCTGTAGACAGACTAGTACACAAAATATAGATACTCAATTACATATGTATGATGTATTCATTGCAAGGTACTACATTAATTGCAGACAGCTGAAATACATCTTGTCACACCCTTCTCCCTGCTCACACAGACTATTCACTCACTTTTGAGTATGCATTAAAGTCCTGCAAGTCTTCTGTTGGCCATCTTGACTCCAACTGTACAAGGTATAGAACATGCCACCTAACTTGAAATGGTTAATTTCAACACTTTACTAAATACACAATATAGAATACATTTTTAATGAACAATTGTAAATTCAATGCAATTTTCCAAAATTTCATTCTAAAAATGACATCACTGGTGACAAATTTCACTCACTGATGAAAGCTACAGTTTGACAATTTTGACTATTGGCCTCTTATAGGTTCCTTCATTGGTTCCCACTGTGGTTCTCACTGTTGCAGTTCTAACCAATCCATCTCCAGCTGGATGAACGTCGATTACTCTGCCAAGTTTCCACTGTTGAGGTGCAAGTTGATTTTCTCTGACCACAACCAAGTCATCAGCCTGTAGATTCTGTTGCTCCCTCCTCCACTTAGGATGCTGTTGTAACTGAGAAAGGTAGTCTGTACACCATCTGTGTCAGAAATGCTGTGTCAGCCTTTGCACAAGCTGCTGCCACTTTGACAGTCTGTTCATTTTTGTTCTAGCAAAGTCCCTATCTGGAGTAGCTATCAATGCCTCTTCTATTAAGAAATGCCCTGGAGTAAGTGCCTGCATGTTGTTGGGGTCACTGAATAGAGCAGTTAACGGTCTGGAATTCAAACATGCTTCGATTTGGGTTAACACTGTATATAACTCGTCAAAAGTAAGTATGTCATGTCATTTCCCACAACTCTTTTGGGGTGGTATTTCACTGATTTGATACCACTCTCCCACAAGCTCCTGCATGAGGATTACGAATGTAGGCGTAGTTAGGTAGGGGCTAGGGGGCGCTAACCCTCCAAGAAACACACATTAGCCCCCCCCCCCGGCCCATGTGACAAATGCATAAAATAATTAAGGAAAGAGAAACCACACAATTAAAAAAAAAAAACTCATGAAACTTTCATATGTTACTCTTGTGGTGTGGCAGTCACATGTAAGGAAAGAAGTTCAAATTATGTCCTGATGTAGAATACAATGAAAGTTGAAGTGCGAGTGCCTTTTTACAGGAACCATATGTTCCGGACCAAATTTCAAATGAAATACATCACCATTATTTCTTTTGATCTTCCACCTTGGAGAGCTTTGTAAACATTCTTATATTCAAACAATAGCGACATTGCATCCAGTGTTTACATAAATGTATCCTTTCAAAAATGAGTTCCTACAATTGTGTTTTGTTTTTCGAACATAAAAAGGTTGGACCCTGTGGCCAAGTGGTTAGCGCATTGCGGTGCCAAGGGTCCCAGGTTCGAATCCCGCTCGGGCTTGGTTGTTTGTGAATGTCCATTCATCAATTTCATCATTTCATCTCTCACCCCCATCTTCGCAAATTAGCCAAGAGCACAAAACGAGAAGTAAAATAAACTAAATCAATCAATCGAACATAAAAAAGAGAAGCCGTCATTGTAGAGACGAACAGAAAGCAGTCTTGAGGGGGGGGGGGGGGTGGAAGGCGTCAGTACAAAGAAGTTAATTTAGTTTCTGTGGATTTGTATTGCATGCGGGACTTTTAAAGATGTACACCTAAATGTCACGTGAATGTGTCGCAATCCTGTAGAAGCGATTCAATTGTGCAAAGTTGCTTTATTAAATGGTGATAACTACAGTTTATTGGCGAAATCACTCTTTTTTAAGTCTTTTGTAATTGTTGCACATCGTCCCCTATGTATCCAGATGCGCGGGATTTATTTGGATTTTTCATTGTATGAAGTTGAAAGTTGTGTTGAACTCTCCTGGTGATGGGTGAATCTTGAGGATCACTTCTAGGATGCTGGTCTAGGAATCTCAGGTATCTATCTCTTGGAGTCTCAGGATAAATTGATTCTTCTGAAGGTAAGAAGAAGCTTATTTGTTGTTTCAAGTAACACATGGGAAGTTTGTCATGGAAGGATACACTCGTTATGTATCAAAAATAAATCGTAATCATCTTTTGGAGATTGGAAATTATCAGAAAATCATTCTTTGATGTTGTGCTTATACTGTTTGTGAAATTAAGGCAGAATGATCATTCCTTTTGATTGGAGAGTTTATTAATAGTAAACGTCAGGCATCAAGCAAACAAGCTTAGACTATGGAATTTCAGAAAGAAAATTAAAGAATGCATGGGCAAAGTGATCATATAAAACCTGCTTCGAATGCCATAATTGGTTTTCTTTTAAAGTCATCTGGCCAGGGGTATATAAAAGTTATTTGGTCGACGATCCTCATTTAAAAGTCTAATTTTCAGGATAATTAAATAATATTTCACCTACAAATAGCAACTTTCTATATCCTTCTAGTGCATTTTGTTTTTTTATATTTTGTTTCATTCAGACTTTCTTTTCAGGCAGAAATGGTAATTCTTTTTAATAAATAAATTAATTTATCCTTAAGCCCACATAGAGAACAAGAATATTCCACCTTTTGTGATAATTCAGTAACTTACGAGGTAATAGTAATTCTTTGTTTTCTTAATAAACTTCTTCAATAGACAATTTCTTAAGATCCGAAAGATTCATACTACTTATAGTGTTAAAGTTTAGTTCACTTAATTTTAGAGTCCCATATGTATCTACATATAAAAAAACATATTATTTTGTTATGCCTTATCGTTTAGACACGTTGCTGCTCATTAAATGTTGGCAAAACTTATATTGCTGTTCATTCTTATTTGGTCTTTGATTTGCCAATAGGCAGTACTGGACTGGACTATAATCTGAATCAATGAAACTTAAAATGGCGTTGATTTCTATCAGATAAGATATTAAGCAATTAACATCCAAATTATAATAATGTATAGTAAAGGGTGTTTCATAAAGTGTGCAGTTTTTAAATCGCTTGTCATTTTTTTGTTTGAAGGTTGGCAACACTGTTGTTATCATTTTCGTAATCTCTGATCACTCCGATTATTAATTGAGCAATTTCTTGTCATTTGTTCAGGTTAGTTGCCATGGAGCGTTTCACTATCGAGCAAAGCGTCGTTATCTTGAAAACACATTACAGTCTTATGCACAGAAAGTTCGTAAACTTCGCGCGATCTTCGGACATAACAATGCCCCCCCCCCCCTGCAACAACAGTTACGAGGTTGGTGAAGAAATTCGAGATATCCTGGTCACTTGCAACCATAAATTTGCCTGGGCGAAAACGTAGTCGTCGCACAGATGGAAACATTGCAGTAGTGCAAGACAGTGTGAATGTTAGCCCCGCGAAGTCACTTCGCCGTCGTTCACAGCAGTTGGGGATATCGATATCCTCCGTGCAACAAATACTGAAAGAAGACCTTCATATGCACCCTTACAAGGTTCAGTTGACGCAAGAGATCAAAGCAACTGATCACGTGAAACGAAGAAATATGCCATATGGACATATGCCAGACATCATTTTTCACATTTAAATCGCATACGGGCATATGCTGGACACTTTTCAATTATTAAATCATAGTAAATGTGTAAAATAATAAAAATAAAAATGTCAATTTTCATGCAATTTTGGCTGAGTTATTGCATTTTCAAAAACTGCGCACTTTATGAAACACCCTTATATTGGTACAAAAAGATCTGCATAAGAGTTTAAAATGAATGGAAAATTATTACAGCCTAATAAATAGTATTCTGGGGAGCTCTTTACAAACATCTATAAGATTAATAAGATAGCAAACCAACTAAGTTCATCCCCTCCCCATCCTCTCTGATAAAATCATAAATCACACCCTGGTGATCATTTTCAGCTGAAGTAGATTTGATTTATTACATATTTACGGAAGACTGTCAGTGTCTTCACCTACAGCTGAACTGTCTTTTTCTACAATGAGATGTATTAAAACATGGCTAAAGTCAACAATGGGCAAGATAAATGTTCTCCCATATCACTTATGACCATAAGGTGTGTAGTACCTGTAAATTCCTCCATTATGTGAGGGCAGCACTGCCAAATGGCAACGCTGACCGGCGGGGTCGAGTGATTCGCGTCAGACACTCGCTGTACAGACTGTGAGCGGTGCACGATGTTTGTGTGCAATCCGTGTTTCGAAGTGGGCTGGCTGTTAGCACTCCGTAAAGCTGTAGTATTCGTGTACTATGTTTGCTTCTTATTTCATTTTGTGAAATAAATCTGTTGTTCAGCATATGGGCTTTCTTTGCAGTGTGGTGATAAGTGGTGCATGAACAACGGACCAAATATCAGACCGCACAACGAAAAACGAAGTTTTTGACCGTTACGTTACGAATTGTGCTGCGAAGGGAGAAGTTGATTTCACTACGAAGGTAAGCAGCTGTTCAGTGCCATGTACTGTAATGGTCGCGAATGTTGAAGATGGTCTTTGACTACCAGCTACGTGCGTTTAGTGGAAAGGATAAGTAGGTCACTAGTTGCAGCAAAATGCCAGCAAAACCAGACATTGAACAGTCATTGAAGCAGTTGGAATCTCGACTAGGAGATGTATTGCAGCAGCAGCTATCTACCTTTGGATCCCAGATTACTGGCTTGCAAGAAAATGTTGCTTCCATGCAAGAGAACGTCGCGGCGAGGGATGAAAAGATGGATTCTCAGCTGTCGTCATTGGGTTCGAAGTTTTCTGAAGTAGAAAAAACTGTTACAAGGAAAATAAGGTTAGTAGAAGACTGTGTTGCTAACGTGAAGGAAAACGTGCTAAAAAACGAGATCAATTTGAATCTAACTTTAATGACGAATTTGTTCGTCTTCAAGCGAAGGTTGAGAAAAGAGTTACTGATTTGTGTGTTCAAACTCGTGAGTCTTTAACTGATGTAAAGAATAATTTTGAGTCTTTTCGTAATCAGTTAGAAACAAAAATTGACGAGGTTGCAAAAAACTGCTCCGATCAAAGTAACAAGTTACAAGAAAGGTGGAATGAACACGTGAAACAGAATGATCTTGAACTTCGAGAAATAAAGTCCATTATCGGTACTGACCAATCTAGGTATGACACTGTTGTTAATAAAGTAGGTGAACAGAATGCTAGTATTGTTCAGTTACAAGAAGAATTCTCAGAACTTTCAACAAAGACAGGTCAAACAATACAGGACCTGAGTCAAAGCGTTCATTTAGTATCAAATAAAATTGCAGGATGTGAAATTACATATAAGGGTTGTGTTCAACAAGTAACTGACATTGCGTCAAAAGTAGAAATAGTAGACAATAAATTTGTTGACTTTGATTATCAGTTAAGAGATATTTCGAAAGACTTAAGAGCATTGTAGGTCATTGCTCAGCAACAAACTAACAAAAGTCAAGTGCAAAGCACCAGTAAACTTAGTGATTTTAATAAAAATCCTAGTAGTATTGCTAGTCATGTACGTTTTTCAAGATCTAGTCAAATAGATGAGAGATATCCAGTAGAAAAATGTTCCAATGTTACATTTAGAAAGAAAACTACTAGTACAAAGTCTGATACTTCTAGTTCTGATACTGAAAGCTCAATAGAGTATAAGAAAAAACTATACAGACTTAGCCATTCTTTGAGAACAAACGGAAATGTTGTTAACAAAAGAAAATCTAGTTTTAATAAAGATAGAAATGGTTATGTAGCTAGTGAAACTGAATCTGAAATTAATGGAAGCATGGTGTATTAAGATACTCTGATATTGGAAGGTTGCCAAATTTCAATGCTACAAGGACAGATTACTTAGCGTCTCAGCTTTTAAAAGAAATTGAAGATAGTTTTGTAATGTCAGACATTCCAATTAAACATTACATGAAGTACATACCTATGGTTCTTAAGGGTGTTGCAAAACATTGGTTTGATCAAAACAAAGAATTGATAGATGATTATGAAACTTTTAAAGCATTGTTTCTAAATGTGTTTGAAAGTCCATAATGGAAGAGTACTTGTTTGACAAATGTACTATCTAAGAAATTTTCCAAGGAGAGTAAGCAAAGTTTGTTAGGTTATTTCTGGTCACAGCTAAATGTGTTAAATGTAGTTCAACCTGAAATGAGTGATCAGCAAAAACTTATTCTCATTGCTCATCAAATGCCAATGAAAGAGAAAGAGGCTATACTTAATCAGCCTAATATCTCATTGGGAATTGCAGCTGAAATAGTTTCAAGACATGAAGCTTTTTATAATTAGTGTGATGTAGTTTCAAAGCCATCCAGTAGGTTTGTTAGGCAAGTAAATGTAAGAAAGTTTGATGGCAATGTTGAACCAAATACATCCAGAAATGTAAATAATAGCGCAAGAAATGTTGGTAACAACAATCGTGATAGATTTAATTCCTATAGAAGGTATAACAACAATACAGATTATCAATCTGGAAATAATACTGTAAGCAATAGATCTCTTAATAATTTCAATGATTACCAAGGAGGTTACAGAAATGAAAATTATAGTAGATTAAATGATAGAAATAGATATAATCCATATAATAGGTTTAATCAGAGGAAACCTCTGATGCGAACAAGTAGTACTAATACTGAATTTGAAGATAATACTGATGTAGTACATGCAGTAAATTTTCCATATAGGAATAATAGAGAAAATTCTTCTTTGAGAGCTGAAGCTTCTACATTTTTGCCTCATGAAAGTTTAAACTGAATTGTGAGCCTATTACTATGGCGACACAGGGTACAATAGGTGAAGATAATGCTGTTGTGTCATACCAACATAAGATACAAGATTTTGACAGTAGTGATGAAACTTTATTGAAAACCACTAACATAAATTCAGAGTGTAGACCTAAGCTTAACACTTATGTACATATTTGCCAAGTAGATGTTGACTTTTATAATGACTTGATGATAGAAGAAGAGAAATTCAGTACAAAAAACATGAATTTGCCTATTAATGTTAGACAAAAAATAAAAGGTACATGCTTTATTAATTGTGATATTAATGGTTTAGATTGTAAATGCCTCGTAGACTCGGGTAGTGAACTCTCGTTACTCTCTGCAGATAAATGGAAAAAGATTACTCAAGAAGTTACACGACCAATTTTACAACCAATAACAGACATAATACTTGTAGATTATTCTGGCAAGAAACAACAAAAGGTACTAGGCAAGATCATTGTCAATCTAAGTTTTGAAGGAGAAGATATTTTAATAGAATTTGTAGTGGTGAAAAACCTAAATGTTGGAATTTTATTAGGTTTAGACTTCTTATACAATATAGGAGCCAATATTGATTTTTGATGTAATGAATTGTTATTCAAGACGGCTCAAAGTAATAAGTTGATTAAGCTTTTACCATGTGTATCTGAAGAAGTAGATGGTATATTTCAAGACTGTTTGAATGTTGGATTAAATAAAAATGTATCAGAAATGGTTGCCAATACTACAGATTTGAGAAACAAGGTAGATCATTCAGAAATCTTGTCAATAGAAGAAAAGAAGCAATTGTTTAATTTGGTTGTAGAGTTTCAAGTTTTATTTGATGAAAAACCAGGTGTGTGTAATGTATATGAACATAACATTGAACTAGATGCTCAAGAACCATTAGTAAGTAAGCCTTACCCTATTCCTTACCAATATAGAAAGTATGTAAGAGATTATATTGAAAAATTGTTAGAATGGGATATAATTGAAATTTGTGAATCTCCATATTTAAATCAATTAGTTGTAGTACCTAAATCTTCTGGAGCTATAAGAGTGTGTACAGACTTTAGGCTTATAAACTTACATAAAAAAACCATCCAATTACGTCCAATAAATATTGAACTTGCTTTAAGAGGATTTAAGAATAAACCTTATGTTTCAGTCATAGACATGTCCGCTGGATTTCATCAGACACTTCTTACAGAAAAGTCTAGGCCTTCCACGGCGTTTGCTTTTGAAGGAAAACAATTTCAATTCAAGAGATTGGTTTTTGGCTATGTCTAAAGTTCTAGGTAACATCTTAAGTGACTCTGTTATCATATATGTAGATGATTTGTGTATACGTAGTGAAAGTTTTGAAAAACATTCACAAGATCTGAGAGAAGTATTTGAAAAGCTTAGGCAGGCTGGAATGACCATGAAGTTGAAAAAGACATTTTTCTGCAAAGAGAAACTATTGTATTTAGGACATATCATAGATAAAGATGGTATCAGTATGAATCCTGATAGAGTTAAGGCAATAGCGGAATTACAACCTCCTAAAGATGTTAAGAGTCTTCAAAAAATCATTGGATGTTTTACTGGGTTAAGGAAGTTTATCCAAATTTTTTGAATTTATGTTCACCCTTGTATGAGTTGCTGAGAAAAGGGGAAATATGGCACTGGGGAGACAAAGAACAATTTAGTTTCGATTTGTTAAAAGAAGCAATTGTACAGGATGTCAAGCTTTATCATCCAGAGTTTGAAAACATATTTTACATTCAAACCGATTCATCTTCTCTTGGTCATGGTGGTTACTTATACCAAATTATTAATGGTGAAAAACATGTAATATCATACATGAGTAGAACTCTTAAGGATTATGAGTCACGCTATACAATTAGTGAATTAGAATGCCTTAGTAACAGATTTACTATTGTATGTGATCATCGTTGCCTAATCTGGCTTCGACATGCAAAAAATTGGAATTTACGTCTTTTGCGATGGTCTTTACAACTCCAAAATTATGACTTTCAAGTGGAGTACTGCAGAGGAAAAGATAATTTGTTAGCGGATTTTCTTTCTAGAAATTTTTCAGATCAAAATACTCAATACTTGCATGTAAATGTAGCAGATTTTTTAAGGAATGATGTTATTAATATACCAAAAGAAGTTGTTATGGATGAACAAAAGAAAAATTTGATTTTTAAACCACTCATTGATTATTTATCTGGAAACATAAGTATAGGTACTTAAGAGCCTAAATCAAGAAACTGGAAAAAGTATTTTAAGTTGCAAGATGGAATTTTGTTGCATCGTGATTTTCATTTCATAAATCATTATAAGTTGTGTATACCTATATCTTTAGTTCCAATACTTTTAAGGTCATATCATGACAACATGGGTCATTTTGGAGCAGACAAAATGGTCAGAAGAATGAATATAATATTTTATTGGTCTGCAATGAGAAAATATGTGCAGAAATATGTTAAGAATTGTGAGTTATGTCAAAGAACCAAAGCTGACAGACATCCATCTAAAAATGTATTTTCATTTCATGATTTCATCTTCGAATGGTGTTATTTTATTTTTTGACGTGCAAGTGCCACATGTAAGAAGCAAGTGTGGCAAGAAATATTTGTTGACAATTCAAGATTTAAAAACAAGATATCTTTTTGTTTATTCTATTCGTAATTGTAATACAGATAGTATTTTAAGATATTTGAAAGAAGGATATATCAGACATATGAGTATTCCAGATGGTATTGTTTCTGATAATGCTACAACATTCCATTCATATATCATAGATAAAGATGGTATCAGTATGAATCCTGATAGAGTTAAGGCAATAGCGGAATTACAACCTCCTAAAGATGTTAAGAGTCTTCAAAAAATCATTGGATGTTTTACTGGGTTAAGGAAGTTTATCCAAATTTTTTGAATTTATGTTCACCCTTGTATGAGTTGCTGAGAAAAGGGGAAATATGGCACTGGGGAGACAAAGAACAATTTAGTTTCGATTTGTTAAAAGAAGCAATTGTACAGGATGTCAAGCTTTATCATCCAGAGTTTGAAAACATATTTTACATTCAAACCGATTCATCTTCTCTTGGTCATGGTGGTTACTTATACCAAATTATTAATGGTGAAAAACATGTAATATCATACATGAGTAGAACTCTTAAGGATTATGAGTCACGCTATACAATTAGTGAATTAGAATGCCTTAGTAACAGATTTACTATTGTATGTGATCATCGTTGCCTAATCTGGCTTCGACATGCAAAAAATTGGAATTTACGTCTTTTGCGATGGTCTTTACAACTCCGAAATTATGACTTTCAAGTGGAGTACTGCAGAGGAAAACATAATTTGTTACCGGATTTTCTTTCTAGAAATTTTCAAGATCAAAGTACTCAATACTTGCATGTAAATGTAGTAGATTTTTTAAGGAATGATGTTATTAATATACCAAAAGAAGTTGTTATGGATGAACAAAAGAAAGATTTGATTTTTAAACCAATCATTGATTATTTATCTGGAACCATAACTATAGGTACTTAAGAGCCTAAATCAAGAAACTGGAAAAAGTATTATAAGTTACAAGATGGAATTTTGTTGCATCGTGATTTTCATTTCATTAATCATTATAAGTTGTGTATACCTATATCTTTAGTTCTAATACTTTTAAGATCATATCATGACAACATGGGTCATTTTGGAGCAGACAAAATGCTCAGAAGAATGAATAAAATATTTTATTGGTCTGCAATGAGAAAATATGTGCAGAAATATGTTAAGAATTGTGAGGTATGTCAAGGAACGAAAGCTGACAGACATACATTTAAAAATGTATTTTCATTTCATGCTTCTTCTTCGAATGGTGTTGTTTTATATTTTGACGTGCAAGGGACACTTAAAAGACCTAAGCTTAACTTTTATGTACATATTTGCCAAGTAGATGTTGACTTTTATAATGACTTGATGATAGAAGATGAGAAATTCAGTACAAAAAACATGAATTTGCCTATTAATGTTAGACAAAAAATAAAAGGTACATGCTTCATTAATTGTGAAATTAATGGTTTAGATTATAAATGCCTCGTAGGCTCTTGTAGTGAACTTTCGTTACTCTCTGCAGATAAATGGAAAGATATTACTCAAGAAGTTACACTAACAATTTTACAACCAGTAACAGACATAATACTTGTAGATTATTCTGGCAAGAAACAACAAAAGGTATTAGGCAAGATCATTGTCATCTAAGTTTTGATGGAGAAGATATTTAAATAGAATTTGTAGTGGTAAAAAACCTAAATGTTGGAATTTTATTAGGTTTAGGCTTCTTATTAAGCAAGTGTGGCAAGAAATATTTGTTGACAATTCAAGATTTAAAAACAAGATATCTTTTTGTTTATTCTATTCGTAATTGTAATACAGATAGTATTTTAAGATGTTTGAAAGAAGGATACATCAGACATATGCTTATTCCAGATGGTATTTTTTCTGATAATTCTACAACATTGATGATAGTAGAAGAGAAATTCAGTACAAAAAACATGAATTTAGCTATTAATGTTAGACAAAAAATAAAAGGTACATGCTTTATTAATTGTGAAATTAATGGTTTAGATTATAAATGCCTCGTAGACCCGGGTAGTGAACTCTCGTTACTCTCTGCAGATAAATGGAAAAAGATTACTCAAGAAGTTACACGACCAATTTTACAACCAATAACAGACATAATACTTGTAGATTATTCTGGCAAGAAACAACAAAAGGTATTAGGCAAGATCATTGTCATCTAAGTTTTGATGGAGAAGGTATTTTAATAGAATTTGTAGTGGTAAAGAACCTAAATGTTGGAATTTTATTAGGTTTAGACTTCTTATACAATATGGGAACCAATATTGATTTTTCATGTAATGAATTGTTATTCAAGACTGCTCAAGGTAATAAGTTGATTAAGCTTTTACCATGTGTATCTGAAGAAGTAGATGATATATTTCAAGAATGTTTGAATGTTGGATTAAATAAAAATGTATCAGAAATGGTTGCCAATACTACAGATTTCAGAAACAAAGTAGATCAGGCAGAAATCTTGTCAATAGAAGAAAAGAAGCAATTGTTTAATTTGGTTGTAGAGTTTAAAGATTTATTTGATGAAAAACCAGGTGTGTGTAATGTATATGAACATAACATTGAACTAGATACTCAAGAACCATTAGTAAGTAAGCCTTACCCTATTCCTTACCAATATAGAAAGTATGTGAGAGATTATATTGAAATATTGTTAGAATGTGATATAATTGAAATTTGTGAATCTCCATATTTAAATCACTTAGTCGTAGTACCTAAATCTTCTGGAGGTATAAGAGTGTGTACAGACTTTAGGCCTATAAAGTTACATAAAAACCATCCAATTACGTCCAATAAATATTGAACTTGCTTTAAGAGGATTTAAGAATAAATCTTATGTTTCAGTCATAGACATGTCCGCTGGATTTCATCAGATACTTCTTACAGAAAAGTCTAGGCCTTCCACGGCGTTTGCTTTTGATGGAAAACAATTTCATTTCAAGATATTGGTTTTTGGTACATGTAACGGTGTCCAAGCTTTTACAATGGCTATGTCTAAAGTTTTAATTGACACTTTAAGTGACTCTGTTATCATATATGTAGATGATTTGTGTGTACGTAGTGAAAGTTTTGAAAAACTTTGTAATGAGAAAAGATGTGCTGAAATATGTTAAGAATAGTGAGGTATGGCTAAGAACCAAAGCTGACAGACATCCATTCAAAAATGTATTTTCATTTCACGATTCTTCTTTGAATGGTGTTATTTTATTTTTTGACGTGCAAGGGCCACTTGTCAGGAGCAAGTGTGGCAAGATATATTTGTTGACAATTCAAGATTTAAAAACAAGATATCTTTTTGTTTATCCTATTCGTAATTGTAATACAGATAGTATTTTAAGATGGTTGAAAGAAGCATGCATCAGACATATGGGTATTCCAGATGGTATTGTTTCTGATAATGCTACAACATTCCATTCAAAGAAATATGTGGATACATTAAGTTCTCTAGGTATTAAAGTAATGTCTACTCCAAATTATTATGCAAGTTCTAATTTAGTAGAAAGGGTACATGCAGAATTGAATAGAATGATGTGTATGTGTTGTTCAGAAAGTCAGGAAGACTGGCCAAAATATATAGATCTTATTGTTCATTTAATCAATCATACTGTCCATTCCAATTTAGGATATGCACCAGTGGAATTAATGTTCAATCGTAAGTTAGATGCCAGTGTAGTAAATTATTTTAATATTCCCCAGACAGAAGAAAAGAATTTCTGATGGTAAACTTTTCTCAGACACTTTGCAGGATATAAATAAGAGAAAAATGAGAAACTTGAGACATAATGTAACACAATTAAGATGAGATCAAAATTCATGACTTGGTATTTCTCAAAACACATTATCTCAGTAGTCTTGTTGACAAGAGGATTAGAAAATATTGTAATGTATATGAAGTTCCATATTATGTTTTTAAGCAACTCAGAAAAGGTGTATTTAGTTTAATTGAATTAAGTAAAGGAAAAGTAACAGAAAACCATCATGTTGAAAACTTGAAAAAATGGAATTGTAGTGTAGAAAGAAGGAAATTTTATTTGGATGAATTTAAGAACAAATATCCTGAAGTGTGGAACCGGATAAAAATTTAAGTTGATTTTTGTTTATTCAAATATTTATTTTGAACTTTGGACTAAACTTGTTATATTTTCTTGTATATTTTGTGTATTGTAAATAATTTTTTCCTATGTCAAAAATTATTCTCTCCAGGGAGGGGGAGATATGACCATAATGTGTGTAGTACCTGTAAATTCCGCCATTGTGTGAGGGCAGCACTGCCAAGTGGCATCAGCTGACCGGCGGGGTCGAGTGATTCACGTCAGACACTTGCTGTACAGACTGTGATGTACGATGTTTGTTTGCAATCCGTGTTTCGAAGGGGGCTGGCTGTTAGTACTCCGTAAAGCTGTAGTATTCGTGTACTATGTTTGCTTCTTCTTTCATTTTGTGAAATAAATCTGTTGTTCAGCATATGGGCTTTCTGTGCAGTATGGTGATAAGTGACGTTCAAAGGATTTTTTTTCAGGCTGGAATTGTAAAACTGGAAAGATTTCAAGGGGTGCAGCATATACAGTGAGATATTATGTATATATTTAGAACTTTCCATTCTTAAAATGGCGATCGGGGGTCATTTTAAAGGGGGTTTGCATTTACCACTCTCTTTTTCCTTCGAGTTCTTTACTGCTTTTATTTGAAAATGTTGATTTTCTCACGATTTCGGAAGGGGCTGTAGCTCCACCCCACCCCCAGTCCTGTGTACGTCAGTGCTGTTAAACACAGAAAGGAAAATTTTAATTTCCCGACAAAAGAAAATCAGGGATTTATACAGATGTGCAAAAAACAGTGCACCTCTATTGAAGTTTTAGACGAGTAGATACGTAATTGGTTTGATATCTTAAAGTTTTTTCACGAATCTAGTGACAAGTTGTTCTCAGTTGTAGTAAAATTAGGAAAATGTGAGGTTTCGTTGTATATAAATTAAGGAAATTTAAATTTTTACTGTTCCATTACCTATGTAGATCGTGCTTTTAAATGCCTTGCAGCATTATAATTTGCTCATTACCATGAACACAGGATTAACCATTAAAATTATGACATATTAAAATCATACCTTCTGTATCCTAAAGAAAAAATGTGTTCCTTAATAAATCTGAAACCATCTATAATACCGTATTTATTCCTTCTATCAATTCCATTTCCTTTGGATGAGATGATGTGAGGATCACCTGTCTCCCAGGGAGAATGCCCGTGAATATTTTTGTAATGGATAAAAGCATGAATAAAGTTAGCCCCAGCTAGCCACCCCCCCCCCCCACCCTTCCCCAAGCGGACCGGCAAAACTACGCCTATGATTACGAGGAACATTAAAATGCCACTGGATACCTAAGCTTAGTGCTTAGTGCACTTGAAATGGCTTCATTGTGATTAGGTTGTTTTGCAAGTCTCATGAATTCCTTTAACTTTCTATTAGCCCCAACAAAGGTTGTCCCACAATCACTGTAAATATAATAATAATAAAGTAATATATCTTTATTGAGCGGGCGAGGTTCGGCGTACGCTGTTCTCCCACCTAACCCTTGTCAGAATACAGTCTACAGTTACAAAAGGTATATATATCCAATAAGAAAAAAGAAACAAAAGAAAAAATAAATAATAATAATAATAATAGTAAATAAGTAAGAAAGATGAAAGAAAAGCGTATGGACAATTTCAAGTCAAGTAAGAACTGTAACGATACAATTAATGAGTATATGTATACACATAAAACTACATAAAACTAAATTCTAAATACAATTTTATTTATATATATATATATATATATATATACCGCGTGAGGCACCTAAAAGTACCACCTGAAATAGCGAAGAAACCAGAAGCAGTAGCGATGTGAGGTTTGCGGGAACCAATAATATCAAATGGGGCTCGTAAATCGGAGGTATGGGGTGGGTCGAAAAATATCGACAAATGGGGCATCTGGAGCAAAGTCATATTTTTTTAAATGGAACGATACACAATAACATGCATAATATAAAAGAGCACACGCGGAGAAACACAACGCCGTTGGTCTCATACATCTACTGCACATAGGAACGAAGATATGGCCATGTGAAAATATGTAAACAAACTAACAAGTGGCCCACTTGACCGTCAGTACCACGACATGTGCAAGTATGAGATGTCGGAAGCCATTGGACCAGATGAAGACAGAACGTGTTAAAGGAAGAAAAAATACAGTAGACATCGTCAGCACCATGTATTTGACAGTGTTACAGCATAATGAAAATGACCATGACAGTATGTCAAAGAACCACTGCGTAAGAAGCGAAAACCTGTCAAAGTGTGTGTTCAAAGTGGTGGCCGTCAGCTGCGATACAGGCAACGAGGCGCCCACGCAAAGATCATCGCACATCTCGTAGGGAATGTCCCTACAGGCCGCAGTAATGCGGTGTTGCATATCCTCTGGAGTTGTGGGCACATCCCGGTAGACAATGTCCTTCAGCTTTCCCCACAGGAAAAAGTCTGACGGTGTCAAATCTGGGGAACAAGCCGGCCATTTGACAGGCCCTCCACGTCCAATCCAACGATTTGGAAATGTATTTTCCACACATGCTGTAGCGCGTCTTGCACTGTGAGCTGGGCACCCGTCATGTTGGTACCACATTTCCCTCCTTGTCTGAAGTGGTATGTCCTCCAATAGTACAGGCAGTTCGTGTTGTAAATACTGTATGTATCAGTCAGCATTCAGTGTCCCACTCCATGGGCGCTGGCGTTCCACTTGGCGAAGCCAATGTGGATTTGTCACCGACCAATAGTACATGTTCCTTAGGTTGACATTTCCATGATTGGTAAAAGTTGCCTCGTCAGTGAAGAGGATACGTGACAAATCGGGTGTGTCGTGTCGTAACATCCATGTGCAAAACCGAACACAGTCCACAAAATCATTCCCGTGAAGTTCCTGATGGAGGGAGATATGATATGGGTGAAACTTGTGTGTGTGCAGAATGCGCAATACACTTCGCTGACTCATCCCAGCATCCCTGGCAATTTCACGGGAGCTAACTTGCGGATTCACAGCAACAGCGGCGAGAACATTTGTTGCACCTGCCTCACCTGTAGTTGGCTTGTTCCGCACACGTGCTCGTGGTGTTACACTTCCGGTGTCTCTTAATTTAATAAATAACTTACCAAACAGACGTCGAGATGGCTGTCGTCTGTCCGGATATCTCTCTGCGTACACACGGTAGGCTTCTGAGGCATTCCTTCGGCATTCCCCATAAATCAGGATCATGTCCGCTTTTTCTATGTTTGTGAACACCATAATCTTCGCTCTTACCACTACGACTGCTTGCTATGAACTAACACGATCTCGTGGACCTGCTATCAAAACTTGCTCTGCGTAAAGGCAGTTCTGTCAGGCACCTGAGAAGTCTTACATGCCGTGGTATTGACGGTCAAGTGGGCCACTTGTTAGTTTGTTTACGTATTTTCACATGGCCATATCTTCGTTCCTATGTGCAGTAGATGCATGAGACCAACGGCGTTGTGTTTCTCTGCATGCACTCTTTTATATTATGCATGTTATTGTATATCGTTCCATTTAAAAAAATATGACTTTGCTCCAGATGCCCCATTTGTCGATAATTTTCGACCCACCCCATACCTCCGATTTACGAGCCCCATTTGATATTATTGTTTCCCGCAAACCTCACATCGCTACTGTTTCTGGTTTCTTCGCTATTTCAGGTGGTACTTTTAGGTGCCTCACGCGGTGTGTATATATATAGGCACACACACATGTACACGTAAATGCATATTTGTTAATGTTTGATGGTGCAACACGTGTGTTCATATTTCTGCTGTTTATATGGGATGTGAAGTATGCTTTCTTTTCCTGCCTTGTAATTGACGTTGTGAAGTTACGGAGATGCTTGTATTGTAGCCAGTCGTGTGGGTTATTTGTTCGTTTAAATTTACGTAAGGCATTTTCCCTGAGTTTCATTACTAGTTTTACATTATCTGTGTTCCATGGAGTATATCTTTTACCTACCCTTGCCGTTTTGGTAGGTGCATGAATTTCAAAGTCGCTGATGATTTTTGAATTAAAATAGTTTATTTTGTCTTCAATATAATGGATAGGTTTCAGCAATTCCCAATCTATGGCTTTCATATCATTTTCGAATTTGTCGCTATCAAAATTAGAAAAGTCACGATATGCAACGTATTTAATCTGGTTTATGGGCTTCTCACAAACCAACGATACATATGTGAGACAGTGATCAGAGGTGCCTATAGGTTTTTCAACATTCGACCTGTGAACAAGTTCAGTATCATCTATTGCTATGAAGTCTAAGAGTGTCCTACTATTTGCTGTGATTCGAGTGGGTTTGTTGATTATTTGAGTCAGGCCAAATGTGTTAAAAATTGCTTTTAAATACATAGTGTCTTGATTCGCGTTTTAAGAAGTCACAGTTTGCGTCACCCAGCAGCAAGAGGGTGTCTACACAAGGGTATAGCTCAGAGAGTAGATTATCTACAATGGAGAGTTTTGTGTACGCTATGTTTGGTGCTCTATATATAATACACACACCTATTCTTTTACTATTATTATTTACAATAATACTGATATATTCAACATCACTACCATTGTCCAAGTCATTATAACCTACAATGCGAAAGTTCAGTTCTGTTTTCATGTAAATGACAATGCCCCCTCCGGTTTTATACATCCGATCATTTTTCACGATCTGATATCCTGGTAGGTTGATAGATGCCACTGGCATGTAGGCATCAGTCCAGGTTTCAGAGATTGCGACAATATCAAAATCATGCAGTAATCTAACACACTGTAGTTCATCTATTTTTGGTACAAGAGACCGCACATTACAATGAGCGACGCGAAAATTGCCACTTGGCTGCTTTAGACACGATGGATTTGTCGTTTTACCTTTTAGATTGAAGAAGCATTTGCTTTTTTTAGTAGTTTTTCTTTCACTTTTGTTACGACTTACCATAAAAAATCTTCATTCCATTTTTGGGGCACACGCTTTACCCTTTCTGAGGATCTTAATGTACGATGTGTATTTATCTTTGAACTCTGAATTTTTTCTACATCACTACCACCATTAACACTATTGCATGCATTTGGCACTTTATGATATATTTCCATATAACTATCACGATCATCACCACTGCCTGCATCTGGCATTTCTTGAAACATTTCTGTATCACTATCATCACTGTTGCATGTAATTAACACTGTGTTGTATTCCACGTTCACTGTAGAGGGTTTTTTTTCCAAGGGAGAGGGATGGTAGAACAGTCTGTATGATCTTCATTAACTATATCCATGATCCTTTGGCAAATGCGATTTTTTCCTGTTCTGTTAAAGTGCAAGCCGTGCTGCGTGTGGAGTGCCCTGTCCATTGAGTTTAGATCCAAAAGTTTCATATTTTTGAAGGCTTTACATACTTTCTCTAATTTACGGTTTACTTTGGTAATGATTATGTTAGTGTGATTTAGCCTTCGTAAAGTATTTAACAGATTTGGGATGATGGCATCTGCGTTGTTTCTTGAGACGTCATTTGCACCACTTATTATGACCACATTATCCTTTGCACCCAGCGTTTTTGCATCTTCAACTACTGTTTTTGTGACCTCTTAGTCCTTGCACTAGGTTTCACAATAGCACTGCAGCGCATGTTTGGTGTAAGTCCATGTATTTGTGGAGCTAAATTGCGCCCATGACTGTCTGCGTATGTGACAATGTTCCTTATGTTGTTAGTATCATTGTCTTTCACACGTTTTGATCCATTGTTACATACTTTCACTTTGTAGCTGCATGCCCTCTTTGTGACGGATTTCTTTATTGCTCCAGATACTTTGTCGTTGTTGGAAGTTTTTCCTTCCGTAAAGTCTTGTAACACTGAAAACTGATTTTTGTGTACCGGTATTTCACGTGGGAAATTTTTTCCACAATAAGTTCCGCTCGGCAGACGGGGGTTTTTGCAATGCGACGAACGTGATTTAACTACATCACTCCATTTTTCTTGATAAGCACACACGGTTTCTTCACACACTTCATTTTCTTTGAGCAGTAAGAGATCGGCTTCTAGAATCCTTATAATTTCGTTTTTGCTGGCAAGTTCAGCTCGCAGATCTTCGCAGTTTGTGCATGGCAACATTTTTGCTATTTACTTTTCTTGCTTCAGTTTGCGAACGTTAAAGCCTATGTTCTAATGTAAAAAAAATCTGTACCCTAGTTATTGGCATCCCCTCCAAGGTTTAAAATTTCTCAAATAATCCCTGCCAACAACTACACTCTGTAAAAAAAAAAAAAAAAAAAAAAAAAGATAGCATCACTGTATTCTTATTACGGATGTTGAAAATTTTGAGTTTCGCATGCATGTATCTTTCCTGCACAACTTGAAATCAATTGATTGAAGCATTGGTCTGGTATCACCGCGTAGTGTGGTGTTATTATTTTGTTGATTTAGTGTTTGGAGTGTCCGCTAGAGGGTGTTGCAATCAGTTACTGCTGCAAGGCTTTGTAATCAATTGTCAGGAATCTGTAAAACGATTGTTCGTAGTGCAACTTGTGACGTGTTTTATGTTGCAAACTACATGTTCATTATTGACAGTTTGGATACGTTATCATATTTGTGAAGTGTTCTGGTGGTGTGTAGTGTATTTGAGCATGTTTTCTCGAAAAAAAACCACGTAAGCAAGGAATGGTTCTTGCTTTGAATATGGATGGTCATTCTCAGGGAGAAATTGGTCAACAACTTCAAATGCATCAATCCACAGTTAGTCGCTGCCTGCGGCTGTCTCTGGTCATAGCCCCCTAAAGTTGATGGTCTAGATCCTAGAACATTTCAAATGTGTATTTAAATTTAAGTCCCTATCACACGGAACTGGATTTCTAGTTAGAATGCCCTCGTTGGCGATGAACTGACTTTCTAGGTAGAAATCATGGCCGCCTGGCTGACTGGTTTTGAGGAATAGGACATGTTTACAGCGTCTTGAATAACGTAGTCTGGAAAACGACCCAAGAAACTGGTTCCCCGAGACGATGACAAGTAGATGGCAGTGCGATCGAGCCAGGTGCTAATTTTGTTATGAAAGTAATGCGGCTTAGTTAGTTTTTGGAATATGTTGTGTAGATTTGTTTCTCTAGAAAGGCGGTAAGTGAATTGATGGAAACAGTTATTTTTGTGGAGTGATTTGCAGTCACGAAATGGCATTAATTTGGAAAGAAAACCCAGTCAACAAGGTAATGTTGCCACAACGTTGTGGCAACGTTAGCCCCTAACATACCTAACGTTGTTACAACGTTGAATGTATGTTGATACAACGTTGTGAAAACGTTGTGTCAACGTTTCAGGGTCATTTTTTTCAACGTTGCTGCAACGTTGGTTGACAACGTTGTCACAACATATACTGAACATTATGTAGCAACGTTAGGTATGTCAGGGGTTAACATTACCTTGCTGCCTGTGTAATTTATGAATATAACAATGCATATTTAAAATATGGTTATTTCGTATGGTAAGCTATTAGCAATCTTGCCAAGCCATTTTTGTATATAATACATATGCGTAACAGGAAAAACTCATGTTTGTAACGTCACAGTTTCTCTTTACATATTATAAAAAGTCTTCCTGCTCCACCAAAATAGGCAACTGTTAGTCTGGAGATTGTGATGAATTGACCAACCTCTAACTACACCTGGTAATCAGTTTCTTTTTGTAGTTTTTTTTTTTTTTTTTTTTTTTGTTCATCCGTTTAGAGGGTTATGTCCCTCTCTTCGGTACGTGCTTGATACTTTTAATTATATAATAATAATAATAGATAGGCTAAGTGCACTTTTTCTATTTTTGGGATTATGAAATGAACTCTAACCTAGTCTTGAAATGACCTTGGATTTTCATTGCTATATTATATTACACCCTACTTTCATTCTTATGTTAGTAAGTAAATACCCTTTCTTGTAGTTTGATTATTAGTTGCAATATGAAGGGTATAAATGTGGTCGTAATTGTGGTGGATGATGAATGGTGTATAGTTCATAATCAGGATGTCTGGGCCCGATGGTCAGAGTATACAGAGTTAAAAGATGTTGTAATGGAGTATGCAATCTGTACGGGTAACAGTCGTGTATTGCATCTTCACGGATTGTGTGAACCAACGGTGGGTGTTCCTTGACCATCCTGTTATTTATATATTCTTTTCGCAATGCCTCTAGGTGAAGTGTTATATGTGGAAAACTTATTTGTGTGTATAAGAGTCGAGTTGGACTTGGTAGTTTGATTCTGTATGCCAGTCGACATGCATGTCTCTCTATGATTTGTAGTCGTTCATAGAACGAGTCCCCTGCTGAGAGCCATGCTGTATGTCCATACGTAAGTACGGGCCGAAGAAAGGCCAGATAGGTATTTAGGAGGATGTTTGCTCGAAGTCCCCAATTCGTGCCGACAAGTCTCTTCATCAGCTGTAGTCTGTTTTTGGCTTTCTTTTTGATGTTCTGCAGGTGTGGTGTCCATGTTAGTTTTGTGTCAAATATGACACCAAGATATTTGACGCTGTTGGTAGGAATTATGCGTGTGCCACGGATCTTAAGATCTAACAGACTTGGATTTCTTTGTATCCGTGAGCGACATCCGGTAGGAAGGAATATTATGGCTTGAGTTTTTGCGCTATTGATGGTGAGTCTCCAAGTGTCGCACCATCGTTGAAATACATTAATAGCTGGTTGCATAATGCGATTTATTGCTTGAATTGTAGAACCACAAGCCAGTAGAGCTGTATCATCAGCGTATTGGTATGTTGACACCTGAGAGAATGTTGGCATATCTGCGACATATAGTAAGTAGAGCAATGGAGATAATACCGATCCTTGCGGTACTCCGGCGTTCAGGAAGATAGGGTGAGACAGATTGTTATTTATTGTTACATATGCCATTCGGTTGGTAAGAAAGTTGAAAATTAGTCGAATGTAACAGAAAGGAAGGCGAAACTTATGCAGTTTATATATGAGGCCGGTGTGCCACACTTTATCGAATGCTTTTTCAAGATCGAATAGTATTAAACAAGAGGGTTTAGATGTATTGTACTGATTGTAGATTCGATTTGAAAGTCTTAGTAGGTTATCCAAGACGCTAAAGTGTGGTCTAAATCCGGCTTGGTGTATCGGGAGAAAATTATTTGACAATAAGTGAGAGTGTAATCGGCGGACTAAAATTTTTTCAAGGATTTTGCTGAGTGTTGATGTTAGTTGTATAGGTCTATAGCATTTTGGGTCTGTACGATCTTTATCAGGTTTCGGAAACATGAGTACCTTCGACACTTTCCATTCGACAGGGTAATATCCAGTGCGAAGGATTAAGTTGTATATCAAGGCGAGAAATGACAACATTGCTAGTGGAGCTTTCTTTATCAAGACATATGTGATAGAATCAAACCCTGGGGCAGTGTTTCTTTTGTTGCGGACTGCGTTTGTTATATCATCTGTGGTAATTAAAGTAGTAAGAGGGTGATTTGCGTTGATAGCATGATGAGAACTGGGTTGCAGTTGTCTATTTTCAGGATGTACCTTCCTTGTTATTTGAGATTCTAATCTGCTATTAGGAGCAAGCGGAAGCGGAGGAGTAAATGTGTCTTGGAGAATCTGTGCAAATTCATTTGCCTTTTCGTAATCATTTGTAAGAGCTTGTTGTTGTGAGAGAAGAGGGTACGTAGTACTCGTATGTTTTCCTGTAAGCATATGAAATCGTTTCCAGAATTTGCTAGGATGGCTTTCAGCATCAAGGTGATTGCAAGTGTCGATCCACTGACGTTGTTTGTGTGCCTTTATGTAGTTATGGACAGTTCTTATCCATTGACGGTGAACTCGCAGACATTCAGGATTCCTTGTTTGTACGTATTCCCGATAGGCACGACGTGATGCAGTCACTAGATGAAGGTATTTAGGTGGTAGTTTAGGTTTAAAACTGTTCACAGTTATCTGTGGAATATGTGTGCTTGCTGCTTGTTTGACTTCTGACGTGATGTTTTCTACAGCCTTATCTAATTCGTCAGAGTTCGTTGGAGGGGTGAGATTTTGAAAGATAGTGGAGAGATCTTCTCGATAACCTTCCCAATCGGCTCTGTTATAATCGTAGATCCGCTTTGGAGGAGCCTGTTTGTGTTGAGTATAGTGGTGCACTGGTAGAGTTATTTTAATTGGTGCATGATCACTTCCTATCGGTGCAAGGACTTCTATGTTAATTTTGTCAGCTAAGGAAGGTGACACAAAAACTACATCGGGGGTTGTGTTACTCTCTGGACGAGTTGCAGATGGTAAATCTTGAAATATACCTGTAGTATTGTTATCGATGGTAGTGTGGAAAGCTGTTCGTTCTGCATTTGTTCGACTATGTATATTAATATCAGCTAGTATGAAGTAATGACGGTATGTAGAAGCGATATAAAGAAAGAAGTCCGTAGGTAGAGGGCTAGTGGGTCGTATATATACAGTAGCCAATGTCACATTTATACTTTTGAGATAAAGTGTGGCAATAGAATATTCTTGGTATGGAAATTGAGGTGGTAATATATTTGTTCTATAGGGAAATTTTGGCTTGATCCCCAGGGCTACTCCACCACATAATCGTTGCGCCGTTGTAGGACCAGGTGTATGTAGCAAGGAGTACCTGGGCATGTAAAGGGGTGTGGCTTTGGGGATACGGGTTTCATTCAGTGCAAAGAAATGAATGTCTTCTTCCAGGAGAAGTTCCTGGAATATAGCTTTATGTTTCGGTAGAGAACGGATGTTCATAAATAGGAAATTATATTGTATATTGCCCGCCATAATTATATAAATAACAGTTAGGTTTCTAAACTTCGGTTTCCAGTGGTACAATTTGAAAATGTACATGTGGACCAGAATATGTAGCGAATAGGTGGACACGAAAAAGAGTCTTAGCTGTCTGTACTATCTGTTGTAGTATATGTTGGCGTAGAAATGGGTGGATATTTTGTAGGGTTAATGTTTGAAATCTAAGTAGATCTTCAACCGTCACTGGTTGTTTCAAAGAGTTTTGTGGTGGAGTTGTGGAGTCCCTTGTTCTTAATGGTACAGTCAGGTCGGGTCGTGATGCTTCAGGGTTTGGACGGGCAGCACAGCGATAACTATATGAGGGATGAGCCTCTTTGCAGGTGTTACACTTGGGTGGTGCATTTAGATTCGTGCAATCTTTAGTTGCGTGTTGGCCAGAGCAATAGCCACAGATAGGTGTTTCGGGGCAATTTGCCGTAGTGTGGGAGTTGTATTTCTGGCAGCGTTCGCATCGTAAGGGAAGGGGTGCTTTTGAATGTGAAGGTTCAACCCTGTGTCTTTGGCGATATATATAAGCCCCTTCATGAAGTAAGCGATCGATCGTGTTGGAACAATCTGTTATGACTCGCATCAGGAAAGTTGGACCATTATTGTTCTGTATTCGAACGCATTTTATGACTTCATGGCCTTCCAAACGCAGTTCTTCTAATACTTCTTGATCAGCGAGTTCTGGATCTACGCCTTTAATAACGACTGACATATGAGGTGGTTTGTTTGGAGGTGGTGATTGTTTGGCAGTTTTGGGTGTCAGTTGGGATAGAGCAGCCTGTGGTCCAAAAATTTCGAACGAAACTTTGTTTCTCAAAGTGGATAGAAATTGCGGATCTCTGGATTTGATAATGATGCCATTTCTGGTGAATATAATTTGTTCTACTTGTGCTCGGGGGAGGTATTTTTGTAACTGTTGAAGGAGCAACTTAGGAGTTCTGTACTTGGGGTCGTAATTTTGTAGTAGGAAGTTGTAGATAGTGGAATTTTCTTCAGTTCGGCCATCAATTTGTGTGGTATCCCTGGGATTTACCTTTGGATTGCGTGTTTGTTCGTGGTATTTTTGTTTCTTTTGTTGTTGGAGAGGGGATCGAGAGCGATCCCTAGCTGTCTTTGAATCAGCTGAGGTGCTTCTTGAATTTCCTCGGTATTGTTTTTGTATGTTCCTGTCTCGAGCGTGTGCACCCCCAACTTGTTGGGGGAGCCCTTTATGCATGGTGAACAAAGGGAGGAGACCTACCAGTACTTATCTTAAAATCAACAAGGCGGAAACAACAATGGGAAACAGAGTTACAAGTGTTGCAAACGAGAATTGCAAACACTGTTTGCTTCAAAATAAGCTGATTATAATGTGCTGCAAACGATGATTGTAGAACAATTTGCTTCAAAATAAACAGAGTGCAAAATAAGTAAAGAACAAAGTGCTGCAAACGTGGATTGTAGCACAGTGACAGTTCGCTTCTAGTTAAGCAGAATACAAAGTGCTGTAAACGTGGATTGCAGCACAGTTCGCGATGCACAATCAGGGCTTCAGTTGTCACCGTTAGGTTTCCACCTTGATTCTCGGGGATTGGGCCTCCCCGGATGCCATGATGCTTTTTTGTAGTACTTACCTCCTGATTATATAGTCTGGAATAAAAATATTTATCATGGGAGTTACACTTGTATTCAACACATTTCATTTTCTGATCTTCCTTACAAATTCAATATTCACACATCTTTCGAAGGGTAATAAAACACATTTTTTCACTAATTACAATCGAAAGTATCCTTATTTGTGTTACTAAAACTTATGTTTGTTTTGCATTTGAGTCGCACTGCCATCTAGTGTACGCTGTAGGAAATATAAGGTTTGGTGGTCAGTGCGCACACAAATTCAGATTAAACAAAACACTCCGATCTGACGCTTGTGGCGCTCATGGTGGTGATCATCCAAACTAAAGCGGATTCAGTGGGATGTTTTTTTGCAACGTTGATGCAACGTTATCACAACGTTGTTCCCCTACATACAACATTCATCATAAATACAACGTTGTGGCAACGTTATCACAACGTTGTTCCCCTACATACAACATTCATCATAAATACAACATTCATACAACGTTGTGGCAACGTTAGTGTGTTGACTGGGAAGTAAAATAAAATTAATAAATAAATAGCACGCGTAACACAAGAAGAAACATGGCAATGTGATTCCGGACGTCAGGTCTTGGACTGTGTATTAGAGTTTATTTTTCTATGTTATTAGAATATAAATAGTATCCTGAGAGATATTTCATACCGAGGCAACAAACCACAAATGTCGCTTGAAAGCGAGCAGTCGGAAATCAATGCAGCCTTTCGAACCGTAGGGACAAAAGCTCTGACTGCACCGTTTCCTCAAGGTGATTTTACACCAAAGCGACACGCGACAAACGATACCAGGATTTCACACCAAAGCGACACGAGTCATTCGGTCCAAGGCAACTTTCATATCGAACTGACACATGTTGCTTGGAAACGAGCCAATCAAGAGCAACATTTCACATCGTAGCGGAATGACGGGAAGCACAGGCCGGCGTTCGGTTGGTGAAATCCTCAAGCGATAAGTGTCGCATGCCGCTTTGGTGCGCAATCTCACTAAAGCAAGACACTCATTGCATCGCGTATGCGCGAACAACAAACCACGGCAACCTGTTGCAAGCTATTGAGGAAATGGCCCAGTTTGAGAGACGCAGAAGCGACAAAGCGACACGTGTGGCTTATCGTGTCGCCTAGATCTGTTGTTGTAATGTACGGTTTATCGTGTCGCCTATCTGTTGTTCGCAAGCAACGCTTGCTAATAGACTGAAGGCACCATGTCGCTTGTCACTTAGTTGGGAACTCCCCCTGTAGCGTGTCGCTTCGGTCTCCGCACCCTTCCTTTAAGGAGCTTCCCGACCGAAGTAACAAGTAGCACGCGAATACGCCATATGAACGTGTCGTTTACTGTTTGGATCCTCATGTGCAATGAATGCTATTTTACAGTCTGGAAGTGTGTTACTAGTGTGACAGTATGAACATCCTGTGTCGCTTGTCCCATTGGTTTGAAAGTTGCCTTACACTCATGTCGATTGCACTAAGAAAGTTTTTGTTGGGTTCCCCTTGTCGTTTCATGCGATCATCATTATCATCATCGCCGCGATTAGTTTAAATCGGAAGAAAAGAGACAGTAAATATCAAAAATACAAATGCTTCAGTGTGTATATCTTTAAAAGAAATGATGATGATGATAATAATAATGAACCTAATTCATACACAAAAATTTAGTTGCCAAGAACATTCCACGCGTATTTTTCTCCCGTATTATTGACGAAAGTATGACGATAACAGGACGTGGTCGACTGTCTAGAATGTTCGTTAATATCTTCGCGACCACTGTACCAAATATCATAGCAATTATCACATTCATAGAAATGCTTCATGTAAAAGAATCAGACGTTGCAGCGAAAACTCCATTTACTTCCATTATAAGCAGTCGAACACCAAGCACCGGGGTCAACACTAGCGCCTCTAGCGGATCATTTTCGAGTGGAACCAGCCAGAGAGTGCAGAACCATGCCGTTTTCCACACTACGTTATTCTAGGCGCTGTAGACATGTTCTAATTGCTACTAACTTCTTCGACTAGATTCTGTGGAACAGCCAATCAGAGCAAAGTTTGGCCATGTGAAGATAATCTGTGAGTTTGCAAAGTAGCCTTTTTGTCTTTGGTTTCCGAGTGCATACAGCACGAAAGGCATGTTTACAATTGAAAAAGCTAAAATATTCTTCCATACGTGTATAGCAAACGTTGTAAAGTATGTATTTTATCAGCGCCGTTCTTCTCTACCTAAAACATTTAATACGAAGCGATATTCCTCTCGGTTGAATAGTTATCGTATTTATAAGTGTGAAGTGATACGTTGCTTACATCTCGCGCGGCCGCCATTATGGGAACGAAAGACTATCGACAAGTACGGTATAACAAGTACCGTGTGAGGCGAAAACTAGCAAATGGCTAGCCAGTCCAGCGTTCCTACTGGATATCCAGTTCCGTGTGATTCAGGCTTTAGTTCCTGTTGCACGATTCAGAGTAAACTTTACAAGAGAAGCAAAATAATACATTAGATCCTCTTAAGCAAAATTATTTGGGGGGCCCTGCCCCACATCGTTAACATTGGGGGGGGCTCGAGCCCCCATTGAGTCGGCGCCTATGCTACGTTGTGAAATGTAAAATGTGTTTGCGTTTTCCCGAATGGAAAGAAATATTGAAACAACAATGGCGTTTGTCCTCTCGGATGTAAGTTATGCCCAAAACAAATAATATTCGAAATAAAATATGTGTTATTTATATATCGGGAGGAGAGAAAGCTTTACCAACTAAAATGCGACGTGCTCGGTTCATATAGCAGTAGATATATACACACGTGCTCTGTTCCATTCTGCGGACAAGATGGAATTGCAATAACACTTGGCTGGATGCAGTAAAGCGAAATGGTAATATTTTTATACTCCCTCTTCATCCCAACGCAATGATATCAACAAGAAAACGTAAGCGGGTCATATTTTCGGTTTGTATCAACGCTCGATTGTTCTCAAATTACTTTTCTCTGATCGTGCAATTAAGCAATGTTACAATATGCTCTTGCAGTCATTTGAGGCAAATTTCAAGATAAAAATACATGGTATTTCAAACAGTAAATAACAATGACATACGATATATGGAAAGAAAAAAAATGGAAGAAATATTTATCATTGTTCACCTCGTTGTGCATGCTTCTTTATTATTATGAAAACAGGATTTTATGAATTGATTCTCCAGTTTTGCCGCATACGTTCACTTGCAACACATTTTAGAAGCAAATATTCGTTAGTACAGCCATGTTACAACAGCTGAACTACGGTCAATCTCTGCTGATCGGAATAAAATCGCGGGTCAACTTTGATCGCAGAGACTTAATCTCAGTTCAACTTTTATACAACACAAAATCAGAGTTCAGCGTGACTCCAGATCTTTACTGGCTAATCGAGGATCAACTGTTTTATAGGGTTGGCATTTTTTTTAAAAAAAAAAATAATTATAACAAACTTTTTTATGTTTAAATCATGTTTTTTTTGTTTTAAACATAGTTTTAAACATGAATTTAATAAAACATGTTATAAACATGGTTTAAACAAAACAAAGTCAACCTTTTCCCAGTAAATTATAGTTAAAGTCGTTAAAGAAAAAAAATGCTCATTTTTATGTGTACAGTCGCGACGAGGACAGTTTATTTCCCTTTGGAGATAAGATTTACCATACTGAAGGGTAGGGGTGTGCGGGACAGAATTTTTGGGACGGGACGGGAAATTCTTTAATTCCCGACATTCCGGACGGAGAAAATTGTCAATTTCCCGAAAAAGTCGGAAAATTTTCGGGACGGGATGTGTTTGAAATTTCCCAAAGCTTTTGAAATCTCGAATTCTACACTTAATTTCCATCTTAAGTGCTTGTTTTTGCACTTCTGGTACAAAACCTAACAATTTCCGATAAGTTCCAGACATTTACAATGCAGATAACGTCTAGAATTCACGACGTTTTAAAATGACCATTCGGAATTTCCAGACTGCTTGGGATCCCGAAAAGTCAGGAAGTCATTTCCGGAAGTCGGGATCGGGACGGAAATTTTCTTTCCCGATCCCGGTCCCGACTTTTCGGGATCCCTCCAGGGGTGGCGTGTTTAAAACAAAAGTGTGAAGACACTTTGTTTTAAACGTTTAAAACACACGACTTTGTTTTTTACAAATGTTTTAATCGTTTAAAACAATGTGTTTTAAACATGTTTTCTTACAAGTGTTTAAAACACATTTTGGCACTTGATATTTTATAGTCTGTGATAATAGATTTGTTTGGCAACCCTGCCTTTTCATTGAATCAGTGTCCATTAATCCGTGCTTTACGGGTTTTGCTTATCGCACAACACTTGATCAACCTTATGTTCTTACGTCAAAGGAGAAGGCTTTTTAATTTTAGGCTAACTGCCTACGTTGTTAGGCTAGACAGGCTAGCTGTCTATGCACAAGGTAGCAAAACTGTCGTGCAACAAGAAAGACCCGTGCTTTACTGTAGAATTCGAAACTTCTCAGTTCCTTGTTTCGTACCGTCCTATAAATTTGAGACTGGTGGAAGCTAGAAACTAATATCTGAATACACAATGCGTGCTTACTTTTGGTAAATTATTTTGTACTTGAAAACAGTGGCGGCCGGCGGCAACTATGATGGGTAGTGCCAACGTGATCAAGAAATCGAAAAAAAAACCTCCGCAATGCCACCCCCTCCCCTTGCGGTTTCACCACTGTCCAAGATGTGTATCCTCGTTATTTAACGTGGAAAACAACGTGTGTTTAGGTAATAACGCACTAATCCGATTTATCTTCACTCACTAACCTATCTTTATACACTACAGGACACTTCCCTAAAAATATAACAATTACAAGAGGAAAGGAAAAAGCAAATCCTATCACCTTATCCTTCTCCATACACACGTATTCTAACTGGATGTCGAAAATATCTTTGTTATGAAAAGAAATTGTCGAAATGCCAAAGGAAACTCGCATCATCATTGGATTTGTCACTTTCATATTTTTAAAAAAGTCTGAATGGCCCTCTTGGTGCATCCATCAACAATATTATCAAAAATGTTCATCTAGCTTTGGAAAAGTACTAGGTTCATTTCTCCAAAAGTAGGCAGAAATTACTTCCCTTCCCCAACGGGTCTTACAAATCAGTCGTATTTAGCGACTTTTCTCTGAAGGTGGCAACTGTGTCAACACTGCCAAAGTTCCCCCGCCGTGCGAGGCCAAGACGGGCACGGTTTCTTATGGGCTAACCCCGCATCCTGCCACTTTGTTCTCGGCTCATGGTGGAAATGTTCCTCGCTGAGTCTTCTTCAACCCTCTGCACGTGTGTCAACTTGGTTAGGCCAGCTCTTAGGCGGCACGGACTGTTGCCTCGCGAGGGTACGAACGAAACAGCTGGCGATGCAGTGAGGAGGTTGGGGCGGTCGTCACGTCAGCTTGACCGATTGCAAGATTCGAATCTCCTTGTCTGTAAACTATCAGTGTATTCATTTAACAATACTTGGCGAGGTATGCGTTTCTTCTGAGGGTAGTGCCATGGCACGGCGGCTCTACCCCTTGAGCCGCCACTGCTTGGAAAGATAAATTGATCTGGAGAATCTATTATGACACTGCAGGTTGATTTCTGCTATATAAACTGTTCAGGCAGCAGAAAAAATTTCACCCTGATTTTTCCAGGACGAGGTTAGTAATTCTATAATATTTAGTTTCTTGAAATTTAGATGAATATAAATCCTAACCTACTTCAGCAGTGGCGGAAAAAGGGGGGCTATTACGCCCAGCTTTTGTCCCTGCAGTAGAGGTGTGCGGGATCTCGAAAAGTCGGGACCGGGATCGGGAAAGAAAATTCCCGTCCCGATCCCGACTTCGGGAAAGACTTCCCGACTTTTCGAGATCCCAAGCAGTCGGGAAATGCCGAATGGTCATTTTAAAAAGTCGTCAATTGTCGATGTTTTCTTCATTGTAAATGTCTGGAACTTATCGGACAACTTTCAAACATATCCCGACTTTGTCGTGAAATTGAGAATTTTCCCCGTCCCGAATGTCGGGATTTAAAGAATTTCCCGTCCCGACCCAAAAAATTCTGTCCCGCATACTCCTACCCTTCAGTATGGTAAACCTTATCTCCAAAGGGAAATAAACTGTCCTTGCCGCCACTGTACTCATAAAAATTAGTATTTTTTATTTAACGACTTTAACTATAATTTACTGTGTTTAAAACAAAAAAAAACATGTTTTAAACAAAAAAACAGTTTGTTTTGTTCTTTTATTTAAAAAAAACACAAATTTTGCCAACCCTGGATCCCGCACACCTCTACTGCAGGGACAAAAGTTGTGGGTAATAGATCCCCCTTTTTCCGCCACTACTGAAGTAGGTTAGGATATATATTCATCTAAATTTCAAGAAACTAAATATTATAGACTTACTATCCTCGTCCTGGAAAAATCAGGGTGAAATATTTCCTGCTGCCTGAACAATTTATATAGCAGAAAACAACCTGCAGTGTCATAATAGATTCTCCAGATCAAATTATCTTTCAAAGTACAAAATTATGTTACCAAAAGTAAGCATATCATATCAATCCCTAAGATTATATGTTTATTTTATAAAAGCCTCTCTGAATGCTTCACGTTGACCAGGGCATTCACTTGTTTTTCTCAGTTGTCTCAGCCTCTGAGGCATGTTATCAATGCGCAGTGTTGTGCTATGCAAACCTCCTGAGCTATTCAGGAAACAGGTAGTTTCTTCTGCCTATGGAGTCAGCGGTTTGCATAGTGGCAATTAAAAACACGATTCGGCATGTAGGAAGAGCTCCATGGCCGGGATATAGAGGTGAGACAAGCGGAGAGGGGACTGACTTTGGTTTGGAATAGAGAACGGAGTAGAGGTTAGGAGAGTGGTGGAGCAGAAGTGAGACGACGCTCTGGTCAACCGATAGAGAAGCCAACAGAGGGCTTAGTATATTTCTATTCATTGTAATTATCTTCATACATCAGATAGACAGGTAACTATCCTAACACCCAGCCATGATTCAGGTTCAAAGGTTCAGAAAACCCAACGAGTGACCATTGTCTTTTCTAGTTGATTACTTCCTAAATCTTATTTGTACCTTTCGTATTGCCAAGCGTTAACTCGTCATGCCAATAACGAGTGCTCTCATCAGAGGATGAATGATGAATAACTTACATCACCCATTGATTAATTGGTTAACATTCTAGGTAAGATCCCACGAACTTCACGGTTCGTTACGTGGTGGAGTGCTTCGGGCCTTTTCATTTTTTCGGAAATGAAAAGAGTTGTAGTTAATTGTTAGCTTTGAAATTTTCCCCTATCTCCAGTTCGTTACGTAGTGGATTGCTGGGGCTTCTCATCCACTTCTTCGGAAATGCGATGAGAAAATAGTTCGTTACGTGGAGAAAATAGAATGTTATCTAGTAGAGGTGCTCGGATTTTCATTTATTTCATCAAGAAGTAAATGAAAATTGAAAGAATAGTTTCAATAACCAGTTTTAAAAATTATCCCACCCCAAAATTTTGCTAACTTGTTTAGTTTTTTTTAGTATGTCCTTGCCACAATTGATGTTGAAATACATAGGGCTTAAAGGTTTTTTTTAACATTAATGGGGGGAGAAGAATTTCTATATGCCATGATAGATGTCTAGTCTAACATGAGGATGAATCCGATGAAATTTATCGACCTCAAGTCTGGGTCGGTAATCAGCAAAATGTAAAAAATGCGGAGGAAACTGCGCCCTAGCTCCGTCGCGGTTACCCGCGTCGGGCTGGCGCTTTGTTATCAGGAGCGTCCAGCATTCCGCGTGGCGGAAGGTTCGATGTCGGATTTTAGGAAGACCCATTTCATCAAAAATGTGGCCGGCCCAGGGACGTCCGTGGACGATTCCCCATCAATCCGCTCGTGGTAGCGCTGTGGTTTGTTCGCGAACTCGGTACCATGGCTACGACAGAATTCCCAACTGGGAAAATTTTTACCATTCCCAGAATTTTATAGGAGAATAAGGCATTTAGATTCGATGATTTCTTGCATTGACAGTGATTTTAGAACATAAGAGGTAGGAAAATTTTTACACGATTTTGGATACGAAAATTATTACAACGTTGGTTATGAGGATTAAAATAATGCAGTAAGCTACAGTAAACGATTTTTTACCCTTTAATATTTTAATTAATTAAAAACTTGGATTAAAAGTGGATTTTAAAGTTATTCATGAATGAGGAAAATAAATGAGAGTTTATTGACTCTGACTCGATGGCACTATGTGCATGTTAACGAGTCATAGCAGGGAGTATGCTTTTCTGAGTTAATTTTTTGTTATTATTATTAATTGAATTTCCTTAAAAGTTTAATTTAAATTTTGTTTAAAACTGACCGTAACTTGTAAATGATTTAGAATGCTTGAACTATGACTGCTAAGACTATTGCAACAAAGATATTACATTTTTTACATATATAGGCCCCGAGGACCACTCATTTATATTCTTAATGACTGAAGTCTCCTAGCACCTCATGAAGTGAGTTTAGATTAAGGAGATAGTCAAGCTTATACGAGAAAGTCACTTGCCTTATGAGTAGTGTCATTGGTGCTATTACTGGGGCGAGAAAGTATGAGGCCTTCAGACTGAATAGAAATACTTAAAACTAGGGCAAAATGTTAATTTAATTTTATTGCTACTGTGTAAAACCTACGATTTTTGTAAAAAAGCTTCCGAGAAAGTATGACCCCCCTCAGATTGATGTGACTACACCTGAATTTGCCAGATTGTTGTCTATAAGTTTGTTAAAAATATGCTTTTTCTCGACACTGTTTTGGCCTAAGCCAAAAAGCTCATATGAGCTTTTTGCTTTTAGTGTAATACTCTGTAAAATGTACGAGTGGAAATTTCCACGTGTAACGATTTTCCTTTTTGCACTCCCCCCGCCCCCGCCTCTTCTGAAACCCCCGCATACACACATACACATACAAGTTTACTTCTGGCATCATGTTGTGCAACAAATTATTATTCAATATTATGCAACAAATTATTAGGCATGTATTGTTTTCTGATTGGTTGGTTATGCGTGTCTTCTGATTGGCAGATGCGGTCCGCGCTTAGGCTACTTAAAGGGTTTGCGCATTACAGACCAGTTAATATTGTGAGAATAGTTGAAGAGTATAGAGGTGTTGTTCCAGTGCTCCTCATATTACAGGGTTTGATATACAGAATTTCTTATTATTCATATTAAACGTATTTCTGGTATACTGAACAAAGGCTTATATATATTTTGTCTAAAGGAGTCTGATATTTGATACATCCAGCTTGTATTTGTTGCAATCTATTCATATTTAGAGTCTGGCTTTATCTGTCCCAGCCTGTTATACTAGATCGATACGCATTAGGTCATTGCCATTCTACGCACGTCACGACATGGTGACGTAGGTTAGTGATTCTGTAGGCCAGTACTTCTGTAGATCAATACTTATTCTACCTTCGTGCATGTAAGCCATTAGCTTTACAATTCGTCATAGTTTTATTAAGTATAGAATTTTGATTTGAATCCCAAGAAATCTGATATAATAAACCAACTTCAAAAACCAAAAATATTAACACACTAAATATATACAATAAATATATAAAGTACACTGCTAAACCTAATTTGTATGAATTTGTATTTGTATTGAATTTTGTATTTTTTCCCGAGAAAATTTATATATAAATACCAGAGCTGAAAAATTTTTTTATAATTATAACTATTGTCTTTTAAGTTACATTCTATCAATTGTCGTAAGTTTAAAAGTATTTTTTTCTAGTGAATTGAATTTTATTGAATTTTGACTTGATTGTGCGTTTTATATTTTTCCCTGAGAAACCGAGAAACTTCTATTTAAATAACACCTCGTGAAAATGACAACTTGTATAACCGACTTACCACTTGAACTGCTGTACAAGATTTTTGAGTACACATGTATTGGAGGTGAGGATGTTGCGAGGCTCGTTGAGTTAAGCAAAATAGCGCCTAAATTTCGTCCACCCTGCGAAATGATTTTTATGGACAATCATCGCAAAATAAGCGGTATGAAAAACTTGCAAAATCCCGAGTCTCTTTTTCGGGCTGCAGGCAAAAAGTTGGCTGATAGGATGGACGAGGCGAGGGAAGGAAGGAAACGATATACGTACGATTGGTATGAGTCAAACGCGGAAACAGACAGCATCATCACACAACTCATCGCATTGAGTGAGGCGCGAACTTTCTTTCTGTCACGTGGTTTGCTAAGGGGAATTTTCCCGATTAGTAAATTGAGGTTATAAATATAATATATTCTTGCTACTTATGTGCGTCTAGTTTTTTACACCACAGATAAACAAACGATTACACAGTGCAACATTAACTTGTCTATTTTGTTGATTTGGTGTTAAGTAGTGTATTTGGTGTCTGCATGTGTAGTACTACGTTCTGGAGTGGTGTAGTGTGTGGTGTATGGTGCGAGCTAACTAAACAAATGAATGTTTAAAGCAGAGACAATTGTTGAATTTTTTTAACTTTAATACAGCTATTCGTCTATTTGGTTGAACATAGTTCTACTGCACTTGCCTGGCGCTGGGATGCACCTGCACTCCACCATATGTCTAAAAGTGTAGCGAACTAGACGGGGCTAATAATTTCTTAATTGCAATCATTTTTCCAAAGAAGGTGACTTGAGTTTATGGATGTTTTTAGAGTTTTAACACAAACACACAGCGTAAATTTATTTTTGTAGTGTTTAATTGATTAAATTGCTTCATTTTACTTCGTTTTTTTTGTCCTTTGCTGCGACTGTTGTACATTTAAAGAAGGTAGGGAACATGTTTCTATAAATAAATAAATAATTGATCGAGATAGAGATTGTGAGAAAAGAGAAAATGTGTAAGCAGAGGATAAGGAAAATTTTACATTTTGAGTTTCGTATTGTGATAGAACAAGGAGATAAATGGATTAACTATTGCAGGTGACCAAATCTTATAAAATATTGATAAAAGATACGCTTTCTATTAAAAATGTAATTACTTATAAATAGAGCCCGGAAGTTCAGGCATTTATTTTCGTTAAAATAGGCAGGCAAAAAGGCATTTATAATGTGGTAAATAGGCACTAAAAATGAAAAAAAGGCAAAATAAACCGAAAAAAGGCACATTTAGAAGTTGCTTACTTTTATCTATAATTTCTGGCAAAATGTTAAAATCTACATTGGGAAGAGCATTTCAATTTTCTCCGTCTTGATTGCACATAACTACAAGGTGCTTTTTAAGTTCTAAACATTCATTGATAGTCGCCTGTCAGAGAGAATGTTTTTCATAATAGAAAATGATCTTTCTACTTCGACAGAAGTTATTGGAGCATACATATAACAAGCTAATGTAGCTGGACTCATTTTGGTAACAGCATGTTCACCTTTTAGAATATCACAAATTGTTTTCAATTGTTTCAAGTCCTGATTTGCACTCACTACCCGTTAGCACTTACTGTCCACTTCACCAGTCAATCCTGCACAAGAAATGTTAACCGAAAGGCAATATCCTGACTCAGCATGAAATACTTTTTTCTCACACTTTTCTCCTTCAGCAATGTTGAAACATGCGTGAGTTCAATATTACTTAAATAAGGCGAAAATTATTCACATAATAAACGGAAGAAAAATAAATGCCAACACCGTTTTTTGGGAGAAAAATAATTTATATACACATTTTTTTTTAAAAAAAAAGTCAAATTTCATTGAAAAAGGCAAAAAAAAGGCATTATAATTAAAAATAGGCAGTGGGGTCCCAAATAGGCAAAATAGGCAAAATGAAAAGGCTTCCAAAACATTCGAAATAACATAAGAAACGTGTATCCGAAAAAAAATTATCAATATATGCAGTAGATAAAAAGAGGCATTTTGCCAAACTTCCGGGCTCTACTTATAAACATAGAATGCGTGATATTCTCTTCTCCCCCTTCAAGAATTCGAATCCATGTTAAAACAAAAAAAAAAAACAACATCAACACGGACAACAAACATGTATCACAAGAAATAATATCATATTAACAAACAACCTACATATTTCGTTTAATTAAAAAAAACCTAATTTAATAGCTAATGAAAGCACATGATAACAACTTATTTGAACTAGTTTCTAAATTCAAATATTTAGGAATAATATTAACAAATGAAAATTATATTAAAGAGGAAATAAAATAAAAAGTATGCTTAATTCAGGAAATGTATGTTACTTTTCTCTAAGAAACTAAAAGTTAAAATATACAAAACAGTAATTTTACTGGATGTGAAACTTGGTCCATTATATTGAAAGAGGAACATAAATTGAGAGTATTTGAAAATAAGATTGTTTGGAAAATATTTGGACATAAAAGGGATGAGGAGACAGGTGAGTGGAGAAGGTTACATAATTTAGAACTACATAAGTTGTATTCATGTCCAGATATTATTAGAACAATTAAATCAAGAAGACTTAGGTGGACAGGCCATGTAGCAGTAAGACACACTAGCACCGTAAATTGATTTTATTGAAAAGTATGCAGAAGTATTGCTGGAAGCAGTTTGAAGACAGAAACGGCTATGCAAGGACACTTATTATAATGTTAATATTTCAGTATAATGTTTTCAGAATTGCTTTTCGATAATGTTCGGTACTTAATTTCATCAATTGTTAGACAAAACACACATTAGAATTCAAGGACGGAAAATATGAACAGCGAATGAATGCTTTAGAGTGGATGTGATATTTATAGGAGATGGCTCTTCCATGATAATTTTTGTTTTCTGAATTCAAACAAAAATCGGGATCGGGAGAAGCGTGGCGGGCCGCGCTGACGGTGATGCCGACATTTGCGGCCTGTAATGCCCGCTTATTTTTATGGACATATGCAGACATTTATATAAATATTGCAAAACGAGCACTAACCTGTGTTATAAGAGTACGGTTTTAATTTTAGTGGCTTAGTGGCTGTATGTGCCGATGATTTTGACACGCCCACCTCTTGTGAAACACGGCGTAGAGGTTTGTTTGGAGAACTTTCTAACGCTGCACCAATTTCATCGAGTTTTGCTTCGGTTAGAATCCGTCGTTTTTGCTTAGGTGTTTTAAAATTTAACGATACAGTTTCTCGTAATGTAAGGACAAGATGCCTAACCGCATCTCTGTGTGGAGTTGAAACGCCTGGGAATTTCTGTACAAATTGCATACACACGTCTCGACACGAGTCTGTTTTCACGTACGTGTCATACATAAAAAATCTTTGTTCTAACGTAAACCTTGCGGCTGGCATTCCAATCGTCTCACTGACACAACACACATACACACTGCAATAACACAAACAAGTAACTGCAAGTAACCAAGAATAACACTCTTGCGCACAGTACGAAATTAACACGCTCTTGATTTACATTGCTCGCCACTATATTCACAACTCTGTCTTCATCTAGTCGCGAAGGAACAAAAAAACTCGAGCTCGGATATTTCGGATTGCAAGGAAGCTCACGAAAACCATTCAATTTTAACGGTTTCGTCTGCAGCATAATCTTGATACAGTGTTGCACATTCGAAACCTCCAAACGATTCCCATGGCCACAAAACTCTTTCAAGGATATAAACTTAAGCAGGACGTTACTGGTCAAACTATGATTAAAATGCTTTATTATCTGTGGCTCTTAACATCGTTTCTATAGCGTATTTATTTGTGTATATAAGAGCAGAACTTGGATGAATTACAGAAGAACTTTTGCGTGTTATAACACAGGTTAGTGCTCGTTTTGCAATATTTATATAAATGTCTGCACATGTCTATAAAAATAAGCGGACATTACAGGCCGCATATGTCGGCATCTCCGTCAGCGCCTCCCGCCACGCTTCTCCCGATCTCTCGGTTGAAGATCGAAATGGACGCACGGTATAAGCCAGACTCTAAATATGAATAGATTACAACAAAAAGAAGCTGGATGTATCAAATATCAGACTCCTTTATACAAAATATATATAAGTCTTTGTTCAGTATAGCAGAAATATGTTTAATATGAATGATAAGAAATTCTGTATATCAAACCCTGTAATATAAGGAGCACTGGAACAACACCTCTATACTCCTCAACTATTCTCACAATATTAACTGGTCTGTAATGCGCAAACCCTTTAAGTAGCCTAAGCGCGGACCGCATCTGCCAATCAGAAGACACGCATAACCAACCAATCAGAAAACAATACATGCCTAATAATTTGTTGCATAATATTGAATAATAATTTGTTGCACAACATGATGCCAGAAGTAAACTTGTATGTGTATGTGTGTATGCGGGGGTTTCAGAAGAGGCGGGGGCGGGGGGAGTGCAAAAAGGAAAATCGTTACACGTGGAAATTTCCACTCGTACATTTTACAGAGTATTACACTAAAAGCAAAAAGCTCATATGAGCTTTTTGGCTTAAGCCAAAAACAGTGTCGAGAAAAAAGCATATTTTTAACAAACTTATAGACAACAATCTGGCAAATTCAGGTGTAGTCACATCAATCTGAGGGGGGTCATACTTTCTCAGAAGATTTTTTTTACAAAAATCGTAGGTTATACACAGTAGCAATAAAATTATATTAACATTTTGCCCTTGTTTTAAGTATTTCTATTCAGTCTGAAGGCCTCATACTTTCTCGCCCCAGTAATAGCACCAATGACACTACTCTTATGTTACCTTAACTTACGAATACATTGCCTAAAATTTTTAATTCATGTTAATATGTAAAGAAACGAAACGCTAATTATATTCCTGAGCACGCTGTACATTTAATGTCCGCTATTAGTATATAGTTTGAGTGGCGTACCGTGATTTAGGATATAAACCACCCGATTAATTAAAGGTTCTAGTTGAGAAGTAATAGATGTATAAATAGGCTGCAGTGACGTGAGATGTCCGTACACAGGTAAGCAGTAGTGACGTGAAAGAGTCTGTACACATATATACATATACTTATATGCTTTAAGCACAGTTAGGCACAGCCAATTTAATTTGTATAACTAGAAGAGAATTAGGAGAGCATTACACGGCGTGGACGTCTCTCACATATTAATGAGATTTTTTGTGATTATATATTTATATTTTTTTCCTGTCCGAAACATTGTTTTGTTTGACAGTTGAATATTCATCCTTAGCACGTTGTAGCTTCGAATGTTAAAAACTTTCAAATGTAGATTGTTTTAAATCTTAAAATATAAATATTGCAATTTTTGCTCCAAGTTACGGCATTTATTAAAGTGAAACAGGTCTAATATTTTAAATCCACTTGCGTGACATAATAATAATTTATAATAAAAATGGCACTAATAATGTTAAATAAAAGCAGACTTATTGATTAATAATTTGCCTTAGGCACAAAAAGTTTTTTGCAGTATTAAAAAACGATATTAGTATCACGCCACGTAAGAACCTCCTGACCTCCGACCACGACAGTTTGGATGTTTCTATTCTCATCCCCCTACCCCCTAGAAGAGGTCATCGCCCCTCCATCCAGAACAAACGCTACCTGTGGAACCGAGCGCCGTGGGAGGAGATAAGACTTTCCCTCGACTCCTTCTCCTGGTGCATCTTGGAAGGCGGGACCGTCGACGAGGCAGCTGACCTATTTACAGGTGTCATTCAAGCAGCAGTAACGGACCACGTGCCTACAGGGAAAATATCTTCTCGTAGATTTCCGTGTTGGTTCGACTCCGAAGTGCGGGATGTACTGGCCAACAAGACACGAGCATGGGAACTTTGGAAGGGCTTCCCGAGTGAACACACGCACAATACCTTTGCTGCTCTGCGACGACACTCAAAGTATCTCCTTCGAAAAAAATATAAGGAACATATAAACAATATCACTGCAACAATCCCGGAAAACCCAAAAAACTTTTTTAATCGAATAAACTCAAGGAAAAATAACACTAGGATTCCAGCTGAAATTACGCATGATAGTGAAAGTGCGATAGGGGACCGAAGGGCAGAACTCTTCAACGCTTATTTTCATGGTAACTTCTGCCCCCCCGTCTTCCCTTGCAGCGTTGCAAAACGTAAGACCAGTCTGTTCCTCCTCCCTAACAACGCTTGTCACTACACCCGATGAGGTGAAGGATCTATTGTCGTCTCTTTCAGTTCACCGTGCCCTAGGACCGGACGATATCAACACCATGTTCCTCAGGAAAACTGTGCAATCCCTGTGCTATCCCCTCTCCATTCTCTTGAACAGATGTTTTTCGGAAGGCATCTTTCCTCACGCTTGGAAACAAGCTAACATCACACCGATTCACAAAAGTGGTAACAAAAATTTTGTTTCATCTTACAGACCAATCTCCTTACTCTCTCCTCTGTCCATCATCTGTGAAAAAGTAATCAAAGACAGACTGTACAAATTTGTCTCTCCGTACTTAAGCTCTAAGCAACATGGTTTTCTTCCTGTTAGCTCCTGTCTTACAAACCTGTCTGTTTTACTCTCACATGCTATGAAATGCATTTCAAATAATTCACAATTAGATGTAATATACTTTGATCTGGCCAAAGCCTTTGATACTGTTAGTCATCGTCTTCTGATTCACAAATTATGCAATAGATTCAACATTCATGGCAAATTTCTCACCCTTCTCACAGATTACCTTAGCGATCGCCAACAACGTGTCGTTCTTCCTGGAACTGTTTCTAACTTTCTTCCTGTCCTCTCTGAAGTTCCACAGGGTAGTGTTCTAGGACCTCTCTTGTTCATATTATTCGTCGATGATCTTGCCGACCATCTTACAGCTCCCTCTAGCAATTACCTTCTTTTCGCAGATGACTGTAAAATTTTCAGGGAAATCTCCACTTCCGACGATACTCGTCTTCTTCAGAATGACATAGCAGCATTTACTTCCTGGTGCCTGACATGGGACCTTACATTACATCCTGACAAGTGTACTACTCTCACTATCTCTCTCAAGAAGAATCTGTTAAAGTCATCTTACTCCATCTCTGGCAATAACATCAAAGCAGAATCCTCTCACAAAGACCTAGGCATTGTTTTCGACCAAAAGCTCACATTTGAGGAACATATTTTATGCACTACTAAAAAGGCCATGCGTCTCTTAGGTTTACTCTACCGTTTCACTGAAATTAGTGACATCTCAGCCCTCACTTTGTACTTCAAATCATTCATCTCCCCAATAATAGAATACTGCTCTCCCGTCTGGTCCATGGTATGTCCCACTCACCTCTCCAGAACCGATTCAGTCTTTCACTTCTTCCTAGCTATAGTCCGTCACAGGGTTCCCTCATTACGCAATTTTTCATCTCCGCATCTCTTGTCTTTTCTAAACTTACAAACTGCTTATCAGAGACGTTTGCAGAATGATTTCAGTTACTTATACAAAATTGTGAATGGCAAAATCCGCTGCAACACACTCCTTGAAGAATTCCACTTTAGAGTACCTATGCGCACAACTCGCAATACAAGGTTATTTTATACAAAAAAACCTAGACTAGAAATTCAAAAAGATCTCTCTTTTATAGACTTGCAACACAATACAATGATCTCCCCTCAAGTATTGATATATTTTCCTCCGAGTTTGCCTTTCGGTCTTCTATCAGAAGAAATACTTGTAATTAATATCACATAGTGCCATCTCTTACTTATTTTTTTGTTCATTTGCTATTCACTTTTATGTTGTTTTGTTACTGTTAATTATTTCTTACTTATTTTTATTTATTTATTTTATTTCATTTTTATGCTTATGATAATTATTGCTTTCTTATTGTTGACAATTTCAGTGTAAAATGGCCACCTGTGCTGTATCTGAAATTTTCTCAAATAAATAAATAAATAAATAAAATACTAGCTCAGCAAGTACAACACTAAAAATTTATAGTTACACTTCAGAAGAAGGTATATAATAATATTAGCAAAGTTTTATTTTAAGCGCCAGTTATTGAGAATATTTATTTTATATGAATTTGTAAACGTCGACGTCAAGATTTTATTGCGCCCAAATAACAAGTATTTTCCTTCGGATATTGGATAGCTACCAAAATCCTGGAAATCCATTCTGCCATCGCAGAATGATTATGGTTAAACCACAACGGTTTTAGTTTCAAACTTTGCTACAATAATATGCTCAGCATATTTTAGAATGAGTTGAGAGAATTAAAGATTCTTCAAGTTTTAGTGATGTTTGTATTTTAATGCATTTAAAGATCGCATAAATAATAATTATTATTTTATTTCAGGTAGTCAGGAGTAAATCAGTTTCAATTTTCCTATACCTTGTACCTCAGTACGGTTTGATTGGTTTTAAGTACTTAAAAATAAAGATAATACCTGAAATTAAATAAGATAAGTTTGCAGTAAAATTTTCAAATACGATAAGTTAAACAGTGCTAAAATATTTAGAGAATAAATAAATTATATCAGATAAATAAATTAAGCAGATAAATTGAGCCTAGATTCAGAAATAATTAAGTTGAGTTAAAATACCTACTAATTTAAATTATGCAGACTTAAAGTACGTGTTAGTTTTGAAGAACTGTTTGTTTTGTTGCTTAAGCAACATGAAAATCATTGCGATTTTAGTTATGTTAAACGGAGTTCTTCCATACGTAAAAGCTTCAAATTTTATTTATCTGTTGAAAAAATCCTTCGATTATCCTCATATTATTATTACAAGTTTATTATTAGCAACATTTATTATTAGTATTTTTATAATTTTCGTAATTTGTTACTGTAAATGTCAACGCAAGAAATATATTTACGATGACGTTGCATCAATTGTTGAAGTGGTACCGTTAAAAATATTTCACCCTCCAATACTCCCACCCTTTCCTCAGTCCGTTATTATTCAGCAAAGTGTACAAGAAGAAGTTCAAGATTCATCCCGAAATATATTAGTCACCAAAGACGACGTTTTAGATTTGCCTAAGAATAGTGTATCTGTTAAAGATAGAGTTCAGAAGTTTGCCGTAAGCATGGGTCCAAGCTTTGTTGGACCCTTGAATTGATTAATTCGCACTGTGTCCAGCCAATTGTAAAAGTTAAAGATTTATTTGTAAATCAGTCAACAGCAAAAGTCGAGAAAGTTCCAAGTTAAACTCAAAAAGCAGAAAGTAAGCCAAATTCTCAGGTTTCCGAACCTGTTGTATCTTTTACTGATCATATTTCTTACGACTATACGTTTGCCTAAAATTTCCATTATTACGTATTCTTTTAAGTTAGAATCCATTATTGAGGTCTGATTGTATTTTATGCAAGGTTCATTAGTCTTCTCTTTTGCTAGCACCTTCCCAAGTTTTTGTTATTATGCGATCACGGAAGTGTTCGAGTTTTGCAGCCACGCTGACAGAGCGCGACAATTTTTTCCCCGTCCCGCCTACGACATCATTTCAAAAGTCCTTGACTTTCTTTCGACTCTTGCAGCTCTTACTAAACCTTGTTTATAGTAATTTAAAGTTTTGTCCACATTCACGCGTCACGCAGCGAGTCAGCGAATCATAGCGCTCCATTTTCTTCCTCCGTCCGTTGTAATTTTACCGTCCTAGCAGGAGAATCCTTTTGCCCGTTCCTCGAAGCAACGATTAACCCCTTCCGCTATTCCGACGGAACCGAGTTGTACCCGAAGTTGCCCGAAACACGGCAACGAGCTGGCCAGCAAGCCTTCTCGCTGTCGCTGTAGAGAACTCAGCTCAGTTAATTCCAAGCGATCACGAAAATGCAACTTTGCAAGAACTTTGAATATCTGGTGTCAGCGCATTCTTTTTTCCGCGTTGAAGCCTTCCAGAGCACGCTAAAAGCTCAGAAAGAATTAGCATGGAAAACACAACGAAAATTTTAGACTCTGCATATTTTTCCGAACCAGTGGCGTTCGCTCATTAAATTTTCATGGGGCCAGTTTAGTTAAGGATATAGCCATTAGAATTTGTTTTTTTTACGATAGAATTTCATATCAACAATGTTAGGGATATTTTTGTTTTACATAGATCAAATTTTGCCATAAAACGTCGCATTTATGCACTTAAGATTAATCACGACCAATAATTTTAACAAAGGAACAACAAGACGAGATTTTTTTTGAGTTCTCGCAAAATTTTCCCGTTTATCATGAATTTATTTATTTTAAGTAAATTTTTTGGGAAATCAACTTGCATTTGATTAGAATCAGGATAAAGCCCAACGAAATTTCGATAGAAATCAGGGAAATTTTTATAGTAAGGGCAATTTTAGCATTTTATGCACATAGATTAATCAAAATTTCAGCAACATGCCCGGGCTAAGCCTCGGTGATTAGCACAGGCATGTGCAGCAAAATTTCGCCACAGCACCGTTAGCCTTTCCAAATTTTAAGAGTGTGCATTACCACAAATGTTATAATTTGAGAATGTATTATTATTAATATTTATTATTAGGAAATTTAGTTCATTTACCCAATTTGCACCTTATTCGACGATGCAGCAATGAATTCATTACTTCTTACTGATTAACTTCGTGTTCATTTTAGTACAGTAGGTAATAACTAGTAATTTGTATTTATATTCTAATATATTGCATAACTATTCTCGATCTATTTTGTTTGGACAAACCTAAGGGATTGACACACCATTCTTATATGAGTCAAGTATATTTTTTTTCCGCGGCGGGTCTATAAGACCAAGTGACCTGAAGTATACGGCGGACTCGAGAAGCTTTGAGTGGATAAATTTCTTTTGTTTAAAGAAAATTTGGAATTGAGAAAGTTTATTATCCTTATTGTGTTTAAAATTTGAATTTCACTCCTTTAATTCTTTGATGCTATATTTGTTACCACCTGGAGTTTCAACGAAAGTCCGAAGTAGCCTTTGCTGAATTTTTTTACATTGCATAATAATGAACCACGGTAAAATTGCACCGGCCTATTATTGATTAGGAGGCCATTAGAGGCTTGCCAAAGCAACCTCTTAGGTCACTAATAGCTTGCTTTGCGCAACTCGAATTTTATATTTTTTTAAGGACTCGCAACATATTTTTTTTAAAATTTAAACAGAATTCAGAACATGCTTGCAAGACTTACTTTTGTTTAATAATTTTAAATTTTGTAATTTTAAAGTGAAGTCTATTACTGACAACAAATTATTTCAGTCTATTAGAACACGTAATGGTATTTTAATATCAGGTACAGATCAATTTATTGTCATTCAGAATTTGAATAATAATTTGAACACCCACAGATCAATTCAGATTAACGAGGGGTAATCTATATTTTTTAATTATCAGGATTTTTCTCAGATTATTGTGGATCAACAAATTTTACATACCAGAATTTTAGCTTTTGAACGGGTAAAAATGAAAGAAGTTGTATTACCACTTGATATTCCCAAGAATCTATCTGATTTCACTATTCCCCAATGGACTCCGCTTGAACTTGCTGTAAAGCAACTTAATCAATCTATTAGTAAAGGCATTTCATTTCAGGAATTAGTTTTAAACACTTTGCCCATGTCTATATTAGTTTTATTATTTGGAATTTATTGTTAACTGCAGCACTTGCTTATTATTTTTATCAGCACCGTCAACTTGCAAGACAGGTACATTCAGAGCAACACAGCAATAATTTATAATTTAAGGCAACACGTCAATCATGGACATTAATATTTTTATTTTAATTACGGTTGTATATTTTATTTAAATTTTCCTTATTTATTTTCAAAGAATTATGGCAGATTTTTAATCAATTTATTTTAATCATATTTTATTTTGATGAGGCAATTTAATTTAGTTTAATTTAAGAAAAGGCAATGCAATGAGTTTGGTTTTTTGTACATACCGTGAATTAAATACACCTATCCTCAGCAGTTTGCTTTAATTATTATAATTTTCCTCTTATTTAACCTAACCTGTCTATACGAAACGACGTGGACGAGCAATGCCTACACCAATCATGGGCATTTTTATGAAGGACCTCCGCCGATGCAGTCAACTACCATGCGGAGAGACTCGTCAGCAACAATTTGAAGGAGGCATGCAGACATATTTTAGTAATACTAATACCGGGAAGACTGAATTCAACCATGAATTTCCCAGTTCAGTGGATCACAGACTATTTATTTATCACCCACACTTAGTTTTGGTTTGGTTTGAGTTGGTGTTTTAAGTCCATTTTATGCACAGTAAGGCTAATCGGGACTGGACCTACAGTTTAAAGTGGAATCCGAACCACTATGTGCCTCCACCGGGTATCGAACCCGGGACCCCTTGATTACAAAACGACGACGCTACCACTGCGCCATCGGGGAGGCCTCCCACACTTAGTGAAGGAACCAGATAAAGTTTCCCTCCACACTGTTTGCTGTTGGGACAACATTTTTCCCCATCTCCCAAGTTCTACGGGTTATTTGTTACACCTTTTACATTGCCCCAGACTAAGTTAAGAAGACAAGTAATTCAAAAGAAGAAGAGAAGCAGAGAAAAGAGATATCCTACAAGCAGCAGTTTTGGTTACAACAATAATTACATAGTTTTTGTTCAAATTGTGCTTCAGTGTTTCCCCACACATGCACATGTAAGCTTATACCATGTGTATTTATGTAGATGTTTCGCATGCATCATGGAAAAGAATATTTCTTCCCATAGCCCTTCTTCACATGTTCAATTCCGTACCAAAAATGCTAGCCAGTTTTAACATGCATTATATTTTACATACAATACAAGGAGGCGACAAGCACCAGTTGTGCCAATTAACCAGTGCTAGCAACAACTAGTGTATATTTTTTTAAGAAGAAATTTTCACAACGGATAGCCAAACAAACATGCAAGTAATAGCAAAGCATTCCTATAGCACTTTCGAACATTTCAGGAAGTATGCTTTGTTATGCCAATGTTTTATGCATATGTTCATAACAAGCAGCTATTTTTTGTTTCATCAAGACGGAACATAGCAAGTGACACATTTTTTACACATGAATATTATGTGTGAAGTTTCATTTTTCATGTCTTCAAATCAGAGCAGACAGTTTTGGACACTTGCAAGATTTGTTTTCTTTGTGCAGTCATATATCAGTATTTACAAGGTGATACTACAGTGTACATAATAACATAGTCAAGGAAATCGAACGTTATTTTGATTTTCTAGATTTTTTGCCTGCAACAGTTGTATTATTCAGTGTAAATAATTATGTGCATCGAATACTTCCTACTCATACATAGGAATAAGCGAAATAGCCAGTGACAATTTATATATTTGAGGAGGCTTATTTGGCTTGCAACGAAGGGAAGATTTTATATGAACAGTGCATAACAACATCTTTCCTTTCGTTTGGTAATAAGTTAAGTGGCTATAAATTAAGCACAACGTATTACATTTTGGTGTATCCAGGCTTTCCTACATGCAGAAACAGTGATATGTGTATTTGTGATAAGTACTGCGAACATTTGTCTACCACGATTCAATGCAACATACTACGTCTATTTTTTATATATGTTCTACATGCTTATTTACGATTTTACTTACATATGTGACAATCCACGCTTTCGTGTACTTACTTATAAACCTTGTTTCATTTTTTAAACTCATTTGAAGGGTCCACATTAGGCTCAATTCCACAGAAACATTGTGAACTATGGTTTTCCTTGCGAAAACACGTCGGCCATTTGCAGGTCTTGTTTACATAGGATATCAAGCCTTGCAATCGCGCTGGCGATGGACAAAAGACAAACGACCGAGTGCTCGCGACCCGTAGGAATGAGCAATCCTACATCAAAAGGCTTACGTACGCAAAATTGTGTTACGACGAAAGTTATATCATATAATGACATGAACTTTTGTAAATACCAGTCATGTAATGATACATAATATTTTTTTATCGACATGCGTACTCATTATTATGGATTGTAAGGTTTTGGGTAACGGAATATTTTTTTGTGTTAGGAAAACAAGAGAAAGCGATGTTATTTAATTAATTTTATTTTTGTTGTTTGTTTTTTATTATTGTTTTTTTAAGAAAATATATGGAATTGGCGAACCTGGGTCATGTCAACCTTTGTGAATTGAATTTTTTAAATTTTCAACATGGAAAATTTTCACCGCGGCGGTAGAACGTATCAATCTCTAAGATTATATGTTTATTTTATAAAAGCCTCTCTGAATGCTTCACGTTGATCAGGGCATTCACTTGTTTTTCTCAGTTGTCTCAGCCTCTGAGGCATGTTATCAATGCGCAGTGTTGTGCTATGCAAACCTCCTGAGCTATTCAGGAAACAGGTAGTTTCTTCTGCCTATGGAGTCAGCGGTTTGCATAGTGGCAATTAAAAACACGATTCGGCATGGAGGAAGAGCTCCATGGCCGGGATATAGAGGTGAGACAAGCGGAGAGGGGACTGACTTTGGTTTGGAATAGAGAACGGAGTAGAGGTTAGGAGAGTGGTGGAGCAGAAGTGAGACGACGCTCTGGTCAACCGATAGAGAAGCCAACAGAGGGCTTAGTATATTTCTATTCATTGTAATTATCTTCATACATCAGATAGACAGGTAACTATCCTAACACCCAGCCATGATTCAGGTTCAAAGGTTCAGAAAACCCAACGAGTGACCATTGTCTTTTCTAGTTGATTACTTCCTAAATCTTATTTGTACCTTTCGTATTGCCAAGCGTTAACTCGTCATGCCAATAACGAGTGCTCTCATCAGAGGATGAATGATGAATAACTTACATCTCCCAGCAATTATTTGCAAAGTGACTGGTTCTGATCCCATCATTCTTTAGAATGATACGATATGATTTAACTTGTATGATTACAAGTATCTCCGAAACGCCTGAAATTCCTTTATTTTCTTCTTTTTCACATTGGTACTTACGTATTCTGCATTCCTAAGGATTCTTGAAGGTGCCATTTCGTTTTTTGCACGGAAATAATCTCTATTTTCGACATATGAAGTAAGTTTTGTTCGTTTCTTCTTCCCTTCAGTAACACGCTAAATGGCGGACATAGTTTCACTACCGTAGTTGGCATGCAGTGTTTCCACCCCACTCCACCAAAAAATACCTACCTAGCCCCACAAACCAATGACGCATAGCCCCACGAACCATTCATACATAGCCCCATGAGCCATTTCCGATAAGGTTAGGTTAGGTAGGGTCACGTATAGGTTACAATAGTTAAAAATTGGTTTCGAAAAAATATGCGTAGCCCCACACACCATTCTCGCATAGCCCCACGAACCATTGACACATAGCCCCACAAACCATTTGCGGAAACGTACCTTCTTCAGTTACAAAAACATGTGCTTGGAAACACTGACCGGGATTGACTGGGATTGCGTCATCACACACAGGCTACATCCACCTGGAAATATATGGATGCAAGAGCTTTCGTGCATCGGTCACACATTTATATTGAAAAATAGATGATTTACCGGCAAAATTGAATGAACGATGCGAGAAAACACTTCCCCGAACTTCCTCAAGTATAAAGAAACTGCATTCGGTAAGTAATTTCTCCTGTAAATTTGAAGAAGTGCGTTTCGGGGATACTTAAATTTTACCAGCATCTGCGCTTCATTCAGTTATACAAACCAATGAATCGTATCGCAAAAGAAAAAAAATCACGTCATGATCAAATTCACGCATTGTGTATTCAGATATTAGTTTCCATTTCCAGCTTCCACCAGTCTCAAACTTACAGGACGATACCAAACAAGGAACTGAGTTTCGATTTCTACAGTAAAGCACGGGTCTTTTTGTAGCACAACAATTTTGCTACCTTGTGCATACATAGCTAGCTAGCCTAACCTAACAACATATTCATTTAGCCTAAAATTAAAAAGCTTTCTCCCGTGACGTCAGAACATAAGGTTGCTCAAGTGTTGTGCGCTAAGTGAGACCTGTAAAGCACGGATTAATTGACACTGATTCAATGAAAAAACAGGGTTGCCAAAGAAAAAATTATCATAGACTATAAATTGTCTACCACCAAAATGTGTTATAAACACTTGTAAAAAGACATGTTTAAAACATATTGTTTTAAACGTTTAAAACATTTGCAAAAAAAAACAATGCCGTGTGTTTTAAACATGCCAACCTTGGTTTTGTACAATCGGGCCTCGGAGGAGGCTCGCTTCAAGTACGGTCTTATACCTTACGGACACGGCCTAAGATCTTATTTCAAAATGTTTATACTTTGTTCCAGATATCTCTGCAGCAAGGCCGCGCATAGCGACAGAGAAGGGGGAGATATCGAATGGGCAGAACGAAGCAGTACCCCCTGCTGGGAAGTCTGGTAACTGCAGTAACCCCTCCACGCGATCCCGACCCAACGTGTTCGTTGGTGAAGCCGTCTCGCGACATTACTTGCGCAGAGACTTGTTTTCATTCGCCTGCTCCGTGTATCATCATCATTGTTTTTGTGGAGCAGCAGATGAACTTGCCTTAAACTTCATATAATCGGTCAGACGACCTGACTTCCCACACAGCACCACGGTTGACATGTTTAAAACAAAAGTGTTTAAAACACTTTGTTTTAAACGTTTAAAACACACGGCTTTGTTTTTTTTACAAATGTTTTAAACGTTTAAAACAATGTGCTTTAAACATGTTTTTTTTTTAGAAGTGTTTAAAACACATTTTGGTACTTGATATTTTATAGTCTGTGATAATTTTTTTTGTTTGTCAACCCTGTCTTTTCATTAAATCTGTGTCAATTAATGCGTGCTTTACGTGTCTCACTTATCGCACAACACTTGAGCAACATTATGTACTGACGTCACGGGAGAAAGCTGTTGTGCGACAAGAAAGACTCTTACTTTACTGTAGAAATCGAAACTTCTCAGTTCTTTGTTTCCTACCGTCCTGTAAGTTTGAGAATGGTGGAAGCTGGAAACTAATATCTGAATACACAATGCGTGATTTTGATCATGAAGTGAATTTTTTTTCTCTTTCGATACAATTCATTGGTTTGTATAACTGAATGAAGCGCAGATGCTTACTTTTGGTAACATAATTTTTACTTGGAAAGATAAATGGCGTAACGTACTCTGAGTACGTGGGATCGAACCAAGAACCTTAACCATTGAGGGGGGTGATGTAGCTCGCTTAATCATTCATCCTCATTCGAGCACTCGCCCTTCAAGGTAAGCCTAATGGTAATGGGCGAGAGGTACTAACTACACACTTGGAAATGGCAAAACACAAGCTTTCGGATTTATACCTTCAAGTCTAGATCAACATGGTTGGAAGTAACAATACCTGTCTGTCTCTGATGATACAATTCCCCGCTGATAGCTGTTCCTATCGAAACGTGTTCGATCGGTCAATCTCCTCAGTTCCTTCTTGTTCGGCGATTCCAGGCAAAAGACCCCACACCACACGTTGCTCTCTGTTTTGTTCTCTTTCCTCCTTCCCTGGTCGTTGCCCTGAAATACCAGCTGATCAGCACCTTAACTCCAATAGACCAGGAAGGATTTTTAATTACTGATGTGACATTCTTTGAATGCCTGAGAGAGCAACGGCTGGCGACAGGAGTTATGAATTCAGGCTAGCTATAAATCTCAATTTAGAGGAGATTGATACGATTACCCCCTCTGGAAAAAAAATCCAGAATTGAAATTTATATTTAAGGTATCCATGTTGATCTATCCTTATAAATCGAAGTTTTTATTAAAAACATAGAAAAAATAAAAATGAAATAAAACCATATTTTCCCGCCAAAACCGAAAAGAAAAAAAAATAATGATAATAGAATAGTAATTGTGTAAATACTTGGCGATACTTCAGACGCGAGAACTGGCCATAGGCATAAATGTACTGTCTGGTGTAACTGGCCGTAAGAAAAACAAATAACAAGCTCGCATCTTTGCTTAGTAAAAAAAAATAATAGCACAGTGCGTAACTTGCACTTTGATACTCGCTCACATAATCATGCATGGAATGAGCGTACCGTCAATTTTGTAATAGCTGCGGAAGATTGACATGTGATGATCACTGACATAACATGTTAAAGGTGTGGCCAAGCAACAATGATGGCTGCTTATGACCTGAGGTCGCCAAAAGGCGTAAACACACGTCTGCGCTAGTAGTCAACACAAGTGGACTCATACGACACATATTTTCACTTGAGTTAAAAAGTACCGTAAATTCGTGGATACACAACGTAGTGTTTGTGTGTGTGTATAAAAAATATATTTCCACTTTGGTTCTTCTTGTTTTATATTGCGATGGACACGCATTCACTGGAAGTGTTTGGAGTTGTGTCACGATAGTTCAGTGGATTGTTATGACTCTCGGCACTATTGGAATTACGGATGTAAGTATGAATTAATATTTGGAATCCATGAAGCACACATGTACACTTGTGGGTAAACATGCCGTCGAGTTCCTGTGAGACTTCCCTTTGGAGGTTGATGCACTTAGCAATTTTGCTTCGATGTTTTCTTTAAAGCTCGTAAGAAAACGATCGACAAGGGCATGTGTTAAAAGCACTGTTGATTAGTATTGTTCGGTGTACTTAATGATGAATAAACGACTATTAAATATTTTCACATGGTACACTCCCGTGCAAAAGTTGTACAAATGGTTGCGCACATATTTTCATTTCAACGTTTCTTTCGAGGAACTAAGTAAGAAACGGTCGAGAAAATTGTAGACACTGGCGAAACACGAGTTTTGTCATGTAGCATATTCACTTAAACCATGTAAAATTGCACCGTTGATAAGCATAGTTTGTGCATTTATGGAAAAGTGAATGAGATATGGGACGTTGAAACTCACTGAGTACACTCCTGTGCATGACGTTAAAAGACAGGTTGCACACACTGGAAGGTTCTTCTTTGTGGATGTAAAACTGCTTTACATGGAAGTTGTAGAGCTGAATGTGACGCATTACATGTCACATAAAAATGCACTTTCGTAAACACTGCGGAATGACCTTTTAGGAGGGGTCATGTACATTCTGTAATGCAAGTGTACAGAGGTGAGAAGTGTAAACACTAGGATACTTCCTTGTTGAATTTCTACTTCTTCATTGGGTATAAAATCTACAAAAACTGGCAGATTTTGGGGGAACGTTTACACACAGTGATGACTTGGAGTATGTAAGCTGCAGTTTTGATGGATGTAGAATGATGTTTGTGGAGAGCAATGTACTTCCAGAACAGAAGCATATTGTGTGTAGTTTGTGGGGACAAAACTACGGTGTGCATTCTTCTCCCTGATATTCTGCTTTCTTCCCTGCTCCCTCTTCATGTCTTCTGTTCTTCTTTTCTGCATCTCTTCTGTTCTTCTTTTGTGGGAGCATTGATGGGGAAAGGGACTGAAGAATTTTGTCCGGTGTTGGAGTTTCTTATAGAAAGGGTGGAAAGTGTTTGTTCCATGTACTAAAATACTGGCTGGCTGGCAGTCTCACATGGCTGTTGCATGCTGTTGTCCTGGGAAGCTAAACCGTCGGGATGCGTGCAGATTCGGGTTCGAATCCCGTTCTCCTCGCTGGTGACTGGCCAAACTGCTGCATGTTGATTCCCAAATAGATACGCTGGGAAAATCCTTCTCCTGTTGATAGCTTTTGACTGGTGTAATGAATAGACAGACTTAGGTAAAGGATAAAGTATAATTTCGTAAACGGGAAATGAGGAAAGGGGTGTTGATGTAGACTTATTAACACAAATACAGAAATTCAACTGCTTTGCCATTCCTCGTATGAACATTTATAAGTTACCACGATAAGACAATATAAAGAAAGCTAATAACCATAAAATAATAAAGTATGTAATTAGATTGATACTGAATAAGGTTAGTTATATTTATGTGAGAATTCATAACGAAACCAATGAAATATTTGTTAAAATTATCGAAATTATTTCCTTAATTTCCCTTGTGCTATGAGAAATGTCCTGTTTCCGTTTGATTCAACTTAAATTACTACTACTCTTTTGAATGGAAAATTGCTTGCTATAAACATTGAAAACTCTACTTTGCCTATTATTATACTATTGTTAAAAATTGAACGTGTACTGGCTCATTGTGGTGAGAGAGGTTTAAAATATACATACTTTTACTGGGAAATAAAACGTTAATATATACTCGTATAATCTCTTAAATTAATTCTAATAGTTTGATTCGCTTGAAGCAAATTCTGTTCGTAAAAGCGTTTCTGGGAATTATAACGCCGGAGTGGCAACATATTTGAGATGTGGCAACATTGTATCAAACAAAGAATTTGCTATCATTGAAGTTTTCCTTCCCGTGGTTGTCCTGTTAAAGGAATACATGTCTTTCGCGGCCGATGTGGCTGCTTCTTGCTGCGTAACTCGATACAAGAGGGAAACGCGGGGTGATTTTCTTACTTTGCAAATTCTTCATTCCGACGGCTTCAAGACTGGAGACTAAATTCAACGTTTGGAAAGAAAAAAAAATGTGTCGTGACAAGCCGACTGGGTCCAAAGATGACCGATGGTTCCCGAACGGAGGATTGCCGGATGGCAAGGGGTTTGAGGAGTTAGAGGGGTTTGCTTCTCCGCTGCCGAGCTGTACTTTGGTCGCTCCCATACAAAAATGCATGTGTTTAAAACTGTACTGTTTACTCTCTCTAATGTTTATAACGTCGGGCTGGACTCGCGGTGATTGGTTGCTTGGTTATCGCGGAGGATTCGCCCGCTGCGGAGTTAACACTTTTGGCGCTGCTCCCGCCAAGCAGTTTAGTACAATCGAGGGTGTTTTAATAAGAAAATTCTTATTCTGAAGAACATGACTAATAAATTACTTTGGTTTCTTGTTAAGATGACACGATTTATGTAATGCTTCTGCTCTTGACTGTACAAGTTCCTGTGCATATTTAGTCTTAACCGCAGTTACTCTTTCTTACAACTAACGTTATTTCCTGCCTGAAGTTTTACTTTTCTTGCTGGTGGCTTTTCTGGTTTAAATTTGTTCAAACTTTACTATTTAAAAGATAATTATTATTTTAGTCTCGTTAGTTTACTTTTCGTCTGCTAACAATCGTTTATTTTGAAATCGACCATAAAAAATAAGATAAAGTACTCTATAAACATGCGATAATTAACTTTATATTATGCTAACATCATTAGAAATGAATAATCTATCCATTCTAAAATATGCTTAGCATATTATTGTAGCAAAGTTTGAAACTAAAACCGTTGTGGTTTAACCATAATCATTCTGCGAATGCAGAATGGATTTCCGGGATTTTCGTCATGATCCAATATCCGAACGAAAATACTTGTTATTGGGGCGCAAAAAATATCTTGACGTCGACGTCTACATATTCATATAAAATAAATATTGTCAATAACTGGCGCTTAAAATAAAACTTTGCAAATATAATTATATATACCTTCTTCTGAAGTGTAACTATTAATTTTTAGTGATGTACTTGCTGAGCTAGTATTTTTAATACTGCAAAAAACATTTTGTGCCTAAGGCACATTATTAATCAATAAGTCTGCTTTTATTTAACTTTTAATATTATTAGTGCCATTTTTATTATAAATTATTATTATGTCACCCGAGTGGATTTAAAATATTAGACCTGTTTCACTTTAATAAATGCCGTAACTTGGAGCAAAATTTGCAATATTTATATTCTAAAATTTTACACAATCTACATTTCAAAGTTTTTAACATTCGAAGCTACAACGTGCTAAGGATAAATATTCAACTGTCAAACAAAACAATATTTCGGACAGAAAAAAAATATAAATATATAATTGCAAAAAAAATCTCATTAATATGTGAGAAACGTCCACGCCGTGAAAGTGCTCTCCTAATTCTCTTCTAGTTATTCAAATTAAGTTTGCTGTGCCTAACTGTGCTTAAATCATAAGTATATGTATATATGTGTACGGACTCTTTCACGTCACTACTGCTTACCTGTGTTCGGACATCTCTCGTCACTGCAGCCTATTTATACATCTATTACTTCTCAACTAGAACTTTTAATTAATCGGGCGGTTTATATCCTAAATCACGGTACGCCACTCAAACTATATACTAATAGCGGACATTAAATGTACAGCGTGCCCAGGTATATAATTAGCGTTTCGTTTCTTTACATATTAACATGAATTGAAAATTTTGAGGCAATGTATTCGTACGCTAAGGTAACATAAGGCAAGTGACTATCTCGTATAAACTTGACTATCTCCTTAATCTAAGCTCCCTTCATGAGGTGCTAGGAGACTTCAGTCATTAAGAATATAAATGAGTGGTCCTCGGGGCCTTATTCGTTCCCAAAACTATATATGTATTAAAATGTAATATCCTCGTTGCAATAATCTTAGCAGTTATAGTTCAAGCATTCTAAATCATTTACAAGTTACGGTCAGTTTTAAACAAAATTTAAATTAAACTTTTAATGAATTTCAATTAATAATAATAACAAAAACAAAATATTGTCTCAAACAAGCATACTCTGTGCCATGACTCGTTAAAATGCACCATAGTGCCACCGAGTCAGAGTCAATAAACTGTAATTTATTTTCCTCATACATGAATAACTTTAACATCCACTTTTAATCCACGTTTTTAATTAATTAATATGTTAAGGGTAAGCCTAATCACCATCTGGGCAAAATGCACAGGAACGTTAAATATATAAAAAAAATCGTTTACAATTACTGTAGCTTACTGCATTATTTTAATCCTTATAAACAACGCTGTGATAATTTTCGTATCCAAGATCATGTAAAGAAATTTCCTACCTCTTTCGTTCTAAAATCACTGTAAATGCAAGAAACCATCGAATCGAAATGCCTTATTCTTCTACCTTATTTAAAATTCTTTGAATGGTAAAAATTTCCCAGGTGGGAATTCTGTCGTAGCCATGGTACCGGATTCGCGAGCGAACCACAGCGCTACCAGGAGCGAAGTGATAGGGAATCGTTCACGGACGTCCCTGGGCCGACCGAATTTTTTGCAAAATGTGGCTGCCTAAAACCCGACATCGAACCTTCCGCCACACGGAATGACGGATGCTCCTGATACCAAATCGCCAGCCCGACGCGGATAACCGCGACGGAGCTGGGGCGCAGGTTCCTCTGCATCTTTACATTTTGCGGGTGACCGACTCTGACTTGAGGTCGATAGGTTTCATCTGATTCATCCTCAAGTTAGAACTCGACATCTATCATAGCTTAATGGTTTTCCCCCGCAGATATTAGCATTAAAACACGTGTAACTCTATAAATTCTCTACTTTTAAATACGTACGCAACCTGTTATTCATTTAATGTTTTCATTATAACCTTCATCCTTTCTTTTCTCTGCCTAGAAATGAGAAAACCTATCTGGAGGGTGAGGAAGCATAATTTAAAATAAAATCTTATTTTTCTTTGCGTTTCCGCCTGAGATGAACGAAATCGGGCACAAAAATGGCATAACGGTTCTATGTTCTTAGTTTTTATTTATTTCAAACTGAAATGAATGAAAATTCCAGCACCTCCATCCACGTAACGTACTCTGAGTACGTGAGATCGAACCAAGAACCTTAACCATTGAGGGGGGTGATGTAGCTCGCTTAATAATTCATCCTCATTTGAGCACTCGCCCTTCAAGCTAAGCCTAATGGTAATGGGCGAGAGGTACTAACTACACACTTGGAAATGGCAAAACACAAGCTTTCGGATTTATACCTTCAAGTCTTCATGGTTGATAGCTGTTCCTATCGAAACGTGTTCGATCGGTCAATCTCCTCAGTTCCTTCTTGTTCGGCGATTCCAGGCAAAAGACCCCACACCACACGTTGCTCTCTGTTTTGTTCTCTTTCCTCCTTCCATGGTCGTTGCCCTGAAATACCAGCTGATCAGCACCTTAACTCCAATAGACCAGGAAGGATTTTTAATTACTGATGTGCAACGGCTGGCGACAGGGGTTATGAATTCAGGCTAGCTATAAATCTCAATTTAGAGGAGATTGATACGATTGATCTGGAGAATCTATTATGACACTGCAGGTTGTTTTCTGCTATATAAACTGTTCAGGCAGCAGGAAATATTTCACCCTGATTTTTCCAGGACGAGAATAGTAATTCTATAATATTTAGTTGCTTGAAATTTAGATAAATATGAATCCTAACCTACTTCAGTAGTGGCGGAAAAAGGGGCTATTACCCCCAACTTTTGTCCCTGCAGTAGAGGTGTGCGGGATCCCAACTTTTCGGAATCCCAAGCAGTCGGGAAGTACCAAATGGTCATTTTCAAAAATCGTGAATTCTCGACGTTGTCTCCATTGTAAATGTCTGGGCCTTATCGGAAATTGATAGTTTTTGTACCAGAAGTGCAAAAACAAGCACTTAAGATGGAAATTACGTGTAGAATTCGAGATTTCAAGAGCTTTGGGAAATTTCGAACATATCCCGTCCAGAAATATCTCGACTTTGTCGGGATTCAAAGAATTTCCCGTCCCGACCCAAAAAATTCTGTCCCGCATACTCCTACCCTTCAGTATGGTAAACCTTATCTCCAAAGGTAAATAAACTGTCCTTGCCGCCACTGTACTCATAAAAATTAGTATTTTTTATTTAACGACTTTAACTATAGACGGTGTTAAAGGCGGAGCTACTGCGGAGCATGCGCACTCGTCTGGCTCCCCTGGAACATCCGGTTACGCTTACGGTGCTATGAAACGGCAAAGTGGAGATTGTTTTACAAGGGAATAGCGTTTCAGTTGCATAGCATATGGTTGCACACTTCGATCGGGAACAAATTCATTGAGTCAAGTATCACTTCGTAGGTTTCCGAAGGACGTAGAGAGACGAAACCTGTGGATACAAGAACGGCTCTTAGTAAGGTTTCAAACCGAAGGGACACGCGACAGCAGTGGTTCACACCGAAGTGACAAGCGACGCAGGCCCATTTAGTCTATAAATAAGCATTTACCGCGCTTGGGAAATCAAGTCTCAGGCGGCACAATACACGCCATTGGGAATATGAGCGACACGTGTAGCTTGTCGCGTCCCTTTGGTTCGATACATTTCGTTGATCACTGAGGATTCACTTTCAAGTGGCAGGGAGATTACACACCGAAGCGACAAGTAACGGCCCCTTATTCTAAAGAAAGCAATCCACCTTGCATACGAGTACAACATACCGAGGCGACACGATGCATAGTACTGAGAAAACAGACCAGTCCAAGCGACACGTGCATTTTCTCGTGGTGAATTGGTTCGAAAGGAAGATTTCAGACTGAAGCGATACGTGTCTCTTGGAAACGAACATTAAAAAATAAACAACACCTTCCGAATTAAAGCGACGCGACAAATTGCATGTGTTGCTTCTCGCTTTCAAGTCGCTCGGACTGGGCCGTTTTATCAATACTGTGCATTGTGTTGCCCCGGCCTGTTATTTGCGCGAGTGTGGTGAATGGTTTACTTTAGATCGAATGCTTCTGTGCGAAATCTCGATATCGCTTGTCGCTTCAGTCTGAAAACTCCCTTGTTGTTTGAAGTAAATTCGTGCAATTGCAAGTGGCGTGCCATATCATAGGCTCTCCCTAAATCCCTCAGGCGGAGAGGCGAAGTTGAAATCACACATATTTACTAGCATTTGCATGTGTCATTACTTCTGAAGATTTGTTGACAAAGATTCACTTAAGCATACTTTATAATATAATAATATCACTAGTTTTATAGAATTCTCTTTCCCTCACTTTTCCATTTACAAAATAATTGAATATATCTAAACTTTCGTACGTTTTGAGTTTGTCGTGCGTGTACATGAGATACGTAGTGGTAGTATGCTATACAACTGGCGGCCACAAAGACACGTCATGATTTAATAATCTGCTCTGCAGTTAATCATCCAACGGATTCTTGACGTCCACTCCTTCGGAATAGAACTTTCACAAATACTTGACTATCGTCGCGCAATTGATGAAAACAAGCGCTCATTGCTTACTTCGTATGCCGGTGAATCTGGACTGGAAACAACGGGAACTGGCCTAAACCGGAAGTTTATGTTTACATTTTTAACACGGTCCATAATTTACTGGGAAAAGGTTGACTTTCTTTTGTTTAAAACATGTTTTATGTTTTAAACATAAAAGTTTGTTTTGTTCTTTTTTTAAAAATAGACACAAATTTTGCCAATCCTGCACAGCACAGAAATGTCAGAAGACCACAGATTACTCGTTTAGGGCCAGTTTTTCAATGTCCTGTTAATCTTTCTGTTAACTAACTGCCAGTTGGAGGTAACAGCCAGTCTTAACCAGCACCGGGTTTTTCAATGTGAAAGTAACTGCCAGTTAACTAAACCATGGTTCGTTCTCCGAAACAGTGTGTTGGCAATGGACATTTCCACTCAATTTTTTTTTACAACAATTTGAAAAACTACACGCTGGAAAAATGACCCCTGCAAGTTCTCGCGTTTCTCTGCGTCCAGTTTAAGGCAGTAACGAGACTTCCAAAGTTGCGAGCGTAGCGTTGCGCTGAAAACACGCCGCCGCCATGTTACTACGTGACTCCTTATGGAGAGCTCGTTGTCGTCTGCTTCGAGCGTCCAGTTTCGGATGGGTAGCCCACGGTGAGCGAACACGTGCAGCAGTTTTACAAATCTGTACCGATTTAAATAATGGAAGAAGGATCGATAGGAGAAAGGAAAGCTATGCTTTGTAATGATCATATTTCTATGAAATATCCGTGCTGCTCACGTGCAAGATAAATGAATGGGTTCAGCTGCGTGTGTGTTCTCAGGCCATGCGAAAAATATTGCTTATAAAATTGGTTGCTGACCAGACACTCAAAAATATTTTTTAAACTTATATTTATCGATATTTACCGTAACCTATGTAGTGCAAAGTAAGAATTTTCACATTCTTCACTTTATTTATAAAGCCTATTTAACATTCTTTTCCATAAAGCAATTTCAGTTTGTATTTCATTTCTGTTGCTCATATTATGATCAAATATTTTTGTGCAGATAAAAGAAAATACACTGATAAGATTACATTAGTTGCAGAGTACATATCTATACTTAGTTTATGTATAATTATTACAAGGAAATAATATGTATAACCATGGGCGTATTTAAGGGGGATTCAACGATTCCAACCCCCCTCTTTTTTTGGTTCACTAAAATTACCAATTTCCTTGTTCTATCCGCTTGTTCATAAAAAATTCCTTCGGACTTATTTCATTCTCTTAAGTTAGAGACGTATAGGACGGGATACATAATTCCACACACCAGATGGGACTGCAGACCAATATCTGCAATTTCCTGATAGTTTCGGAATTTCTGCGATAAGAAACTGCATTGAGACTGTCAAATCAATTATTTTTTCCCCCTCGAATCATATTAAAGAAATTTGGTTCTTAAAAACGTAGTGACACAAGATGAACAGAAAAGTATCAATACTAATAAGTAGTGTGACTACATACACACAACTTTGTCGGGTCCAGCACCCCTCCTCCCCCCTGCTCTCCAACAAGCATCCGGCCGGCAGTGTCCTGGATTTTCACGTATGAAATAAAGCAACCCTAATCATACCAAAAGTTGATCCATCTCCCCCCCCCCCCGAGAACTATATATACGCCCATAACAATATCCCATACTGAAATGGTACGATATATTTTGAATTTTGTACTGCGAAAAAAGCCGCCTCATCTCGTTACCCCGAACGCATTAATTGGTTGGTTCACAACTTCACCACTAAGGATCCTATCGAGACGAGACATGGCAGCCTTGGTCTCGTTCTCGTTGAGAGTTGTAAATGTCTGTCTCGTGTTTATTTGTAAATGTCTCATTGACAGTCTCGTCTCAATTTATAAACATCCGTCTCGGTTTGAGAGGGCAATTCTCGTTCTCGTCTCAAGTCTAGAAAAATATAGAATTAAGAACGTATGCAAAGGCTTATCATTATAAATACAAAAAAAAACCTTTCTTAATATTTTTTAATTTTTTTTTTTGACTTCTCGTTTCGACGGTACAGCCCTCGAAAACTAAATATTATCCTGCTTATATATGCAAACCAAACTGCAGATTAAGAATTACCAGGAATGAACTGGCGTTGTAATTATTATTATAAAATTCATGATTTATTTGAGGAAGTCGCATGTTCCAGGTTTGACTCTCGACCTGGACATGACTGTTTCCTTGTGAGTGAACATTGAACTGGAAATTGTTATATGGGAGGATGTTTGCTCAAGACTTTGGGGACAGCTAGGGGGATGCTTTTATTGTTAATGTTGCTCACGAGACGAGACATGTTCCGTCTCGTCTCATAAAAGGAGATGGGACAAGTGAATGTTTTCGAAATTAGATGGGACAGAAGAAAAAGTTCGTCTCTTATCATGGCAGGTTGGGTGATACTTAGATTGTACAGTTGGTGGTAGTGTTTGTGTGGGGGGAGGTGTACTCCTGCACCTCGACTTCGAATACTGCTTGTAGTTATTCATCTTCGTTGTAGCGATTAGCTAAAAGTGGGAAGAAATGTGATGTTAGAGATGATACATAATAAATTAACCATGCGTTCTGATCGTTGCGGTTAAACAAAGTGAACGGAAAAGCGACGTAAAAGTAGGCTAAATAAAAAAAAATGCAATATATATATTAACTGAAGAAAACTGTCATTTACTGCAAGAAATTTAAAAACTCCCCGTACCTTTCTATACCGTATCACCTCTTATATTTCAGAAATTGGCGTGTAAACCAGACTGTTCTAAACGTATTATCTTGAAATTTGCGAAAAAAATATTATGACAAAAATAATTGTAATTCCAGAAAAGGCATTCCTATAACAATAAGTTCTTGCCAGTCAGAACCAACCTATGTATTCGCAATGAACAAGGCTGTTCACGTGTTCAGCCATTGACTGTTATAAGGTTTGCTTTGTCACCCTAATGGGAAAACCCTCTACCGAGTGGCTGAATTATAGTAATTACTACTATACTGCTAGGGCATACTTCATCTCCAAGAAATGGAGCACAAATTTTTGCACTGGAAGTTGTAAGATATTTGTTTTACACAGTAACAAGTGAATTTGCTGTCGCTTCCTAAGTTGACGGCACGAGCAGAAGCCCCGCCTGCACGCATTTCTAAGTGATGACGTCACAGGACCGCCTGTCTGTGGAGAGGAAGTTTTCAAATCCGTGACGTAGTAGGTGAATTTCAGCGGTGTTTGAAGGCGTGTTTCTCGAGAACCGAAACAAATATCGCCGAGATAGTTTGCACATCTCATGTTTGTGTCATTATCTGTAAAATGAATGGATTTAAAACGTTTTTCATGTCAAAGTGGAAATGTCCATTCTGAAGCACGGAAATTATAGGAAACTGTTAGTATAGTTTCAAACCGCGTCGACTGGCACACAGCCTGGCGTTTAAATAGAGAACTACAAGCACGCCGCGCTCGAAAACACGTTATTGCATTGTGAAACGATAGGAACAATGGCTGCGCATCCATTTTGTATGCTTACGAAATAAATTAACGAAAGACAACACTGCAAATTTGGTTTTCTTCTAATAAAGGCAGGGTTGGCAAAATTTGTGTTTTTTTTAAAAAAAGAACAAAACAAACTGTTTTTTTTGTTTAAAACATGATTTTTTTGTTTTAAACATAGTTTTAAACATGAGTTTAAAAAAACATGTTTTAAACATGTTTTAAACAAGACAAAGTCAACCTTTTCCCAGTAAATTATAGTTAAAGTCGTTAAAGAGAAAAAAAATACTAATTTTTATGAGTACAGTGGCGTCAAGGACAGTTTATTTACCTTTGGAGATAAGGTTTACCATACTGCAGGGTAGGTGTGTGCGGGACAGAATTTTTTGGGTCGGGACGGGATATTCTTTAAATCCCGACATTCGGGACGGGGAAAATTCTCAATTTCCCGAAAAAGTCGGAAAATTTTCGGGACGGGATGTGTTCGAAATTTCCCAAAGCTCTTGAAATCTCGAATTCTACCCGTAATTTCCATCTTAAGTGCTTGTTTTGCACTTCTGGTACAAAACCTAACAATTTCCGATAAGTTCCAGACATTTACAATGCAGAGAACGTCTAGAATTGACGACGTTTTAAAATGACCATTCGGAATTTCCAGACTGCTTGGGATCCCAAAAAGTTGGGAAGTCATTTCCGGAAGTCGGGATCGGGACGGAAATTTTCTTTCCCGATCCCGGTCCCGACTTTTCGGGATCCCGCACACCTCTACTACAGGGACAAAAGTTGTGGGTAATAGCCCCCCTTTTTCCGCCACTAGTACTGAAGTAGGTTAGGATTTATATTCATCTAAATTTCAAGAAACTAAATATTATAGAATTACTATCCTCGTCCTGAAAAAATCACGGTGAATTATTTCCTGCTGCCTGAACAGTTTATATAGCAGAAAACAACAAGCAGTGTCATAATAGATTCTCCAGATCAATTTATCTTTCAAAGTACAAAATTATGTTACCAAAAGTAAGCATCTGCGCTTCATTCAGTTATACAGACCAATGAATCGTATCGCTAAGAGTAGTACAAGTGTCCGGGTACCAAGTCAAGAATTGGGGCTCGGTGGGGCTCGCAGTGTTGTCAACGCTTTATTCGAAAAAATCACCAAGGTTTTTGGTCTAACCTAACCTAAAAAGCAAAGAACTGACAATTTTGCTTGAGAGTTCACAAACCGGAAGTGGGGCTCGGTGGGGCTCGCAGTGTTGCCAACTTCTTACTCGAAAAAATCACCAAGGTTGTGGCGCTCGTCGTAGTTTTTTATGATGTATATTTTGAGAGCAGAGTTGGCAAGACTGTGGGGGGCACTGTAGCTTTTTATGAGGGGGGGGGTTTATTGCCCTCTGTTTACATCTGGCAACACTACCGTAGATTGACAGTGTTGTTAACCTACTGGGTTTTTTCACTGTAAATTTTCATCAAAGGACCTGAGGGGTCCATGTATTTTTTATGTCTGGCAATACTGTTGGGGGCCTAGTGTCGGCAACACTGTGGGTTTACTGTAGCCTTTTATGAGGGGGGTCTATTGCTTTTTGTTTACATCTGGCAATTTTATTGGATGTTTTGTTTGAGGCTTGGGTTTTGCCAACCCATCCGAAGAAAATTCCACTATATGATCTTTCACTGGCTAAGCTAACCTACAAATAGGAATTGGCAGCACTGACGAGTCTTGAATTATTATTTGAGGCTCGTCGGTGTTGCCTACCCACTCTACAAAAATTCTACTATATGATATTTTGAAACTTTTGAATGCAACTTATCGTAATTTTCCAACTGTGGGACCAAATGTTTATATATCGTGACCTTTGTAAACCTCTTTCGGGAACAATGTGTCGCACACACACACGCGCGCGTGCGTGCCTGTATTGTGACGCAAGCAAACAAAAAAAAAACTTTGACCGTATTCTTAAATAACTAACAAAGACAATGAATCTTTTTGGCTTCCGCAAACAGATCAACATGGAGACTGCACCGCCAAATTTCAATAACCTCTTACCTTCCGTATTATCTAAACTCAATGGTTTACTGATTGTTCATCTCAACAGCATTTGGACGAAACTGAATGACGATGTGGGCAAGATGTTTTATGTTTTTAATAACAATTTACATTTCTACGAAATTCCGATCGACGGGAAACTTCAAATCACCGTGAATCCGGAAAACGCAGGCGAAATCAAAATATCTACCGGCAAGAATATTTTTCGAATGAAGCACGACAAGATGCTTTCTAACATTACGTACGATGTGTCTGCAGGAGATTACCTGTACGTGGAACTTCTCGGAGACTACGACAAACTTATTCCTCTTTTTGTAGAATTACGAATCGTCTATCCTATTATAAATAACCGTTAACCAAAAATGCCTAACGACATTTTCGGCAACACCAAGCGTGTAGACCACGCAGAAGAGATTCTCATGTTGGACGTTCGTGTTAAGAAGTTGAGGACTGATTTGATCGCTTTGCAGGAAACCTTAAACAAAAGTTTAGAGTCGGAAATCGCTACGCTCCAAACGCAATGTCTCGACCCCATTCTGAAAATCGATTCCGAACTGAAAACGCTCATAAAAAATTATGTCGACGTACCTTCTTACGACAGCGTTCAAAATATACAGTTGAGCGTGGATTCGCTTCAAAATGATTTGGCCAAATTACAGCAATTTCAATCGAAAAATGAAGATTTGGAAAAATTGAAACTCGAAATCGAAGAACGAACTTCCGCAATAGAAAAGAATTTCTCTGAACTTCAAACCGTTGTGAACGATATAGATGCAGAACGCTTACATGTCGTCGTTTCCAAATTACAAGAAGAATTCACCGGCACGTTGGAAGAAATTAAATCCAAGTTGCAGACTTTGGAAGATACCATGACGAACCTACCATCGTCGGACGAACTGCAGGTCATCGGTAAAAGCGTCGCGAACATAAAAATTCAATTGGAGGCGTATCAAGATTTCGAACACATTCAAACCACCATCGCTACGCTTCAGGCATCCTTGGAATTGATCAACGAGGAAATTAAAAATATTCACGCTGAAGCGAGAGCGTTGACGAGCATTCAAGACACGTTGAGCACGGTTCAGCAGAAGATCGAATATTTAGAAAATTTAAACGTCGAAACGAATCTCGCTCATTTTCATCACGTACTCGACAACATACAGGGTGACTTGGAATCGTTACGGACGAGCGTGCCTTCGAGCGAAGATTTGGAAAAATTGAAAACGGCGGTGACGGCACTATCCGATTCGAGCGACATCAAAAGTTCATTAAGCGATCTCGAGAGTAAAGTGGCCAATCTCCCCACCTCCAAAGAATTGCACGCTTTGAAAAGAAACATATCTCGAATGCTGAAACGACTAGAAACGGAAACGGCGAACGTGGAACAGATTCGAGACGAAATTAGTTCGCTGGTGTCGACGCTGCCCACTTCGCAGAGCGTCGCCGACCTTCACACGCAGTTTACAGAGATGCGAAGCATCGTGAACGATCTTACCGAGAAGAGCTCGAAATTGAATCAAGTCGAGAACCTTCAGAACATCGTCGTCAACATCAGAGATCAAGTTGGAGTGCTGGAATCCACGCAGGAATCGACGCTGGCCTCTTTCGGTGCCAAGTTGCAAGAACTCAACGAAAACTACAAGCAGTTGAACGTGGAAGTGAAAATCAAACCGTCGTTTTCTACCGTAACGGATACCATAGTCGAGCATTTGCTGCCCATCGAAAATAAACTCGGACAAGTTCACAGTAATCTGCTCGGCGTCGACACTAAATTCGCTAAACTGCATTTTCTGCAAGCCATCGAAATCAACAGCATACCCAATCAACAGAGAATCTCCACGTTCGTCGAAGGTAACAAACTGTACATGTTGCATCCTTATCATCCGTACTACAAGTTTCTCCTTGATGGCACGATTCAGATAAACGAATTTTCGTACTGGTCTCACGGTAGAAAAGCTAGCGTTCCCACCATGACCTTGATATCGAATCGTGGTGTCCAGAAAGCAGGAAACATTCCTCTGGCACGTTGGAACGAAACGCGCAACATATATGAAATACACGAAGACGAAGATCTCACCGTTTTCGACGTGAGTGCCGGCGATAAGCTGATCATTCAAAACACGAGTGAAGTACCACCTTCTTTGAATCCCATCACGCTGGTGCTTCTCTTGAAACGTAATCTCTAAACAAAAAAATGTCTAGGCAGGCCATCGTCGAAGAATTGCATAAACCTGCACGCCGCAACTACGAACGTTTGGCTGTGGTAACCAAGGGCATCGACGACCTCTGGCAAAGTGACCTCGTGGAGATGAGTAGCGGCAATTTGAAAAACGTGCATAAATTGAACAAGGGCAACAAGTACCTCCTCACCGTCATAGACACGTTTTCGAAATTCGCATGGGCTCTACCTTTGAAGGCGAAAACAGGAACGTGCGTCACGGAAGCATTCAAATTAATTTTTCGCGAAAGCGGTGGCAGACGACCACGGTTTCTGCAAACGGACAACGGTAAAGAATTTTACAATGCCGTATTCCAAAAATTTATTCAAAAACATGGCATTCGACATTATTCGAGCTTCAGTCACATCAAAGCCAGCATCGTGGAAAGATTTAATCGAACCTTGAAAACACACATGTGGAAACGATTCACGCTTCGGGGAAATTACAAATGGGTCGACATCCTGCCGGAACTCGTCGACACCTATAATGATACAGTACACAGAACAATAGGCATGAAGCCAGTTGACGTTACCAAATCTGACGAGCAGCGTTTAATTTCTACCGTTTACTGTCCAAAGTACACTCCCACGACAAAAAAAGCTAAATACAAAATTGGAGACCAGGTAAGGATCAGCAAATTCAAACGCACCTTCGAGAAGGGATTCACAAAAAATTGGAGCACGGAACTTTTTACGGTGGTTCGAGTTCTACCTGGAAACCGACACACGTATATAATAAAAGATAGTAGCGGCGAGATTTTGAAAGGAAGATTTTACGAAAAGGAACTCTCTAAAACGAAACACCCCGACACGTACCTCATCGAGAAAGTATTGCGTAGGAAAGGTGACAAACTGTTTGTCAAATGGCTGGGACTTCCAGAAAAAAGTTGGATCGACGCGGACGAAGTGATTCTATGAGTACGTGGAACGTGGTGAAGCGTCTACCTGATTCGGAAAGTCAAACGAAGAAAAAAAACGGCGAGTTGCTTCCCGACAGCATCCGCTGTCTGATCGTAGGTCCTTCGGGGTGTGGGAAAACGACACTGCTCGTGGACAATTTTCTCCTCGCACCGAATTGGTTAGATTGGAAGAACAGGCACCTGTACGTGTTCTCGAAAAGTTTGGAGCAATCCAAATACCAGCAACTGATGAAACTGTACGATGGTCTGGATATTGCAACATTCGCCTCGGAAATAAAACCGCTCGACGATTGTCGTGAAAATTCAGTCGTTGTGTTCGACGATGCCATCCTGGAAAATCAAAATGAAATTCGCAACTTTTTCACGCAAGGTCGTCACAAAGGAATGGATTGTTTTTACCTAGCTCAAACGTTTTCCAAAATTCCAAAACAGTTAGTACGCGACAACGCTAATTTCATATGTTTGTTTCGTCAAGATCACACCAACCTCAAGCACGCGTACGATGACTACGTAGGCGGAGACATGAACTACAATCAATTTTCGGAAGGCTGCTGCTCTACTTGCTGGAACGGTGACGATTTCGGATTTGTGACGATCGACATGACGAGAAAACCCAACGATGGAAAATACAGAAACAAAATCAACGACTTTCTAAACGTTGCAACGTTGTGAGAAACGACGTATATAAATAACGTCATGACGAAACGAAAAATCGAAGACGAAAATCTCAAGCTTCGCGATTACCTCGCGAAACGCTTCAAAGGTTGGAAATCCGAGAATCGCGGATTCTACGAAGAGAAGAAACGTCAGGATCAACCTGTGATCGATGCCATCAGCAGTCTAGGTAAAGAAATTAAAAGTGTCACGGAACAAAATAAAAATTTGATTAATGAACTCGTACCGCTCGCAGCTAAAAGTTGCGCCGTACCCACACCTATTTCGAGCATTCCTTCGACACCGTTCGAACTGAAGGATGTACCGGCACGACGTCGAGCCATAGGCAGCACGTCGTCGTCTTCGGATAAAATCGAGTTGGGACCTTTGGCACGAGACTACCTGAGCACGGGGAAATTCGACAAGGATGAAGTGTTCGGATTGTATCCCAGCATGGAAACCAGCGAAGGCGGCGGTGTGGTGTGGAAGATTGGGAAATCGAAGGTGACCTTCGAAGGCAACGACATTAAAGTCAATTTAGGCGACAAGGATAGTTGGAACAGGTATCCGGGTACGGTGGGACTGTGGGAACTCGTCGCCAAAAAGCAGCCGAAAGATTACACCGACGAAGATTACCAAAGTTACAAGGAAATTCTGATCATGACGGATGCCTTGTACCAGAACAACGACGCCTCGCAGAATAGGGTGAAATCGAGCAGCGGCGAGAAGTACAGGAATCTCATCAAACCGATTTGGAACCAGGTCAAAACAGGCAGCGGCGTCAAACGCTACAACACGTTACCCAAAGAATTCGTTTGGGTGGACGACGTTAGGAAACTCGTGGACCGATTGTTGGTGATAGCCGGCGAAGAGAATGCAGGCAACCGTAATTTCTACAACGAGAAGGTTGGCATCGTGGACATGATCAGCACGAAACTTTCCAACTTCATCGTGAACGACGACAAGGGCATAGGTTACCTGATCAAAATCATCAACACGCTGCCTCCGAAATTTTGGAACGTGGCCGAAGGAAAGGGACTCGTGAACGACATCATCAACAAGTTACCTTTCGAGATGCATCTACCTGGCTACCAGTACTGCGGACCGGGTACCAAACTCGAGAAAAGATTGGAGAGAGGAGACAAGGGTGTAAATCCGTTGGACGCGGCATGCAAAGATCACGACATCGCCTACAACACCACGCAGACGGATCTGGATGCACGTCACGAAGCAGACAAAAAATTGGAACATGCAGCTTTCGAAAGGTTCGTGAGCAGAGACGCATCGCTGGGTGAACGGGTCGCCGCACTGGGTACCACCATCGCCATGAACACGAAACAAAAATTGGGGTGGGGTATATAAATAACATACCGTAAAAAAAAACTTGATATATAAATAACACACATCGTAAAAAAATAATCTTCGGTATATATAAATAACACACATCGTGAAAAAAAAAGCAATTAAATTTCTCTCTAACACTCTGACAACTGAAAAAATGAGCGATCTCCAAGCATTAAAACAAATGCTAAATTTGTCAGTCGAGTATGTAAAAATTCAGGAATTGGAAGTCGACAAACCTTACACGATAACTTCCGGTTCAATCGTTTCTACCCAGTATGGTCCCAAGGTACGCCTGTTGCTCAACGCACAATACAGTCTATTTTTACCAGATCGATACGCTAACATGTTATCCGACGAGAAGCTATCTATTTTAATCGAGAACAAAACTCGAATCGTGTACAAGGGGACAAAGGAACTTCTTGGCAAGAAAACGAAGCACGTAATAGAATTTGTGTAACGACTGCGAGGCCTTGAAAATATATAAATAACATACCGTAAAAAAACTACACAAAAAAAAATCTCAGAATATATATATAAATAACATACCGTGAAAATAACACATAGAGCATCAACATGAAGCCCAAGGGTGTCGTGTACCAGATACCATACTCCAATCTTAAAAATCTAGGTGCCCTCGATGGGTTACTCACCAAGAAACAACGCGAGAAGAAACGTTCTTGCTTGTCGAAAGGACATGGAATGAAATTGCTGCTCAGTACACCTCAATTAAAAAGATTGCAGCGTTCGCGGAAACAGCAAAAAATCGGAGGTTTCATATTCAGCATCCCGGCCATCCTGGCAGAATTGGGGGCCGTTGGAAGTTTGGCCGGCGGAAGTGCCGCCATCGCGAAAACCGTCATCGACTCGAAGAAGAACAAGGCGGAATTGGAAGAACAGAAACGTCACAACCTGGCCATGGAGAAGAAGGGGAAGGGCGTGATGAGAAAGTTTAAAAAAAAGAAACAGAAGCACTCACCAACCGAGACATTGAATCTCTGATCGAACCGTTACAAATCAAACACTTCAGAGGAGTTTTCATGTCCGACTCGTTACCTTCAACCGTCAAAAGAAGAGAATGCGGAGTAGTCAACTTGGACGGTCAAGAAAATCCAGGCACGCATTGGATATGTTAACACAAAAATGATGATAAAGCATTCGTTTTCGATTCTTTCGGAGGTGTTCCACCTACAAATTTAGTCTATTATCTGAAAACAAACAAAACCTCTATATACTACAACGACGAACGCATTCAAAATTTCGGAGACGTGAACTGCGGTCATCTCTGCCTCTCCGTGCTCGCGTTTCTCTCTAAAATAAATAACCCTACGATCGAGGATTTCCAGAAAGCATTGTGGAACCTCAAACAGCATCACTAGGATGGGCGTGTTCCATCTCACGAGCGAATCTTCAATCTTGAAACTCACGCTGCACGACGACATCGTCTATCCTAAATCCGTGGCTCTGCGTGCATTCTACAGCATGTACCTCATACCTAATGTTACGCAGCACAACAACAAAATTAGCGTCGGAAGCGAACACATCGTCGTCACGCCAGGACAATACAATCTTTCCACTTTGCAAGCTCAATTACCCAAAGGCACATATTTTTCTCAAAATTCGGTCACGCACAGAGTGGAAATCCTATCCGCGACGGAGACCGTGGACCTGGGCACCATGGGAGAACTTTTAGGTTTCGAGAACGACACCAAACTCGAAGCTGGCATCAAGCACGTAGCAACCAACATTCCTAAATTCTTGGCCATAGAGACTCTGAACGTACACTGCAACGTGGCGGAAGGCATGATCACGAAATCTTCGGACGGATTATTAGGAAGTCACAAGCAGACGGGAATCATAGCCACTTTCAAACCAAGTTCCGAGTTCATGGAACCGATCATCTACACGCCCTCTTCGCCGATCTATTTTCCAGTATGTCGCAACCGCATAGACGACATAGAGTTGGTGGTGACGAACGAGAAAGGAGACGTGGTGGATTTCGCAGGTGCCACTACGACGGCCATCGTGGAGATCAACGTATAATAAATAACCATACATGTAAAATGGAGCAAATCGAAAGTTACGAATTGCAGTCTTTCCCTCCCAACCGTCGCACGTTCGCCAATCTCAACGAAGCGAACAGGGAGATCGAATACGACGTGGACGTAGGGGATGGGTTCGTTCATCCTCACAGAGCGGACCTCTACCTTCAATTCGACGTGGTGAAGAAAGAAAGTGGAGACGCGTTTCCTGCAGCAGCAAACTTGATACTCGTGGACAACTTCGTGCCTCACCTGTTCTCGCAGGTGGAGGTGAGGAAACACAACACCGTCATCGACAGAATAGATTATCCAGGCATCACGTCGACGGCGGTGGGAACGTTGAAATTATCCAAAACGGACGCAGCGTACTACCAGGCCGGGGGATTCGAAGCCGGGACCAAAATATCGACGAAAAGTCACACGGTGCTTTTTCCCATGCGTCTGCTGCCTGGTTTCTTCTCGGACTACAAGGAGATCATGTGGAAGGGAGGACTGAGAGTCACGTTTCGAAGAGCGGCCAACGACAACGACGCACTGATGCGATATGCTACTTTGGGTCCGGACGGCACCACGCCGATAGCCAACACTTTACCCGAAGCAGCCAAGTGCGTCATCCGGAGCATGGAATTGAGAATGCCGGTGGTGGAATACGAAACGAACTACGCCCTCAAGTACAAAGCGGAGATCTTGAAAAGTCCGCAGGTGCCGATTCACTTTCACGGTTACCAGTGCGTGCAGAAGATGGCGTCCGGAAGTCACATGGAATTCGACGTGACGACGCAGTTCAACAACATACAGTTCGACATGCCAGATTTCGTCGTAGTGCTCTTTCAGACCGGGAGGGACAAAAATCAGGAAAAAAATTCCAGCAAATTCGACGACTGCAAGATCAAGAACGTTTATCTGAAGAACGGTAGGAACGAAGTGTTCCCGCGCGAGAATTACAACCTCGACATGACCAAAGACGATTACCTCAAACTTTACGAAGCTTACACGGCTTACAAACGCGTGACCGAGGGAAGCGTGGACGTGTACTACGCGCCCAGCGAATTCAAAGCACGGAGACCCATGACCGTCATCAACACATCTAAGAGGAAGAAGGTTGTGGTCAACGATCGTACCAACATCAAGATTGTATGCGAGTTCCACGATGCCTTGCCTGCAGATACTCTGTGCAGTGTCATTCTTATTGCAGAGAAAACATTTGTGTATGACGTCAAGAATGAAAGAGTGACTGAACAGTTTTAAATAAATAAAAAAAAAAAGCACACAATAAGAAATGTGGAATTTTATATATATAAGTACAAATTGCAATTAGCAGTTTCCAGAAGTTTAATTTTGCTGTGCCATGCATGCATGTAATCGAGGAAGTGGAAGTAAATTAAAATTGTTTTTTTCGCATTGCCTATTACTTTTTGTTGCACTCTGGGCAGGCCTTACTAGTTTGGAGGCGATAGTGGCCCCACGAAAGTGTATGGACCCCACATTCAAGAATACACCTCTTGTCGTCGTGTGCATCCAGAGCAACTTTCCTGACAATATTAGTTGTAAGCACATGATCGACGCTTTGGATACGATGCTCTTTTTGTAGAATAGGCGATTTTGTTCTGAGGCACTCGAGGTAATCCTCAAACTTGAGGTGCTCCCGAACCACTTGCCTGCTTACACCCTTTGCTTTTTTTGTTACTGAACCCTCAGCCCGGATCGCATAGGCTTTGGCACGAAGTCCAGCAAACTCCACAATCACATCCCCGTTTTTCTCGTCCTTGAGTTTGCCGGGTATTTTTTTGTTCCGGGGCAGAATTCCATACCGGTTTAGCTGGGGATAGCCCGATGTGTCGAAGAGCTTGACAAGAGCTGGAACTTTGGCCATATCACCATACGCATCGGCCGTGCGAACATGGTACACCAAGCTGTCTGTGTCTGTGTAGAGGAGCGAGATATTGTGGTTGTAGTGCGCACGTAGTATGCCGTAATATGTCTCGAACATGCACAACTTGCTCAGATCCAAAACTGCAGCTCCCACATAGATGGGCTTGTTGAGTAGCACCTTGCCCCGGTTCATGTGAATCAGAGACATCTGTTCGTTGTAAATTGTCCGAGACCTGAACAGCGGGCTTGCAACAAGTCGACGACACTGTGTTTTCTTCGTCACCAACCTCACATCAACGCGATTTCGCACATTCTCCATGGTCTTCCCAAATACCGCATTGTTCATTAATTTGAAAAAATCGCGATCAAGTTCCGAAGTGGCATCAGTGCGATGGTTGGTGTTCAGTTCGATGTACGGCTTCAACCATGGAGACTGCCTGAACAAGAGCACGTGGTAAACTGCTTTGACCGAGACCCCTTGCTGCATTAACCACTGGAGGTTCCGGTAGTGTAGCACATAACGCTTTTTGGGCTCCAAGTCCATGACGAGCTTCGGTTGATCCGAGCCAGGTGGGCACTTGACTTCCGGAGCAGGCGAGAGGTCACAGAATGTATCCTGCAGCTTCTCGGGGAAGTCAAGGTCCACCTCGGCAAAAAACCCATGTTCTGAATCGTCGAAGCTTTCGATGTCGTGGTATAAAGGATCAACCCACTTAAACTGTCCTGTTGGGAGTGGCTGCATCATGGAGTGCCCGTAAAGATTATTCACGTCAGTGTACATGATGTAGCTTGATGGTTGGGAGGGGTCGTAACCAGTGGCCATGTGGTGATTGTTGGCGTGTGCGAAGCGTTGCGACACTTGGACCATGCCGCCCCGGATAGCTCTCTCGATGAAAAGCATGATATCATTATCGGAGATAAGTGAAAGTTTAACTCTAGTCAGCAGGAGCATGGCCGACCATGCCAGTCCAGGAAGGCTGTAAAAATATACAGGGTCCAGGTTGTAAATGTTTATCGCAGTCGCCCGAAACGCCTGGAACACATCGGCAAGAAGCGTCACATCAAGCTTCAGGTATGCATCGTGGTAATCACCGAAAGTTCGGCAACCCAACTCGACCCACATAGACTGAGCATGCTTGTACTCCTCGTCGGTAATACCAGAACCTCTCAGCTGGCTGTAGAACTTATCCTGGGGAGGCAGCAACTCTTCTTCGAACTTGGAAGGGTCTGTGACGTATTCGTAGGGGTAGACCCCTTTACGTCTGATGAGTGCGACATCTAAGTTCGGGAAACTTGATGTGGTAATGGTTAGTTGGTCGTCTCTGAGCTTCCCAGCAAGAGCATCGAGGCTTGCCTGGAGGAACCTCAGAGAGTCGAGGAACCGAAGCTCGATGCTGTTGCTTGAGTTGGGGATCGGCACCCACTTGCTGATGCTAATATAACGTTCCTCGTTCTGTGCCAGGACATTGATTCTCGCATTGTCGTACCCTAGATGTGTGACCAAGTGATGGAAATCATATCCCGAGCCATTGTGAAAAAAGACCGGTATGAAGCGCGGGTCCCTGGCTCTCAAGTTACATCTGTTGCACCACGGGCCAATGTAGCTTCCGGTCCCATAATGGTCATGGTGGTGGACCTTTTTGTTATCGTCAGTGAAGACCGAGTTGCAAACAGGACAATTTAGAGCCATTTCGTGCTGATGCTTGTTTTTGGGAGACAGAGGCAGCATGGGCTTGGGGGCCAACAGCACCTTCCCTATCTTGATGGCTTCCTGTTGCATTCTCTCCAGGAAGTGTTTGACCGGGTCGGGACCGCGATACACATAGGGCTCGGAGGCAATATGTTGGTCTCGCCACACCACAACATAGGAGTAACTCGAGGCCTCGTGGATTTGGAAAGGAATGGTAGAGGATGTTTCGGGGTTGGGCTCGCAGTTAGACAGAGGTTGAAGAAAGGCCTCGAAGTCTGCTACAATATAGGCAGGATGCTTCACCATAGCACTGTGCATGCGAAAGCACTCTACTGCACCAGGTTCGGGCAGGATAATTCGTGCAGGCTTGTTGGTACTACAATAGAACATGTGGCGAGCTAGCTTCTCAGCAGCAATGTTGGGACCTCTGATGTACCGGTAACCCTGCTGTTCTCGATTATAAAATATAGCCAAGCACCTGCGACACACCTCGACGTGGGTTTTGTCTTTGCTCCGTTGGCTCGAAACAAGCCGAGAGAGGGAACGGATAAGGGTGTAATGGTGATGGGTTTCGTTCTTGATGAGCAGGAGGTTGATTTCTCGTACCTCGTTGTTGTTGCTCACGTTGCTCACCCGGATGGGATGGACCTCATTTTTGTTCTCGGTGAGACCGTAAACATTGATGGCTAATTGCAGGCCCAACAAGTCACGAGCACGAACCTCAAACTTGTGAATATGCGAGACTTCTACAGGGTAGGCAATCCCGGCCATTGCATCCTCCAGTTCCGACTCATACTGCGTGTAGTGGTTAACACGGCGTGGACTGTTTTTCCAGTGAACGCGGTGCAATGCTGCCAGCACCGACCAGAGGAAGCATTTGGTGTCTTTGTTCTGAATATTGAGAACAGCTTTCCTTGCTTCAACCTCGGGTGGCAGGGCAATATAGCTAGACCCTGCCAGTGGCAGGAACTTGCTAAGTGTCAGACGAAGTTCGTGGGGGTCGCCACACAGCGAACCGCCCGAGCCTTTAGCCTGATGCTCCTCGTGCTTTGCCACAAACTCCTCGACAAACTTGTTGTAGATGCTGTCGAGGTCAGTGACATCTGCCTGATGCAGTGTTTTTGCTTTTGTGGCATGGAAGAATTTATATATTTCATCAGACGGTTTCTTATACTTGCAGCATAGCACAGCATAGAATTTAGTGGAGTATGTAGCCAATGCATCGTTGAGGATGGATATTATTTTAGCTCGCTCGCTCTCCAGAAAACTACGCACATCGCAGAAGCTGTCTGATGTTATGTTAAAGTCTTCTAATAAATGCTCAAACGCAAATCGGTCTGCTTTCTTCGCCAGCTTGACGCGTTTGGCAGGTGGCGATGCATCGAGGGAGGTTACTTCTACCTTTCGCTTGGAAGGTTGCGGTAGAGATGTTCCAGTGCTCTTGCAAGTAAGCTGGTGTTGCTTGAAGTAGTCAATAGAAAAATTTTTTCCACACTTAGAGCACAGTTTGGTCGCACATATTCGCTTTCCCGGCACACAAGTACGACAGTGCCTTTTGAAAATTTTTACTTGACACAGTAATTTGGCACGTAGAGCAATTTTTTTCAGAACGCATAATGCAGAGATTTTTTGGGGGTATGTTATTTAATACCAAATGCTGTGCAATGCAAAATATAATTGCTCACTTTTTTTAACTATTTTCTATGACCTTACTTTGGGTTTTTTTTTTTTCGCCAAATTATATGCTTCTAGTCTCCTATACAATACAATATACGTACAATATTGTTAACAGTATTATATTTCAGCAGGTCGCTTGTCGCCTAAACACTACAGCTCACAGGTCGGGAAAATCTGACATGAAAGCAGATAATACGCTTATGCCTTATTTATATATAATTTTCACGGGGCGTACAATATTGTCAACAGTATTATATTTGAGCGGGTCGCTTGTCACCTAAACACTACAGCTCACAGGTTGGGAAAATCTGACATGAAAGCAGATAATACGCTTATGCCTTATTTATATATAATTTTCACGGGGCGTACAATATTGTCAACTGTATTATATTTCAGCGGGTCGCTTGTCGCCTAAACACTACAGCTCACAGGTCGGGAAAATCTGACATGAAAGCAGATAATACGCTTATGCCTTATTTATATATAATTTTCACGGGGCGTACAATATTGTCAACTGTATTATCATAGAGGAGTTAAGGAGTAGAGGATTACCCCACATTTAAACCTCGCTGCGCTTTGAAATTGCATTTCCATCGGTGGCCAGTAGATGGCGCGGCCGTCTTCTTTTGCTGCTCGCAGTAAATAGGGGGGGAGATTCATTGTCCCACTGGAGTGTCCTTCACCACAGAAAGGACAGGGGTGGGTTGTGAAACAGGTTTTCTCAAAACGAGGGGGGAATATATGTCTTTTTCTGATTTCATGCAGTTCGTGAATTTACGGAATGAGGACTTTGCCAGGCAGCTACATACCCTACCAGGGCGCGAAATCATTGAAGATTGATTTTTTTTTTGGGGGGGGGGGAAGAAGATTGTGGTCTACACAGACATACACAAACTATACATATATATTATGTATGTGCATGAAACTTTTCAAATTTTCTACCAAGCAACTGACAAGAAAGAGCCTATATGATTAATATTTATAATGTTATTAAATATAAAAGTAAATTACTAAACATGTAAAAATACATTAGTATTTAATACATATAAGGGAATTTATTTGATATTTTTTATGTATCAGATATTTATAACTGCCCTTCTCGATTGCGCCGTGAATAAGTTTTCGCCTTACAATCAAGGAGTCCCGGGTTCGATACCTGGTGGAGGCACATAGTGGTTCGGATCCCACTTTAAACTATCGTTTGATTGACTTGTTATTGATTTTTAGTTTTGGTTATTATGTATAGGTTTTCTACCTACCTGTGGGTGATCGCGGTGATAGGGTTGAAGTAAAACATTATCTCTTATGCCTTTAGAATCGGTTTGGATGGAAGGGGGAAGGGTGCGTGGTATTCGCATTAACACAAGGTTAGTCGAGCAACTGTGCAGATTAAGGTTGACTAACAATGGCAGTGAGCCTAAAGTATCCAAAGTAAACATATATTGCTTAAATACAGGGTGCTCGGAAATTCCCCTTACAAACTCCTAGGGCTAGTAGAGGGGACTGAGTAGACAATATTTGGAATAGGAACCCAGGTCCGGAAACGTACCGTTTCTGTGCTACAACCATGACAATGTAAACAATGACGTCTACAAATTGTTGCGTTCCACTGTCGACACAGGTGTTGATTAATGAATAGTAAGTTTCTTTTTTGTTCCCTTGGCATTGTTACCAAATAAATGTGTTTGTATTATGGACTGAGTCACACGTCATTCACTTCCGTACCTTACGTAACACCTCATTTGACATGGTTGTAATAAATGATTACACTTTAGGTCATCAGGTGATCTTCTGACGTCATATACTGCCTACCCGGTTGCATACCAACACAGGCACATCCGACACATTGTCATGGTTGTAGCACGGAAACGGTACGTTTCCGGACATGGGTTCCTATTCCAAATATTGTCTACTCAGTCCCCTCTACTAGCCCTAGGAGTTTGTAAGGGGAATTTCCGAGCACCCTGTATGTCTGCATTATACAGTGACTCAACTACAGGGGGACAGGGGCTAATGCGAGCAATTACCCCTTCGATTTCAAATTTTATGCAAATAAAAATTCATTTTGTAAAATTTTATTGCTTGTTTCGCTCGCATTATCTGCTATTCTTTTTTTAATCAAGTTCAGAGGGGCGGCGGGAGCCAGCTATTGGGCACGAATGATCTAAAAAAAAGTTGTAAAAGAGAGAATGCCATGGCGTCCAGGGAAATTAATTGCGCACTAATAAATCAATATTGTTTTCAATTGCACAAATTGGATCTAAAAATTTTTGAGGTATCTATGTGCATTTTTCCGGACCTTCTCATCGGACTAAAATGTATGATATAAAGTAATCCCCTCACATTAGCCTTCTAATACTAATAGTAACTAATGTATTCAACAATGTGCTCATTTCTGTTTTGGGGGTTGAACTGGACCTCTAGATTTCCAGTGTTAACCCAGCATCACAAGTTCAATTGGAATCTAGTAGACGGAAATATGGAGGACTCCAGCTTTGAAAGACGGGTAATAGGGCGGTGCTGGGACTTCATTCACTGAAAATTCGTCACTCAATGAAAGTCGATCGGAAAGACTGAATTCCGAAAAGGATTTCAATTTTAATAATAGTGTACATTATTAATAATAATTTCAACAATAGCATTTCTTTTCGATATATTTCATGAAACAAGACCTTTTTATATTAATAATAGATCGTCAGTGCTGGAGTTGTGGGTGTGGAGAAGGAGTGCAGAGGGGTGCTTTTCCCCCAGTTATGTACATTTCCATTAACCATCCCCTCCTGCTAGGATAATTTGCATAAGCATCCCCCACTTCTTCATTGTCTCCATGCTGATCTACACAAAGACCCTCCTCGACCAAGAGGCCTCCCCGATGGCGCAGTGGTAGCGTCGTCGCCTTGTAATCAAGGGGTCCCGGTTTCGATACCCGGTGGAGGCACAAGTGGTTCGGATCCCACTTTAAACTGTAGGTCCAGTCCCGATTAGCCTTACTGTGCATAAAGTGGACTTAAAACACCAAATCAATCCAATCCTCCTCGACCAAGCATACCAGCTATAGGAGTATCCACTTCGAGCACTGTAGATCATAAAATAAAAACACACTGGAAAGAAGGAAATGTCCACAGAATTTCAATATGGAAGAAAAATGAACTTCACAAAATGCCCCCAAATAATGGTAACATTTAACCCATACGCTGTGAACCCTTAGGGCAAAGGGATAATTCGACTCCACATCAAACTGAGTTTTGGGACCACTTTGAAGTAACATGGAACAGGTGTAAACTATTTTAGAGTTTTTTTCAGCTCTTATTTGAATATAAAAAGGCTTAGAGCCATCTTGAAAATATTTGATGTGAAGTTACATTTAAATACCACACATAAAATTAAAATTAGTGATAAAAGTTCATGATTTATCAAATTTAATTCTTTATATTGTGCAGCAACAAAGCAACGACTGGTTGAGTAACTGGATCTTTCTATACTGGATTAATGCAAGAAATAATAAGTTATGTCAGCGTTTCGTTAAAAAACGCAACAAAAGTTTTTTAGTGCCTAAAAACCTATTTTGCTTGTTAGAACCTATTTTAGGTTCCACTGTTACCTGTGCAATACAAAGTGGTCTGATCTGTGTGGTCTTGCTCACTTTCGCGTCACTTCCATGCTTTGTGGCATTCACGCCTTGCAAACTAACATTTCAGCATTGAAGTTTGTACCACTCACTATATTTTTGTTGTAAGATTTTCAGAATATAAGATGATCCTCACAGACAAAATTGCGGAGTTTTACTGTGGATAACATGAAAACAGATTGGTGCCTAAACTATACGGCGATGAGTGGAATTTGATAGCAAATTTCCAATGTTGAGTTCTGCCATCGCCGTAGGGTTAGGCAACACACATAACGTTATGCAAGATAGTGCATATTTCAGGATATATGTGTCTCATTTTCATTGCCGGTGACTATACCTAATCAGCAGTATTCAGAAATTTTGAACTATTTTAAGTTTTTTTTAACCTACTTCAGGATTTTTCGAGTCTAACTTAAGATTTTTAGGACCTATTTCAGGATTTTTAGAACCTATTTTAGGGTTTTTCGAACCTATTTTAGGATTTTTCGAGCCTAACTTAAGATTTTTAGGACCTATTTCAGGATTTTTAGCATCTAAAAATCCGAGGTCTAGTTATGAGATATGGGATTTTTCCTATAGATGTCCACCTGCGAGCAAGGAAGTTAATTCTGCATTTCGGAGGGGACACATATGTTAAGTTAGCCGGGCCCCTCTGGCCGAACCAGAACGCCCCTGCTTATTATCGAAGATGTCGTATCATATGTTACTGGAAACCAGATTTCTGTCTTGTAAATTAAATTATTTCATAAGCGACACTTCCTGTTGAATTTTTGAGCTATATAAAATTTCAGAAGCAGAGAGAGAGAAAGAATATTGCGGGGCTGGTTCTACACCTCGCCACACCCTGCATTGCCGGGCGGCCACTACGCCACTGTCTCTAATTATCATGATCAATTGAGCTTTCGTGGCTCCCTTCAGTAGCTGTTATGTCAATCTTCGCAGGTTTCAGATTCAAATCTTCTGTGGAAAAATAGCGACGCATTGGCTTCGAGGAGGAGGGGGGGGGATAACCTTGAGTTAGGACTCACTCACTGTCGTAATGTTCCCAAGTTTACGACCGCAACCATTACCCCGATGCCCAAACTGCTCGCGGATCTGATTCAGGTTTGGCCCGCTTTTGAAGGTCCTACAGGCATTTTCTTCCCCCAACTCTCGTGTTTACAATCCCGCCAGAGCCAGTTTCTCTGTGACGCAGGCCCGTAGCCAGAATTTTTAGTAGGGGGGCGAAGTCAATCCTAGAGGGGGCAAATTTTTAATATATTGTGTTGCATTGGAAGATGCCCCTCCCCCTCCTCCAAAAGTGGTAAGTAACAGGAAAGGGATGATATCTTGAAACTCCAACGAACAAAAAAAGTTCGAGCAACATCAAATAACAATATTTCGATAATGACATTTTCGGACTACCAAAGAATACAAAGATAAAGTTTAACATATATAGGCTAATCGGGACTGTATCTACGTTATATTTACAGGTCAATAATGTTAATAGACGATTAATATGTACCAACAGCTTTGAGCTTCTCTGCAGAACTGATTAAGGAAGACGTTTATAAATCGTGCTTCATAATGTTTTCCTCTAGTTTCCAGTATGCAAGATTTTTACGCACAAAGGAATCTAACGAGAATCCAAGAACACCATTGTGTTGTGTTAGGCAAGAAAAATAGAATTAATTAAATAATAATGGTTACATATTATCTACACTTTGATGAATTGTGTAAACATTTACATTTTTTTAGGCCTACTTGCTAAAACATTAAAATGGGTCCCTTACTCCACCATGGATTCTATTTGCTTCAAATGAAAGACTCTTGCATCACTTCAGACAATCTTTGCCTACGTTAACCATTTTGCAAAATATTGTGTTGACACCTTACAAACAAATAGGAATCCCTTGATTGATCAGCGACTTCTTGGATTACACTGTCATCATTAATATTTCATGTTTTATCAAGTTTTATCGAGGGAAATGCTGTATCCTCTTTACATTTTGAAAAATACCTTCCTTAATGACTATGGTACGAAACCGAAAGATATAAGGGGCCACCTTCGCTTTACCCCATTTCCGCGGCTCGAAGTCTCTGAGCAGCTTATCGTCACCACTTTTTGAGCAGAAGAGTACAAACCCCAAATATCAGGGATTTTTATTCTGATACTAATTTTTACCAGTCACACAAAGGCTTAAGATATATGAATAAAATTAGGAGAATCCACTACATAGCAGAAGAGTTGACATAATTATTTGTCAAAAAATTAGGTTGTGCCTGAGGTAGGTTTAACAGACAACTTCTGCTACAGACACAATTTATTATTATAAATATAAGAAAATAAATAGAATGTAATTTGAGAGATTTTCAATCGTATTTATTTCACTGCAGCTTTTTTCTACTTGTCATTTTCTTGAACCTATATTCATAAGGTGCCGCCTGATAACATTGACAACTTTCACAGTGTGTGCAGGACATCAAGGCAAGCAACTTTTCTCAGTCACTATTTGCGCCTCTAATTCATCTTTCGATTTACAAGCAATCAAAATAGGCATCTTCTGTCCTTAATGGATGCAATCCCATTGTAAGCTTCGTAGTTGCAAATGTCATTTATTTTTACTGCCGATTAAAATTCTGAGAGCAATATATAACATGCTATTGAAACGATATCATGCAAACAGTCAGGGTTAAAACTTAACTTTTCCTTTATAAAATGGATATCATAACACACACCTATGTTGCTTACCATATTTGATGCGTTTGCATAGAGAAATGATTCATAAGATTTGAAATTGATATTTACACTCCATAAGATGCTTAGTGTAACCCTATGGAACTACAAATTTTATCGCTTTCTAACCGAAATAATAATTGTGAAACACTATCACATTTTCATCGTGTTTGATATTTGAGCCAGTAAGCTGTCCTACATCTTTCACTAGCCGACCTACATGGTAGGATGGTTACATAACACACTGCGAAGCCAGGGGTTCCAGGTTCGAGCCTGGGCATGAGTCTTCTTTGTGAGCAGAGGCGAAACCACAATTTTTTATCTGGAGAGGGGGTCAAGTACCAGGACAAACGTGCCAATAATAATAATAGTAATATAGTGCTGGTAATGGTAGTAATAATAGTAGCATTACAAGACGTTATTATCGTCGTAAATCATGCAAAAGGGGATAGAAGTCGGTGCTAAAGCATTTGTGTTTGAACAAATTATTTGAAATATTTTTCCAACACGTTCAATTTCATATTAGCTAATAATGGAAAACAAGCACACAAACCGTATTTTTCAAGGACAGAATAATGACGAACATTATTATTTTGTACATATGACAAGTATAACTTTCATGTATACAACATATATTTTAAACATATGTAACATAGAGCGACATAAAATAGCAAAACACATATGCAACATGTTAACGCTAAATTGTGTACATATTCAAAGTTTCTTTAATATATATATATATATATATATATATATATATATATATATATATATATATATATATATATATATAATTTAAATACATTACATGGTCAATTCATCCGCCAAATTGTCTCTCAGATGTGAACGCTCCATTTCCTCAAAAGAATTGTTCATGCATTTAAGCAGCAACAGTCTGAAGTATTTATATATCTGGCATTACCTCTCTCTCGGGTAATTTAGAATGCATTACAGAAATAATCATATTGGGATCGAAGCGAGCAGGAAAATCTTTAGTATCAAATGTTTGCAAACTGAAAACAATATTTATTTAATAGGGCGCAACAAATTTCACGGGGAACATGGCATTCTCTTTAACATTTTTTTTTATTTAGATCGTTTTGGCCCCCAGGGCTGACTCCCGCCGCCTCCTAGCTATAGCTCTGAACGTGGGACTATAAGAATATCAGATATTGATCTTGCGAGCGAAGCGAGCAAGAAAATTTTACGAAATGTACTTTTATTTGTAAAAGAAATTGAAATCGAGGGAGCAATTGGCCCTCTTTGTCCCCTGCAAGTGCCCTAAGCCGTCTGGAGGAAAATAGCAAGAAACACTTGAAAACTAATTCCAACTTGAGTAACCATTTTGTTTTACTATTCTTAGATTCTGCTAGTCATGTTTCTTTACTTCAATGTTTGCCCCCTCCCAGATTGGACTTCCGTTCAAGTTTGGGGGGGGGGACAATGCCCCTACCCCCTGTGGTTGCAGCACAGTTTGTGATTGTCTCTTCATCAATTTCACGTCACTCCCTCTCTCTATCACATGAATCGCTATTACCAAAAGGTAGACTTGGGAAACAAAAAATTATGCTGTTCAAACTTCTTAGCAACACATCCAAGAAAAACATCCAAATACATTAGGCACTTTTAATACAAGACTACTCAAAATATCACAACTGTTCTACATACTGAAAATTGATAAATCATTTCCCGAAGTTTGAATCTGGAAGAGATTTTATTCCCCAAATCCTGATGCGACATTATACGGAATCCCACACACCTTCATAAATCACAAAATCAATAAATGTCTTTGTTATGTTGCTAGAGTAATACAGGATCAAATTGTAAAGATTAGTGAGAATTCCAGGTAGATATGTATTCTGTACTTTTTACAGGGGGGGCAGTTGCCCCTCTGCCCCCTATAGCTACAGGCCTGCTGTGACGTCACCTACGTAGGTGAAACTTCTTCCGAGGGTCGCCATTTCAGCAACGAAAACATGTTGATTTGAAGAAGGGGGGCGTATGTCAGGCTCACACAAAGCATTTGTGGGGGGGGGGGGCAGATTCGAAAGTGTTGAATGCTCAATTGATTGAATTAGGTTATTTACGTCGTTTTCTGCCACTTTGGCTAATCACAGCGATGAGGATGAGTGATGATATGATGAAATTCATATGAGAACATTCACAATGAACATCCATGCCCAGGCCGGGCATCGAAATACACGTAGAACGAAACAATTTAATAATGATTGACTACTATAAATGTGGAGCTGAAAAAAAGGAAGGGGTGGGCTGACATCTGATTGGTGTCGTTCTGTCCGAGTCACTAAATAGCTATCCAGGTTCTTTACTCTGGTGGTGAGAAATTGTAATTTCAATAATATTACATCCTTTGTAATGTGATAACTAGGGCTAGGATTTTGATGCAAATGCATATTTTTTTTGGTAAGGCAGAAACATTGCATAAGTAGATAGGAACGTATTTTACACGTAAGTGAATAAATGGGAACGCCATTGTTTGGGCATTTTTTTGCAATTCTTTGAATCTTTTTGAAGTAAATGTAATTTTTTAGACTTTTTAAACCGTTTGTAATTTTTCGGCCATTTTTTAAGTCATTTTATGAATTTTCTACATTTTGGTGAAAGAAGGGACATTTTACATGCAAATGTAACCCTTTGAAGGAGAGAGGTTCCCGACTCTCGTCTCATTGTCTTCAGCGCAGTTCTGAATGACTGTGTTTGAAGAAAAAAAGAAATTCTGTGCATAATTGTTGACACAAGGTGTTGTATAACAATTCAGCTCAAACAATGTGATTTCCCCTATATCAGTAAATATATTGTCGCCAGACGGATTATTGTAAAAAAAAACAAAGGGTACAAAGTTTTGTGTTCTGTATCGGATATTTTGTCAGGGAGCAATTTGCACTCTATGGAATTGAAAGTGACTTAACAGGAAGTGATATTGTTCATTTCAAGTAAGCTACTCTTGTGTAGGTGGAAGTCGAGAAAAAAATTTCCGTGTACAAGGCTCTCTTGTCCAAAAACCGACAATCATTCGTTGTGTACTGCAACTCAGTACTTAAAGTGTAAAAGATGACAAAAAGTGAACTTTCTTACTTGTACAGTGGGATCCATGAGTATTACCGTGCAAATTATCCATCACCATGTTCGTACACTTTATTTGACCCAGTAAGAGCTTTAAGAATTAGAAGAAAACACAAAACAAGCTGTTGACAACTTCTGCACCATCATGCATAAAAATCCATCGCTTAAAAACGCATCGCATGTAAGAGAAAAGTTAATGAAAATAGTCATGGACAATTTGCACGGTAATACTCAAGGATCCCACTGTACTACCATCATACGCAATGAGCATGTGCTAGATACTGTAACGTTGATTTGTAATTTGAATTTCTCTTGGTAGTTTATAAATTTGTTTTAAAAATCTTTCAGAATTTTTAGGTCATTTTTCTAAGTTTATAGGGCATTTTCTTGCATGTATTAGGTCATAAATGCATTTACAATGTACTTAAACCTGAGTTGAAGAAATAAAGATGAATAAAAAATAATAGAAAAATTGGTATTCTAGGCAATATTATATAATATGGGCAGGCCCGTACCCAGGGGAGGGGCCAGGGGGGGCATGCCCCTCCTCGAACTATGAAATATTTAAATGTGAACTTACAATAAGCTACGAAAATAACATCGACGATTTTTCAAATTTGTAAAATTCCAATTTTCTTCTTGCAAAAATGAATGTGTTTGTTGTGTAGAGAGGCAGACATCAGAAGTTTGCAGTCTGCAATATTGTGTATTTTTAGTTCTATTTTACAATCATTGATGCAAGGGGGGATTCTCTTCGAGATTCAGACTTCGGGAAATGATTTCGCAATTTTCCTTATCTAGAACAGTTGTGGCATTTTGAGTAGTGTTGTATTAAAGTTCCCTAATGTGTTCGGATGTTTTTCTTTGATGTGTTGGTATGAACTTCGAACTGCTTAAATTTTTGATTCCCAAGTCTACCTTTTGGTAATATTGATTCATATCATATGAATCATATGGTAGAGAGAGGGAGTGGATATTTAATTTTTGTTACTTAGCTTTGCTTTTGTGCAACTTCTAGCTAATCGCAAAAATGAGTGATGACATGAAATTGATAAAGAGACACTCACAAACAGTGCCACAAGTACAGGGGTGAAGGGGGCATTGTCCATCCCCCCTCCCCGACCTTGGATTGAGTTCATTCTAGGGGAAGCAAACATTGAGGAAGAAAGAAAAACAAGGACAAATGGATACTCAAGATGGAATTAGTTTTCACGTGTTCCATGCATTTATCTTTCAGACGGCCGAGGGCACTTGCAGGAGGGCACAGAGTGGAAATTGCCCCCTGGATTTCAAATATAATAAAAATAAGAATACATTTCGTAAAATTTTCTTGATCGCTTCGCTCGCAATATCTTCGCACTTATAGTACAAATTCAGAGCCATACCATGGGGCGGCGGGAGTCGGCCTTGGGAGCCAAATGATCTATGTGGGGGAAAAAATGTTAAAGAGAATGCCATGGAGCCCCGTAAAATTATTTGCACCCTTTTAATTAAATGTCTCTCTATGAAACTTCATATGAAATATTAATGATGCCACTGTAATCCAAGAAGTAACTGATCAATCAAGGGATTCCAATTTGTTTGTTGGGTGTCAAACACATTTATTTCAACAATAAAATAACAAAATTCACACAACATTTTGCAAAATGATTAACGTAACCAGGAGGCAAACATTGTCTGTTGTGATGCAAGAGTCTCTGCCCTTTGAAGGAAATAGAAACCGTGGTGGACTAAGGGACCCATGTTTTAGCAAGTAGAAAAAAAATATTACAAAGTTTTACATAATTTATCATCAAAGTGTAGATAATATGTAACCATTATTATTTAATTAATTCGATTTTTCTTGCATAACACAACACAATGGTGTTGTTGGTTTCTCGTTAGATTCCTTTGTGAGTAAAAATCTTACATACTGGAAACTAGTGGGAAACATTATGAAGCACGATTTATAAAGGACTCCGTTAATCAGCTCTGCAGAGAGGCCCAAAGCTGGTGTTTTTCTGGCTTTGATTCTCGGGATGGGTTATCTAAGGTTGGTACTTTTCCGGCCTTGTGCCTCCAAGGTTCACCCACCCTTATATCAATGGGTACCCGAGAGTAAATCAACGTGGTAAAGGCTGCCGGAGCGTAGTGATCAGATCACCTCCAAAATGGTCGAGATCGAGAATGTGTGGGCCCCACCCTTGCATATGCCATCATGGCACGGTCATAGGAGCCGACTCCATGGGGCTTGGGGGGCTCGAGCCCCCCCCCAATGTTAATGATATGGGAGAAGAGACCCTCAAATAATTTTGCTTAAGAGAATCTAATGTATTATTTTGCTTCTCTTGTAAAGTTTACTCTGAATTGTGCAACATGAACTTAACTTAAAATACACATTTGAAATGTTCTAGACCATCAAATTTGGGGGCTGAGACCGCTAAACCATCAACTTTTGGGGGGGTGGGCTATGAGCGGAGACAGCAAAACACGTGACTTATTACTATATACTAAGTATATAATTATGAGTATTGATAATATTTTTACTAAAAAGAGTTTCAAAATAACGAGGTGATATGACAATTATACCAGTATGTTGTTTAGTTAAATCGGAACAATTTGAGGTCGTAAACACGACTTTCAGGCAATATTGATATGTACGATATTTAGTTATCCTCGAAATCTCTTCCTCTAGTCCAAAGAATAGGGGGAAAATAATTCTAAAGTCTTTGAGTTTATTTAACACTGGCTTGCAGTAAAGTACGCAAGGAAAGCTTATGAAAAGTCTGTATTGCGAAAGCGGGAAGGGCTATGATCAAAGGCATTATTGCTAAAGCACGGCGTGCTATGTGTTTATTTATTATTGCAAAATTAAATTAAAAAAGTAAAATATTGTAGCAAGAACAAAAAAGTAAAACTATTTGCCTGCGATTTGTGTTAGCATTTATGTAAATAATTAAATAAAACTGTTAAATATTGTAAATATTCGCTATTTTTATGGGTACGTCAACACTAAGGTTCTTTGCACCCGTCACATGTCCTTTCTTTACAAATCTGTTGCGGACATTAAAACACACCCATGCCCTCGCCGGGACTCGAATCCGACACCTCCGGATCAAAGCGAGTTGAGCCGATCACCCAACATGCTCGGCTACCGAGGCCGGCATAAAACTGTTATGTTGGCCTCTTAATGTAAATACATAGCCTACTTTTAAATAAAAATGTTAATTGTTATCTAAAAAACAAATGAGCAGACACACGTTTTTCATGTTACATTTCATTTGCATGAGGAATATAATAGCTGCTTAAATCTGCTATACGAAGACGTAATTTTTATTTTTAAAAAAGGGAGGGAGTGAGTCATTCATTCATTTATTTCAGTGATCAGAGCCACCCCAATAATTTTGACAAGTCGGCGCCCCTGGGCACGGTGTTATATGCACGGGAAAATTTACATTACCTTTACCTATGGAACTCACCAGAATACATGTTGCTAAATTCCACTGAGTCTATTTTTGCGTTCACAAGTAAATTTAAAAAAATTGCAACGCATTAATCACTTCTAGGCTATTCAGAAAGCACTTCATCAACATTATTTACTGATGTAGATGTATATTCAGTACCACTTGAGAGTTCACAAGGGGATACGAAATCAATACCGGGAAGAACGTTCGCAATAACGACGACCCAATGCGACGAGGAAAGGAATTTTCACAATTCTGGCAAGAGTCACCGCGTGACTTTTTTTGGGGGACGGGGAGCGGGAATGCAAAATTGAATTTTGCGGTGGCGGTAGCTTACATGGTTTAGACATATCGAAAGTTCTCAAACGACACTGTAAAGATTCGTGATAAACCTCCAATACCGCTCTCCAAATTTTCCATTATATAATCAAAGCTCAAGAATGGGTTTAAACTCGGTACACTCAGTACACTCCACTGATGTTCACTCCACGTGAACACATCACAGGAAGGCAAGTTCTTCGAGCCGATGTGACGATGACGTCACAGAATTTTCAGACCGCGAGGGTTGACAAAATCCCATTCATTCTCTTAGCAAAAGGGGATGAGGCCTTGCTCGAAAAAGGTTTTATATCCCTGCAAAAGGGGACCTTCAGGCAGTGGGCAGAGAACACAACGTAACTTGACTGCGGGACAGAAGGGATGCCTTCTTGCGAGGCATAGAGGACCAGTCGTCCTTGAGCGAGGGAAGGTTTGGGGAGAGACGAATCCATTGACCATAGTTTGATGTCGTGCGTAAACGATTTCTTTAAAAACAACCCGCAAACTCCGTGCTGTGACTTCCTGCGTGATGTAGGCTTTGTCTTGGTTGGGACCAGAGGCGCAAACACGAATTTTTGTCTGGGGGGGGGGAGGCAAGTACCAGGATAATCGTACCAATAATAATAATAATAATGTTAATAATAATAATGTTAATAAAATAATGTTAATAATAATGTTGCTAATAATGTTATTGTAACATTATTATTATTATTGATTTACTTTATTTTACTTCTCTTCTTGTGCCGATCACCACTACTAATTAGCAGTCTTAAAAATATTCCCGAATCAAACGATAGTATTATATATATTGTAATATTGGGCAATGTTTGTTAGAAGTTTTAATTTAAATTTTAGATTAACTGAATACTTAAGAAGAAATGATGCCTCTCGCTCGAGCGCGTTCGTCTCCCGAGTTTTTCCCGTTTACTTCTGAAAGAAGTAATCAATTCCACTTCTGCGTAACTATTGGACTTACGACCTTCAAATTTTTATGGGACACTTTTCAAAGGTTTATTTCATAATCTATTCATTCAAATTTTCATTCTCACAAATGGTTTGATATTTGGTTTTATTTACATTAAATTTGGCAATGTTCATTCCAAATGCCATAAACAGGCGAAGTCAAAGTCGACCCTTTACACGGAACGGGGTCTTTCCCGGCGGTTGGAGTTTTCCCCCCTCATTTCGGCAGGACCGCGGAGGAAGGGAGGGGTGCTGCTAATGGCCCGCCTGCTTTTGACCACAGAATGCTTGAACCTCCTTTCAGTGTGTTTTACGAAGCAACGGGAGTTTGTGTTATTTGTAACAAGTGCCAAACCTTCGTTGGAAGAGTAAACCTTCAAGAAATGGAAGATCGAAGAGAGAAAAGGCGCAGGACACCATATTCAAAGGTTCCAAAGAATAAATCTCGGCAGGGTGCTCTTCTTCGGAATTAATGGAAAAACCACCATTCATCTCTTTTCATTTAGATCGTTCGGCGCCCAAGGCCGACTCTCGCCACCCCCAGCTACGGTTCGGAACTTGATAATACTAAGAAAATCAGGTACTGCTAGCGAAGCGAGGAAGAAAATTTTACGAAAAGTATTTTTATTTACATAAAATTTCACAATATTTGTTATTAGCTTTATTTTTGCTTCAACTTTTGTTCACTTTTTGGCTAATTTGCGAAGACGGGGATGAGTGATTATATGATGAAATTGATGAATGGACACTCACAAACATCCATGCCCAGGCCGGGAACCCGAGACCCCTGGCGTTGGAGCGCAATGTGCTAACCACTCCGCCACGGGAGCCGGCTGAGTTCACAATGAAAATTGTTTGCATGTCCGGGTAAAAACAAATATTTAATTTCGATTTTCTGGTTTGATTGAATTGGTTTATTTTATTTGCTTTTCTGCCACTTTTAGCTAATCGTGAAGATGAGGATGATTGATGTTCTGATGAACCGACACTCACAAAGAACAACCATGCAAAGCCCTGGCTTCGAACCCTGCATCCCTGGCATTGTTGCGCACAGTGCTAACCACAGCGTCATGTAGGTCGGCGATTTGGTGTATTAAAAATAAACAGAGAATCCTTGTGTATTAAATCATTCTTAAGCGAAGTGATAGCAAGGGACACCAGATCACCAAAAATAAAAAAAAATAAAGACAAAATGAAATAAAAATAAAGAATACTGCTTCGGTAGTCTACTCGGTAGGGCGTCTGACTGCCACGTGGGAGACACAGTTTCGATTCTGGAGGTGGGCCTTGTCCCCTCATAAAGCGGCTCTGAGGCTCACCTAGCCTCTAATCAATGTGTATCTGGGGGCAACCCTTGGGATAAAGGCGGCCGGATCGTGGTGCTGATCACATGACCGAAACCGAGAATGTGTGGGGCCCTACCTCACATCCCCTAAATGTGTGTTATGGCACGGTGCTATATGCACGGGGAACTTTGCTTTACCTTACCTGTGAAAGTAATGACGTCCTATACAGAAATTTATCCACGTACCCCTAACGACTACAAAATTTCTCAACTCTCACCAAAAGTTTTTCACTGAAGTCAAATTTATGATTATTTCGGCTCTAAATTTACCCTTACACTTCTGTAAAATTCTAGGTTGACCCCTGGTCATATAAAATCAGTATCGTTCGGCTTGCAATTGCAAAACAGTGACAGACTTTTTGCTAGCTTCCTAGTAATACAAACTTTCTAGTAGAACCATATCAAATTCTTACTTATTATACTTGGAAAATATTTCTACTTAGTAAGAACTTTTCTCCCGAAAATTTTGGCCAGGGTATGAGGTCGTAGGCCACTCACCATCGTGAGCAAATTGGGGAACTACGAACGATTAGTGTAATCAGGTCGTGGAAACCTATAACAACAACTGAGGGTTCGTCGTGCTAATCACACGTCATCCCGTAACTGGTAGCATGACACAGGCGGAACCACGATTTTTTTAAATTTTTGTCTGGGGGCGGGGCAAGTACCATAATAAACGTACCAATAATAATAATAATGTTATTATTATTGATTTTCTTTATTTTACTTTGCTTCTTGTGCCACTTTTGACTTATTTGCGAAGATGGGGATGAATGATATGATGAAATTGATGAATTGACACTCAAGCCGGGACTCGAATCCGACACCTCCGGATCAAAGCGAGTTGAGCCGATCACCCAACATGCTCGGCTACCGAGGCCGGCATAAAACTGTTATGTTGGCCTCTTAATGTAAATACATAGCCTACTTTTAAATAAAAATGTTAATTGTTATCTAAAAAACAAATGAGCAGACACACGTTTTTCATGTTACATTTCATTTGCATGAGGAATATAATAGCTGCTTAAATCTGCTATACGAAGACGTAATTTTTATTTTTAAAAAAGGGAGGGAGTGAGTCATTCATTCATTTATTTCAGTGATCAGAGCCACCCCAATAATTTTGACAAGTCGGCGCCCCTGGGCACGGTGTTATATGCACGGGAAAATTTACATTACCTTTACCTATGGAACTCACCAGAATACATGTTGCTAAATTCCACTGAGTCTATTTTTGCGTTCACAAGTAAATTTAAAAAAATTGCAACGCATTAATCACTTCTAGGCTATTCAGAAAGCACTTCATCAACATTATTTACTGATGTAGATGTATATTCAGTACCACTTGAGAGTTCACAAGGGGATACGAAATCAATACCGGGAAGAACGTTCGCAATAACGACGACCCAATGCGACGAGGAAAGGAATTTTCACAATTCTGGCAAGAGTCACCGCGTGACTTTTTTTGGGGGACGGGGAGCGGGAATGCAAAATTGAATTTTGCGGTGGCGGTAGCTTACATGGTTTAGACATATCGAAAGTTCTCAAACGACACTGTAAAGATTCGTGATAAACCTCCAATACCGCTCTCCAAATTTTCCATTATATAATCAAAGCTCAAGAATGGGTTTAAACTCGGTACACTCAGTACACTCCACTGATGTTCACTCCACGTGAACACATCACAGGAAGGCAAGTTCTTCGAGCCGATGTGACGATGACGTCACAGAATTTTCAGACCGCGAGGGTTGACAAAATCCCATTCATTCTCTTAGCAAAAGGGGATGAGGCCTTGCTCGAAAAAGGTTTTATATCCCTGCAAAAGGGGACCTTCAGGCAGTGGGCAGAGAACACAACGTAACTTGACTGCGGGACAGAAGGGATGCCTTCTTGCGAGGCATAGAGGACCAGTCGTCCTTGAGCGAGGGAAGGTTTGGGGAGAGACGAATCCATTGACCATAGTTTGATGTCGTGCGTAAACGATTTCTTTAAAAACAACCCGCAAACTCCGTGCTGTGACTTCCTGCGTGATGTAGGCTTTGTCTTGGTTGGGACCAGAGGCGCAAACACGAATTTTTGTCTGGGGGGGGGGAGGCAAGTACCAGGATAATCGTACCAATAATAATAATAATAATGTTAATAATAATAATGTTAATAAAATAATGTTAATAATAATGTTGCTAATAATGTTATTGTAACATTATTATTATTATTGATTTACTTTATTTTACTTCTCTTCTTGTGCCGATCACCACTACTAATTAGCAGTCTTAAAAATATTCCCGAATCAAACGATAGTATTATATATATTGTAATATTGGGCAATGTTTGTTAGAAGTTTTAATTTAAATTTTAGATTAACTGAATACTTAAGAAGAAATGATGCCTCTCGCTCGAGCGCGTTCGTCTCCCGAGTTTTTCCCATTTACTTCTGAAAGAAGTAATCAATTCCACTTCTGCGTAACTATTGGACTTACGACCTTCAAATTTTTATGGGACACTTTTCAAAGGTTTATTTCATAATCTATTCATTCAAATTTTCATTCTCACAAATGGTTTGATATTTGGTTTTATTTACATTAAATTTGGCAATGTTCATTCCAAATGCCATAAACAGGCGAAGTCAAAGTCGACCCTTTACACGGAACGGGGTCTTTCCCGGCGGTTGGAGTTTTCCCCCCTCATTTCGGCAGGACCGCGGAGGAAGGGAGGGGTGCTGCTAATGGCCCGCCTGCTTTTGACCACAGAATGCTTGAACCTCCTTTCAGTGTGTTTTACGAAGCAACGGGAGTTTGTGTTATTTGTAACAAGTGCCAAACCTTCGTTGGAAGAGTAAACCTTCAAGAAATGGAAGATCGAAGAGAGAAAAGGCGCAGGACACCATATTCAAAGGTTCCAAAGAATAAATCTCGGCAGGGTGCTCTTCTTCGGAATTAATGGAAAAACCACCATTCATCTCTTTTCATTTAGATCGTTCGGCGCCCAAGGCCGACTCTCGCCACCCCCAGCTACGGTTCGGAACTTGATAATACTAAGAAAATCAGGTACTGCTAGCGAAGCGAGGAAGAAAATTTTACGAAAAGTATTTTTATTTACATAAAATTTCACAATATTTGTTATTAGCTTTATTTTTGCTTCAACTTTTGTTCACTTTTTGGCTAATTTGCGAAGACGGGGATGAGTGATTATATGATGAAATTGATGAATGGACACTCACAAACATCCATGCCCAGGCCGGGAACCCGAGACCCCTGGCGTTGGAGCGCAATGTGCTAACCACTCCGCCACGGGAGCCGGCTGAGTTCACAATGAAAATTGTTTGCATGTCCGGGTAAAAACAAATATTTAATTTCGATTTTCTGGTTTGATTGAATTGGTTTATTTTATTTGCTTTTCTGCCACTTTTAGCTAATCGTGAAGATGAGGATGATTGATGTTCTGATGAACCGACACTCACAAAGAACAACCATGCAAAGCCCTGGCTTCGAACCCTGCATCCCTGGCATTGTTGCGCACAGTGCTAACCACAGCGTCATGTAGGTCGGCGATTTGGTGTATTAAAAATAAACAGAGAATCCTTGTGTATTAAATCATTCTTAAGCGAAGTGATAGCAAGGGACACCAGATCACCAAAAATAAAAAAAAATAAAGACAAAATGAAATAAAAATAAAGAATACTGCTTCGGTAGTCTACTCGGTAGGGCGTCTGACTGCCACGTGGGAGACACAGTTTCGATTCTGGAGGTGGGCCTTGTCCCCTCATAAAGCGGCTCTGAGGCTCACCTAGCCTCTAATCAATGTGTATCTGGGGGCAACCCTTGGGATAAAGGCGGCCGGATCGTGGTGCTGATCACATGACCGAAACCGAGAATGTGTGGGGCCCTACCTCACATCCCCTAAATGTGTGTTATGGCACGGTGCTATATGCACGGGGAACTTTGCTTTACCTTACCTGTGAAAGTAATGACGTCCTATACAGAAATTTATCCACGTACCCCTAACGACTACAAAATTTCTCAACTCTCACCAAAAGTTTTTCACTGAAGTCAAATTTATGATTATTTCGGCTCTAAATTTACCCTTACACTTCTGTAAAATTCTAGGTTGACCCCTGGTCATATAAAATCAGTATCGTTCGGCTTGCAATTGCAAAACAGTGACAGACTTTTTGCTAGCTTCCTAGTAATACAAACTTTCTAGTAGAACCATATCAAATTCTTACTTATTATACTTGGAAAATATTTCTACTTAGTAAGAACTTTTCTCCCGAAAATTTTGGCCAGGGTATGAGGTCGTAGGCCACTCACCATCGTGAGCAAATTGGGGAACTACGAACGATTAGTGTAATCAGGTCGTGGAAACCTATAACAACAACTGAGGGTTCGTCGTGCTAATCACACGTCATCCCGTAACTGGTAGCATGACACAGGCGGAACCACGATTTTTTTAAATTTTTGTCTGGGGGCGGGGCAAGTACCATAATAAACGTACCAATAATAATAATAATGTTATTATTATTGATTTTCTTTATTTTACTTTGCTTCTTGTGCCACTTTTGACTTATTTGCGAAGATGGGGATGAATGATATGATGAAATTGATGAATTGACACTCAAGCCGGGATTCGAACCCGGGACCAACATTATTATTATTATTATTATTGGTAGTAGTAGTAGTAGCGGTAGTAGTAGTAGTATCAAAGACGTTATTACCCTCGTAAATTATGCAAAAAGGGGTAGAAGTTGGTGCTAAAGTATTTGTTTTCGATCAAACGATCTAAATTATTTTTCAACACGTTCAATTTCACATTAATAATGGAAAACAAGTACTCAAACTATTTTTGAAAGATAGTAATGCTTGATAAATGCATTCCAAATATAATTCCCTTTTACATTAACATGTATAACTCATGCATGATATATGTTTCGCACATATGCAACACTAAATTGTGTACGTATTCAAAGTTTCTTTAATGCATACAATATAATATATTATTTAAATACATTACACAATAAATTCATCCATCTCACAATAAACCAACAGCAAAAATTACATAAATTGTGCACGCTCCTTTTCCTCAACAATTGCTCATACATTTAAAACAAAATCAATTAATAAAAGTTTCACTCTCTCTCTCTGGTAATTTACAATGCATTACAGAAAACAACCTGCGAGCAAGAATTTTTTTAGATCCATTTTTTTTTAATTTAATAGGGGGCAAATAATTTCACGGGACGCCAACGCATTCTCTCTTTTACAACTTTTTAGCTTCCCCGATGGCGTAGTGGTAACGTCGTCACCTTTTGATGGAGTCCCGGGCTCGATATCCGGCGGAGGCACATGACAGTGCTTCGGATCCCACTTTAAACTGTATGTCCAGTTCCTATTAGCCTTTCTGTGCATAAAGTGGACTTAAAACCACAATTCATCTCTTTTGATTTAGATCGTTCGGCGCCCAAGGCCGACTTTCGCCATTCCCAGATATGTTTCGGGACTTGATAATACTAACAAAAGCAGGTACTGCAAGCGAAGCGAGGAAGAAAATTTTACGAAAAGCATTTTTATTTACATAAAATTTGAAGTTGTGGGCGGTAATTGCCCCTTGCAGATGCATTTGGGCGTCAATGTTTCCCCCCCAGAACTCATTTCCGTCCAAGGTTGGGGTGGGGGGCAATGCCCCCCTGTAGTTGCGCCACTGTTGCATGATCTCCCTCTGCTGAGGCATGTGGGAGTGATGCCGGCAGGATCTTGACCTGCTTGGACCTTTGCGCCATGGGTTATAATTATAATTATTGTTTACACGGAGAGAGAAATTGTATTGTATACGCTTCATCATCCTCATAGTCGCGATTAAGCTAAGAATTATAAAAGCAACGAAAATAATAAATACAGTCAGTTTATGTGAATTATAAGACTGTGTTTTCCATAAAGACCTCGTATGCTTTCTTTCAATTTTCTTTATCTTGAAACTTTTTCCCATCAAAGTTGATCTAACGGTGAGGTGAATATAAGTGTAATAAACTTAAATATATTGCTCTTTATATCATTAGATTAAGAAAGACGAGATGGAGGAATAAAAATATGAAACTGGGAGGAAGAGCCTCCATTATGGTACCATCTTTGAATTTATCCGGAGTGATTAAGTACAAACTGATACACGTACCTATATTTTCTACATTTAATGGACAGCCTCAGTGGCCAAATGATTTGAGTTATCGACTCAAAATCTCACCGCCGAAGATTCCAGGTACGAACTTCGCCCTGGGTAATGTACACGTTTTCTTGAAAATTCTATTAATGTTTGAATTAGTAAGATTTTCGGACAGATTTCATTAGTGTATATCCCACGACATATATTGATCGCTGATCATATAAGTTAGAAACTATCTGTTGAAAATATAAATTACAAATTTGCGCTGTCTGGATGTCGTTCAATTTGTCTTTCAAACATGGATTCGTATAGAGTGTACGCAATTGAGCCTTTTCAAATCTCATTTCACAGTGGATGTTTTTTATGTGGAAGCAATTCTGTGAAGACTGAACTAAATATAATCTAAAAACTAATTTCTGACATAAGCACAGAAATAAGCATAATATTTCTAATGACGCCTTCTTTGACGAGATCTCAAGAGAAGAAATGGAGGACCTCTTCAACCTGGACATTAACGATAGGTTAATTATCATCTCTTAAACATGTAATTCAATTTCTGTAACAGTGCATTAATTATTATAATAGGCCCGAACCCGAAGTGACATTGGAACATGCTCTTCACAGGAATATTAGAAAATGGAATCCAAGAATCCATACTAGAACGAAAACGAAACACAGAATATCAGAAACAAAGACAGACTTTATCCAGCAAAGTACAGGCCTCCATGTTCAATTACCTTCACCCACCTCTGCGACAACAGTTCAATCTGATGGCGATACCAGGTGGCAGGTTTAGAATTGAAAACCTCACGACAGGCAGAATTTACCTCATCATATGAACTGAAGTGCCGACCACACAGGAAATGAGAGAGAGCGAAACAAACCGTAATCTGATGGTGCAACTTCCCAACTATAGGCGGGATGAGGTAACAACTCAAATCCGTCAAGCTCAGCTAGTGTGTTGGCCACTCTTCGAGACCGGTGACTGGGAGCATTGTCATTTTGCAGCAGTAACCTCTTCCTCCTCGTTAATGCCGGGTATTTCCCGTCCAGAATGGCATACGCTCGGCGTAATTGTTCAGAATACATTTCACCTGTTACAGCATGGTCTTCTGGAACAAACTCATAATGGACAATCCCGTCAATATTCCACCACACACTCAGCATGAGCTTTTTCCCAAATCTGTCCTGTTTCACATGGGCGATGGCCTCCTGTCTTCTTTTCACCCACTGTTTACGTGTATCGGGGTTTTCAGAAACACATACTTCTCGTCTCCTGTCACAATTCTCCTCCAAAAACGAAGATCATGCGGGTTTTGTAGCAATGTCTGGCAAATTGCAACTCTGCGCTGGGCCTGCACCTCTGTCAGCTCGTGTGGACTTTGTCGAGACTGTGTATTGGTGTAATCCATGTCATGCAAGCGAAGTTTTACTGTCGATTTGGATGCCCCAACCCCTCTGGCTAACACGTGTGCTGGATTGTGGTGTAGCATGCACAGCATCCTGCAGAGACTCGTTAATGTCCATCGGAGGTCACCCCGTGCGGGCCTTGTCCGCGAGGCGTAGTTCACCCGAAGCGAATTTTTTAAACCAACGGGAAGCTGTCCATCGATTCACCACTTCTTCGTTCTCCACACGACAAATTTCCTCCGCTGCCGCTTTTGCTGTTAGACATTTTTTCCATAAAAAAAAGCTAGCACTGCACGAAGTGCAATTTGGTCCTCACTCATCGTGCCCACTTTAATTTCAAAGGAACACTGGCTACACATGCTGCGCGTGCCTTCACTTGATCCCACGAACCTGTCCTCTATGCCTGCCAACAGCCTTTCACCGGTGGCGCCACCTACCCTCGCAAACTTCATCTCTTGGGGCTCAGTGTGCTGATGGTGCAGGACTTCTGGGACAGCCTGGTATTAGTGTTGAACTAGTGTTTATTGACTAAATTATATATTTTACGCATGTACATATTTGTTGTGTGTATATGATAGGACAGGGTTTCGCCGATAAGCTGTCATTCTTCTGCTGGCTTCCTGCTTAATTGACTTCTATAGTGAGTACAGTTTTAATTAAAATTATTGATTTGATTTGCTTTCTTTTACTTCGCTTTTTGTGCCATTTTTGTCTAATTTGCGAGGATGGTGATGAGGAATGATATGATGAAATTGATAAATGGACACTCACAAACATCCATGCCCAGGCCGGAATTCGAGCCCAGGACCCCTGTCGTCGTAGCGCGATGTGCTAAGCACTCCGCCACGGGGGCCGGCAGTTTTAATTACACAATTAAAATCAATCAATTTAATAACACAATAATCAATTTTATACGGAATAATATTATATATTTTTTATCAGAAAGGGGTTTGTCAATAATAATGAACAGAAATTAATTTAATGATGATGGCTTGAGGAACTTATATGCTATAATATTGCATTGCTCCAGTGATTGGTAACTAATTTAAATTTATATTTGTCAGTCTTTATGATTATACCACACTTTCCAATTGTTAGTATAAACTATAAAAAAAATGAAAAGTATTTACGAATAAATTTGTTGGGATTGGGCATCGTCCTATAAAATAAAAAAATACTAGGCCGAGGTCTCGAAAAGGTTGAGAACCACTGGGATAGAGTAACCAACCTACCATCTGCTCTGTGTTCCTATGGACACAAGCAAGTGGAGAATAGAAGCTGCTGCGAATTTTGTCACGCTGCCCCTGCCCATGGCTATAGTAAAAGGCCGAGGCTATTTATTCTGGAGGAGGCAGTTCACTCCCCCCTCCCCTCTCTCTCAATCCCTCCCATCGGGCGAAACACTAGAAACCACTGCCCGCTCGGTCCCGTCGATTCTCGAAACCTGTTTTGTTTACCCTCGGAATCGGAAAGTGAGAAGCCGACCATTTAGTGAGGCAATTGTACGCTGTTACCAAACTCAATATAATTAAAATCAAGTATGAAATCATTATTGCTACAGAGAATTTGAGTGAATAGATTATGAAATAAACCTTTAAAAAGTGTCCCATAAAAATATGAAGGTCGTAAGTCCAATAGTTACGGAGGAGTGGAATTGATTACTTCTTTTACAAATAAACGGGGAAAACTCGTCTTTCTAGGAAAGGGAGGGGCAGACGGTCGCGCTCGGGCAAGGGGCATGATTTCCTCTTAAAATACTATTTTTATATTTATAAAGTTACTGGACAAATGACAGTTATACAAAATTTTATTGCTTGAGACCTCAATTCGAGATGTTGGAATGAGCTCTAATTTATATGACTGAAAATGTAAGAACATAACCATCAACAAAATTTTCAATATGCAGTTATTCTCACAAAATACTTTAAAAATGAGTATTTCACAAAATAATCGTTTATTTTTTAAAAATAGATTTATTGATTTAGTGTGAAAGTTTATACTATTTGGAGCACTTCTGAGAAAACCAGACATTCATAGGCGTCACCGTTCCCGAGAAATATCAAACCAAAATAAATCTAATACGGTGGACTATTTTGAACATGGGAGGCATCGGCAAGCACATAGCGATTGGCTCCTCGACTGAAAATTCCTTAAATGGCATAACAATTATACTACCAAGTCTCTTGCTTTTATCAAAAAGTGTAACAATTCGTCAATCATTAGGGACTTAGCCGCTGGACAGTGATCAAGATTGTGGGTACGAGTCCTCTATTTGGAGACACATCTTATGGCGATTCTTTGATTAAATACATTAAAAGTTATATCAGTTTAACGCTTATAAATTAGGCTATAATTTTTATTCCAAATAATATTCTGTCGCATAATTTATCTGATAGTTACAATCGAGAAAATTCTAAAAGTACAGGAAGACTTGTCTCTATTTTACAGGGGAAGACAAGACTTGTCTTTATTTTAAAAGATGATTTCTTACATAACGTGAAAACCACTTACATTCGTATCATTGCCTATCCTTCCAATTTTCATTTATTTCGAATTGAAATAAATGAATATCCCACATCTATCACCACGTGGGATCGTACTACGGGTAATGTAGCTCATTCATCATTCATCACCCCCAACTATTGGCATACTCGCTGTTCATGGCAAACCTGATGGTAAGGTGCAAGTGGTACTGACTAAACACATACGTGTGGCTAGGGTTAGCACTTAGCAGATCGCTGTAAGGGAAATGTAGGACATGCTATCCAAAATGTAGGTAGGACACAAAACATTCTCAATAAATAATAGATATTTCTATAGAACACTTTAGAAAGTAGTTGAAAAGTGACACTTTTCAGTTTTAAAAAAATTAATTCTTAATGAATTTTTAAATGCAAAATTTCAAAACTTGCAATCATACTAATCAATGCACCTCTCACTACATGATTTAAGCGGTACTTCTCAGAGGAGACAATCTTTATCAAAATTTCAGGTTTAGCCAAACTATATTTATGTTAGAGTGGACAGTCAAACTCTTTGAAATTATAGGGACCAGTACCAAACAAACATTTTACAGAATTCATGAAAAAATAATTTCTCTCGTGAGTCTGTTGTGCTGATGGTAATGAAAGTACTCTCTCAACATTTGAATTATGACCTGTAATGGCAAACAAATATTCAGCAGTTACCGTAATTGAAAATGGTTCGAGAAGTTTCATCTTGAGTAGTGTCCGGGGTGTCTACCAAAATAACACATCCAGAATTCTTGACTTTTTCTGGACTTTTCTATACCTTTTTCCGTTTTTCTTAATGTCTATTTATTCGACCGCTACTTAGGTAAAGTTGAAAATTAGTAATTAAGAAAATAAATATTTATTTAATGAAAAACCGTACTAAAGGGCCTGAACTGTGTTTGGCAAATAAGCGAGGCTTTGGCGTCTACTCATGTGGGGCTTGTGTCGGTTGTCCCTATATGTTTGTGACTGTCTCTTCATCCATCTTATCTTACCACCATTCATCCTCATCTTCGCGATTAGCCAAAGGGACAGAAAAAAGTGAAGTAAAATAAACTAAATCAACCAATCAGTCATTATGATAGCAAAACTTCTTGACCACAAGAATAATTTATTGCCTTTTTATTGACTTCTTGACCTACTTGTTAATATATTTACTTTTTCTTGACTACCATGACTTCCTTGACTGGCAGACACCATGAATAATTTTGTTATCTATACCCCTGCTTTACAATCAAATTGTATTGAATATTGAATCAGAATGGGCAAGACCTTGTTCCATCAGTATAAACCCTAAGGCAAGAAATTCTGCTCAGGCATTGAACAGTGACGTTATCAGAAAGTGGTCCCAAAACTTTGTTCATTAAGTGCTTCCGTTTTCCTGTTTGTTTAATAGCAGGACAAACTTTTGGGAGGGGGGGCAATGACTCATTTCCGCGTTCACCAACTCCGATTATTTCGAAGTTCAGATGAACGAGATCGCCCGACCCTGTGGCCGAGTGGTTAGCACATCGCGCTGCGACGCCAAGGGTCCCGGGTTCGAATCCCGGTCGGGCTTGGTTGTTTGTGAATGTCCATTCATCAATTTCATCATTTCATCACTCATCCCCATCTTCGCAAATTAGCCAAGAGGCACAAAACGCGAAGTAAAATAAACTAAATCAAAATAAATCAAGATGAACGAGATCAATTTTAATCCACAATAAATGAACTTGGTTTAAGGATTTGCATTGCACCAACGATCAGGAGGTTCCGTTCAACTGATCCGAGATTAATTTGTAAGGCTATACCTGATTGGTTGGCTAACACAAATCACAACCAAGAACTCCATAGAGTAATGTGATGTGGTAAAGTATCAACATGTAGGAGAAGAAGATAATTCGGGCTGCAAACTTCTCTGAATTTGAGAGATGTACTAATCAACCTTGTCAATATGTACAAGGATGTAGTGGAGTGTAAAGAAATAATGATATTAAAAAAGAACTGACGGCACAACACAAAAGGAGGAGAAAGCATGGAACCTTCTTCTACGGGACTTTAATGCCTTACGAAATACATTCGATTTTGAGAGAACAGTGTACGCTGAACCTCGCCCGCAATAAAGATATATTATTATTATTATTTCTATTATTACTGTACTGTGGTAACTATTTGAATTTTTCATTTCTTAATTCTTATATATTTATATTGTCGTGTCGTGTAAATAGCCAGTAACATGTATTTTCGTAAATTTATACAATCATATTTCCAACACCATGTAGCAATATCGTAAACATTGCTGTGTTCTAATTTACCTTGCGCGTAATATATGACATTTATATATGTTTTGTGTTCTGGGATAGAAAGTACAGTATTTATAAATATTACAACTTTGCACCACAGAACCACAAATTATTATTATTATTTTAACAGTTTTTAGTTTACATAGTTCTCGAATTATTAGTATTGTACATCCAACATCTCTAGCGTTTGCACGCCCTCGATATCACTTTCCGCTCTTTTTATATTAAAAAACAACTGCCTGCAGTCGAAGCGTCAGTATCGTGAACCAGGATCAGACACCAAAACGGTCGCGAATGGCCGATCAGAAGGTAAACAAGTGTTGAACCGTCTTCGTGCAATGGAATTTTCCAGTGATCCTTTCCCGATCAGAGTTTAAAATTTGATCTTCGTTCGTGCACACGGACATCAATGACTGAAGCAAAATAAATTTCACTATTGAGTTTGGAAGCGTAGTCCATAGACTTGTAACTAGCATGATTTCTTTCTGTTACCTATTTTCCTAATTAATATTTTGTGACGCTCAAAATGTAGAACTTTTATGATATTTTTCAAATTCCTCCCGGACGCCGGACATAAGGCTAAAATGTAGGACATGTCCGGGAAAAACCGGACGTCTGGTAACCCTACGTGTGGCAAGACACACCACTTGAGTTTTAAACCCCCAAAGACTGGATCAACATGGCTTATTGGAAAGGGTATACTTGTCTCTGCACTACTGAAGATATGCGATGAGAGGTTACGCTCGAGACTATACAAAGAGTCTGACTTGCGACTCGTCTCGACACGGTCTTCCCAAGGCGTCCTCTTATCTCTCTTCGTAATCCTCGTACTCGCTCCTCGATTGACGGACTTAGAACTGACCACTGACCCCTCTCCTTCCAGACATTTATTCCAATCGAATTTACTCAGTAATGCCGACTCAGTTATCTGTAGACTCTTACTTGATTGCGATCGTTTACACCTGTTTGCAACGACGGCGATCAAGGAAGCTCGGCAATGTCTAACAAGACATTCCTTAGATGGTTCTAGCAATTTCCTGATTTGGAAAGTGATGGCTAAATGTCTGGGATTTTAGAGTTTGTTGTACGTTACATTTAAAATATTCCACAGATCGTTACGATGCCCCTCTCCGGAAAATAATTCCTTTGAATTCGTCTTTATATGTGATCCAATCTTATAGGGGTATCGTTCATTACCAAAACATAAAATCCTACAGATCGTTACGCATTATTGAACAACGAAACATTACCTTTTCTTCAGTCTATCTAATGAGGATCAAAAGTTTAATAGAAAAATAACTGCTTAGATATAAGCCAGTAACTAAGAGTCTGTGAATCCGATGCTTGAGGGGAAGCACAGGGGAGAAGGACGTGAACTTTTGAGATTTTTTTCTTCTAGTAGAGGTCTAACAACTGACCAAAATCCATCTTTTACGGAATCATTCCCAACATTCGTCGTTTTGAACTTAATTTTTTTTTTTGGCTAACACAGAAGTTTTCACAACACTCCCACATCTCGTCCCCATGAACGCGGCTAAAAATATGAAAACAGTAACGTATAAATTAGCAATTACAGCGCAAAATAAAGGCAATTATCAAGAGGAATATCATCTGTCCCTGAACAGTACGTATGTATATCCTCTAGCGCGACACAAATGAAAAGTCTCATTATAGCTCAGTTCATTGCTGATGCAGGACAAATTTCAAATTCATTTTTCTCTCTTATATAAAAAAAAAACCTTCATAAAACTTTATTAGTATGAAGAGGAAGGATGGTAGTTAAAAATATTCAAAAATGAGAAAAATCGATGAGGGGATGTTTTGAGCTGTTCAAACTTGAAATTTGAACATTTGAACAGTGTGTTCAAATTTTACAAAGTTTCAACATTTTATCATCTCATAACATGCAACCGTTTTTCCCCTTTACAACGAGCTCAAGAACGCTTCTGTATCTTCGTTCGTTCCCGAGATATACTTAATTGAAAAGAGCATGATGCTCAAAACTGACATTTTGAACAACCCTCATATAATTTGTAATAATCATATTTCAGCAAAATCCTTTCACAGGTTTTGGAGCAAAGCAAAGCTGTGTCCGAAATATCATCAACATCGTGACTATGAGGGTCAACTCCTGCCTGATTTGACATGGAATGAATGACCCGACCCATATTTATATATATAATGTAATTAAATGTCTCAAATTATTTTATAATATATACAATATATTATATCGACTGTCTTTCATTCAAAATGTATAATTGCAAATAGATGAACAATGATGTGCATAAGGGAGGAGGGATAAAAAATAAGATATATTAAGATGATATAGTTTCATGTATAAAATTCACATATAAATGCTATTACGTGTTTTATTAATATATCTATGTACTTCGTGGTTGCTAACGAAAGACGATGAGAAATGGAGAAGAAGTAACAAGTCGGTCCAATTTCTGTGTTCTGGGGATTGCTGGGTTTAGTGTCCTTAGAGGTGAGGCTCTTTGTTTTCCGTTCTTTTTGTATGTTCTTGATATTATTCCAGTCATGTATATTCGAATCTCAAACTAATTGTTTATATTTGTTGTTAAAACAAAAACTCTTCCCCCCTTGGAAGAATTTTTGTGGGGGGAGGGGGGAATTTCAAGACAAGATCGTTGGTGGGAGGAATTCCCCCGTCCCCCCGGGATTCCGCACCTTGGTTTGGAACATTTATGTTACATATTATGCTGTTCATTAAATCACATTTTTGTAATCTGTAATTTTAAGGCAGTATATTGTTTGAAATAAAATATGCCAAACCATTTCAAAGGTAGAATTACAAGTATTGTCAACTGACCCCGAACATATCGTCAACTCACTCCACATACAGGTTGAATTGACAATTGTCACTCTTCAAAAAAAAAAACAAAAAAAAACAACATAAAATAAGAAAGCAATAATTTTACAAGTTTTTTGGAGCATGGTGAATTAAAAATTTGTAGTGGTTGAGGAAAATACAAATATTGCTCGTAGGATTTCATCAATAGTATATCTTAATTTTTAAAAGCTGCAAAAATTTAAAGATAAAAACATGGTCAAGTACGATTTGATGTTGCTCTTAAAGTAGGGTGACCATAATATTTTGACCCAAAGGTCACTTTACTCCCTCCTGAAAAATTGGTTAGGCCTAATTAGCTATAAAATTATTGTCATTAACGTATTATTATTATTATTTATAGTAACCGCTGTAGCTCAGTCGGTGGTCGGCCTCCGTGGAGGAGTGGTTAGCATAGTGGTCCCGGGTTCGAATCCCGGCTAGGACTTGGATGTTTGTGTTGTCCGTAAATTTAGAAAACCGAGAATATAGAGAAAAACTGATATGTACGAATGTTGAGAAAATGTGTGTGAATGACGGGGGATACCACCGAATAGGGGAATTTCTTTATTTTATATATAAAAAAGTCGGTATGGCGTCTGACTACCATGCGAGAGGCCCGGGTTCGATCCCCGGCTGAGAGAACCGGGACTTTTTCCACCTGTTTATGCGGCTCCGGCGCTCGCCCAGTGTTGTATAAAGTGGATACCTGGAGGAAACTCTGGGAGGTAAATGCGGCCAGGGGCGTGGTGCTGATCACATCACTCCAAGCTTCGGCCGAGATACGCCTTCATGGCGTGGTGCAAAGCACAGGGGAGCACTTTACCTTTTTTATTATTTATTATAGTATGGATCACATAAATGATACATCATGAACAATATCTATGTAAAATATGATCTCTCGTTGTCAAGAGCTATTAATTTTTATAATCTCGGTATGACTACTATGCCAGAAGTATTTTGCAGAAGGACCAATCTTCTTGAGAACAACTTTATTCTTTACTAACCGTTAATAAAGCTCCCCGAAAAAGTTGCATCACATATTAATATCTAACACAAAACGCGGGATTTGACATTTGAATTTCCGCCAAGACACAGAAAGTCATTCTTTCTAAGAATCTCTCAAATTTAGACTTGATTTTCAAGCTAATTCCTAGACTTTTAAAAAACGGGACAAATAGTGTTTCTTGTATAATATCGACGGGACAACTGAGACACGCCTATGAAACGGGACTCTCCCGGTCAAAACGAGACGAATGGTCACCCTATCTTAAAGAAACGATTTTATTTCGAGCAAAGTGAAACAAAAATTATTTGAATTTCACGTTATTCAGTTCATTTTCATTTCTTGTGCGGCGAGGTCGAGTAAAGATTGTTGCAGTCAAGAAATGATTGTTGCGCCGGTGCATGGAATTCGCCGCCCCCAGTTTGTACTTCAGTTATGAGTTATCTAGCCCCAATCGGGACTAGACCTACAGTTTAAAGTGGGATCCGAACCACTTGTAGCTCCACCGAGTATCGAACCCGGAACCCCTTGATTACAAGGCGACGACGCTACCACTGCGCCATCGGGGAGGCCCACACACTGTACTCGTTATTTCAAAAGTGGTAATGAAAATTTCCACAAGCGAAGTTGAAATATTTTTTAAAAAAAGTTTTTTGAGAACTGAATTTGAAAATTCAGGCGCCAGTTGAAAATGCCTACATTTTACATTCCCAATTTCGCCTTCAAATAAACACTCAAAGAATCTGTTAATTGCATAGGAAAGGCAACCTTACTTTCGAGTAAAAGATTCCGAAGAACTTTGCGGTGGCGGAAACGCATCACCCATCCCATCTCTTCACCCCACCCCTAACAGCGGTGCTTGGAAGGGAACCAGCGAAAAAGGAAGCCCTTGCCATTGGTAACAGCCTTGCTGGGATACAAGAGATCTGACCAATAAGGACGTTTGAAACCCACGTGACTGTCACCGAAAGAGCTCTCCCCCCAATTTGTGCTGGAAACAGCAAAAGAAGACGGCCGCGCCATCTACTGGCCACCGATGGAAATGCAATTTCAAAGCGCAGCGAGGTTTAAATGTGGGGTAATCCTCTACTCCTTAACTCCTCTATGGTATTATATTTCAGCGGGTCGCTTGTCGCCTAAACACTACAGCTCACAGGTCGGGAAAATCTGACATGAAAGCAGATAATACGCTTATGCCTTATTTATATATAATTTTCACGGGGCGTACAATATTGTCAACGGTATTATATTTGAGCGGGTCGCTTGTCCCTTAAACACTACAGCTCACAGGTCGGTAAAATCTGACATGAAAGCAGATAATACGCTTATGCCTTATTTATATATAATTTTCACGGGGCGTACAATATTGTCAACGGTATTATATTTGAGCGCGTCGCTTGTCACCTAAACACTACAGCTCACAGGTCGGGAAAATCTGACATGAAAGCAGATAATACGTTTATGCCTTATTTATGTTAGAGCACGCAGCTTTCGAAAGGTTCGTGAACAGAGACGCATCGTTGGGTGAACGGGTCGCCGCACTGGGTACCACCATCGCCATGAACACGAAACAAAAATTGGGGTAGGGTATATAAATAACATAGAGTGAAAAATAATAATAATAACAACATGTCTCGTATAACTGATTTGCCGCCCGAGCTACTATGTAAAATATTTAAACATGCAGTAAACAGAGATTGTAAGGATGTAGAGAAACTTATAATCATAGCAAAAACAACACCGGAATTTCGCATCCCTTGTGAAATGGTTCTCAAGGACCTTCTTCGGGAGATTAGCGGCCTGAGGTGCGGTGATCTCAACATTCTGCTTTCGGCCGCAGGGGAAAAATTGGACGAGAGGTCGGACGAACTGTACGAGGCGATGCAGGGAAGAAGACGGTACACAGTAGATTGGTATAAGTCTGAGCAGGAGAAGAAAGATATCATTACGTACATCAACGCGTTTTCCGAAGCACGGACTTTCTTCCTCTGTTAAAAAAATAATAATATATATACGTGTCAAAAAAACAACTTGAAGTTGGCAATAGAAATATTTTTTTCCACACTTAGAGCACAGTTTGGTCGTACATATTTGCTTTCCCGGCACACAAGTACGACAGTGCTTTTGACAGCAGTTTGGCACGTAGGGTAATTTTTTTACAGAACGCATAATGCAGAGATTTTTTGGGGGTATGTTATTTAATACCTAATGCTGTGCAATGCAAAATATAATTGTTCACTTTTTTTTTTTTTTAACTATTTTCTATGACCTTACCCGGGTTTTTTTTTTTCGCCAAATTATATGCTTCTAGTCTCCTATACAATACAATATATGTACAATATTGTCAACGGTATTATATTTGAGCGCGTCGCTTGTCACCTAAACACTACAGCTCACAGGTCGGTAAAATCTGACATGAAAGCAGATAATACGTTTATGCCTTATTTATATATAATTTTCACGGGGCGTACAATATTGTCAACGGTATTATATTTGAGCGCGTCGCTTGTCACCTAAACACTACAGCTCACAGGTCGGGAAAATCTGACATGAAAGCAGATAATACGCTTAAGTCTTATTTATATATAATTTTCACGAACGTACAATATTGTCTTTCCTCTATACAGTGAAGTTGTAGAAGACACAATTAGCTAACCTAGCATACAACATACCTTCCTAATTAATATGGATATTGTCACACATTCCTCTTATTTTATACTGTTGTAAATGGAAAAGATTATGTACGGTAAATGTTTTGTACATTATAGGGAAAAAATGCAAAATATCCTCCAATTTTAATTCGAATCGAGTCGAATTTTTACATATTTCCACGCCGCCACATATTGTCCTATTTGCTTCTTTTACTTGCCTGGCTTAATTAACTCTCGCTAATTAGCATTTTTTTGGAAGAAGTCAACTAGAACAACATATGGCGGTATGAGAAATATGTAAATTAAAGAACATTTTAGCAATATATGGGCCCTAGCAATTAGCTTTCTCGACTAAGAGTACTCTTTTAAACGTCTTCTGCTGATCGTATTACTAAACGAGAACGTTTAAAATTTTTGGGTGTTGAAAAAGTTTGACCCTACTTTTTTATTTCTATTGTTTGCTAATAGATGGTGCTAATAGTACCCCCTCCCCTCCCCTCTCCCCTCTTCTCCTCTGCTGTATGACAAATAGCACAAACATAAAAATCAAAATTTTGGAGAGCAAAACATAAAATTTGCATGCATCTGATGTCGAACCAGGAACTTTTATCTTTCGGGGAGTCAACATTATTTTTTACTCAGTCGTCATATAACATGAACACACGCAAAGATTCACATGTGCTTTTATTATTTTGTGTTCGGTAAGTACAAGTATATTCTTACATAAATTATTGTTTAATTTAATAAATTGTAAACTCGGAGCCTGCTATACTAATACTCCTTTCTGTCTATTGAAAGCGAATGTTGCGTGCACGCGGAAATAGCACAGAAAAAAAAAAAACGGATGGAAGCAATTTAAAATCAGTGGGGCAAGGTCAGTATTACGAGAGCGTAAAAACACGTGTTCTCATTCAACTTCGAAAAATAAGAATGAATATGTGCATACAGAACACATATGTTTTCTTTTCACAGTTGTAAAATCATATAAATTGTGCATGAAGTAAGTTGCGAGAAGGCTCTCTTTTTTATGTCTGTGTATATGTTGTACAATTAGGTACAAGTATTGTACAATTAGGTACAAATTGTTGTACAATTATTTTCCCCAGTTGCCCAGTTGGAGTTGAGGGGAGGGCATAACACTGGTATTATTTGTAATCACAGTGCTTACTCATGTATTTTGTTTAATATTTTATTTCAAATTCACTGTCAGAAACTAGTGTTGTTAGTTTCTGCATGTAGGTTTATTTACTCTGTTGGTTGTCACTGTCAAGTTTTTAGTATTCGTACAGCATAAAAAGCTATAACCCCCCTCTCAAAATATATACATTGTATACGCCAAGATGCCCAATAGCCTGGCAACACATCATGAAAAAACATGCCAAGAAGACCCAGTGGGTTTATAAGTCAGTGCTGCCAATTCCTATTTGTAGGTTAGCTTAGCCAGTGAAAGATCATATAGTGGAATTTTCTTCGGATGGGTTGGCAAAACCCAAGCCTCAAACAAAACATCCAATAAAATTGCCAGATGTAAACAAAAAGCAATAGACCCCCCTCATAAAAGGCTACAGTAAACCCACAGTGTTGCCGACACTCTAGGCCCCCAACAGTATTGCCAGACATAAAAAATACATGGACCCCTCAGGTCCTTTGATGAAAATTTACAGTGAAAAAACCCAGTAGGTTAACAACACTGTCAATCTACGGTAGTGTTGCCAGATGTAAACAGAGGGCAATAAACCCCCCCCTCATAAAAAGCTACAGTGCCCCCCCCACAGTCTTGCCAACTCTGCTCTCAAAATATACATCATAAAAAACTACGACGAGCGCCACAACCTTGGTGATTTTTTCGAGTAAGAAGTTGGCAACACTGCGAGCCCCACCGAGCCCCACTTCCGGTTTGTGAACTCTCAAGCAAAATTGTCAGTTCTTTGCTTTTTAGGTTAGGTTAGACCAAAAACCTTGGTGATTTTTTCGAATAAAGCGTTGACAACACTGCGAGCCCCACCGAGCCCCAATTCTTGACTTGGTACCCGGACACTGGGTCTACTGCTAAGAAAAAAAAAATCACGTCATGATCAAAATCACGCATTGTGTATTCAGATATTAGTTTCCATTTCCAGCTTCCACCAGTTTCAAACTTACAGGACGATACGAAACAAGGAACTGAGATGTTTCGATTTCTACAGTAAAGCACGGGTCTTTCTTGTCGCACAACAATTTTGCTACCTTGTGCATACATAGCTAGCCTGCCTAACCTAACATTAAACCTAAAATTAAAAAGCTTTCCCCCGTGACGTCAGAACATAAGGTTGCTCAAGTGTTGTGCGATAAGTGAGACCTGTAAAGCACGGATTAATTGACACAGATTTAATGAAAAACATGGTTGCCAAAGAAAAAAATTATCACAGACTATAAAATATTTACCACCAAAATGTGTTTTAAACACTTGTAAAAAAAACATGTTTAAAACACATTGTTTTAAACGTTTAAAACATTTGTAAAAAAACAAAGCCGTGTGTTTTAAACGTTTAAAACAAAGTGTTTTAAACACTTTTGTTTTAAACATGCCAACCCTGAATAAAGGCCAATTCCACGTTGGGGAAATGATGTTATGAGGCGCAAGCGCAGATACTTTCTTGTAGAAGAAGCGTGAAGAACTCGAAGGTCGAGACATTAATAATAACGGTTTGTTGATATAAACACTATTATTATTATTATTATTAATATGTAAATATTGTACATTTGACTACATGCGTTGTACCTCTCTATGCATGTTGTTGAGCGAAAAAACATGATGTTAATAGTAAGCATGCTTTCTAAACTTCTAAAAATATGAAGGTACGAGTAAAAATCATTTTAAAATTTACTCTAATATTTATTCGAGAAGATCATTCAACAATAAAGCGTGAATTAAATGCAACACACGTAATAAATAATTGACAAGAAATAAAATACCCTTGACCAGGACTCTAAATCGTATTACAAAACACAACACGCTCTGAAAGGTGGTGCCGCTAACCACTACACCAAATTACCGATTGATTGGAGATTGTCCCGCCTAGTAGACTCGATATCCTGACCACAAATTCTCTAACACAACCTTACCAAGCGAATTCTAGCAACTATGCTGCTTAATTTCCATATTTGCATTGACGTTGGTAAGCTCTGCCAAACAAAACAAGTCTTTTTCTGTACCAATTTAAAAGTTTTATGAATCATATCTTGTTTAATCTGACAGTGAAGTTGCGAGTGTGGAACTCCGATAGCTGCATGGGGCAGCCATGTTGCTCCGCAACTTCCAGTTAGGCTGGTAACTGCAAGAAGAAGTACCAGTAAAGATAATCGCCACCAGAGTTACAGTTACGAGCTAACTGTACATTGAAAAACCGAAATTTTCACTAACTTCCAGTTACGTGCTAACATGAACCTTAACCCTTCGTCGGTAAGGTGAATTCTCAGAACATAAGCGGTAAGGTTGGGTCGCATCCGACCCATCTGAAATTTTGTCAATTTGATGTTCAAAAAAAGAAAGGTAAAGCATGATAACTTGTTAGATTTAAAATTACTTTAGTCATAAGACCTTTAATACTATTTGATTACAAAATTTTCTAGAAAAGAAAAGTATTTGCCTTCCCGCGTCCACTGATTTCCAAAACTAGCAACTTTTCTTTATCTCATTTACAGAATGGATGGATTCAAAACAACTGTAAAGTGAAACGAGATTGTCTAAAAAATAAGTAACAAATGCATATAAAAATCTTGAAAACTAAATGCAAAATTATTAAAAGTACATCCATATAAACAGAACACGAAATTGTAGTTTCAGCATTTGAACAGGTAAAGTGTAGTGTAGTCTAGATTTCTTTCTTTTCAAACTACAAACAGTTATCACTACGAATGAATACATTAGTGGTGGAAAAGTAGTCATTAACACAGTTTGTAAAACAAACTTAACACATTTTGTTTTCTTCATCACTACAGTCATTAGCACAAGACGGGCCCAATACTACCTTATGCTCACCACGCAAGCAACGATGGCACATCCTACAGAACTCGTTCCCTTTTCTGTCTTTTGAAGAATTGCAGAATTCACACCTTCTTTTCTTTTGGAATTGGGCTTCTGGTACTGTTGATTTTCTTGCTTCCTTGTCGCTTTCATGTTCTTTCCCCATCAACTGAACGATTGTTCTGCGAAGCTCCTTCGGAAGATGTTGGTTTTCTTTTATTTTCTTCGTCAGAGGTGTAGTCAAGGCAAATGCAAGTCACTTTAGGAAGGTGGAGCGTGCATCATTAGGGTGAGAATCCTTGTTTACATTGCATTTGTAAAGCACAAAACTGTTTACTGCTGCAATATCTAGAATTCCATAAAAGTTCCTCATTGGCCATCTTCTGCTTTTTCTCTTAGTGCTTTTGTCATGGCACAGCTTGTCTAAGACGTCAACACCCCCCTTAGTCATGTTGTAGAATTCCGTTGCTTCGGATTTCTTCGATTCATCATTTATGGTTCCAGCGAAGTGCATTGAAGAAATTTGTAGCACACTTTTGTTCTTCTTTGGAGTGTAAGAAACCAACATTTTGTTATCTTGATACATGAACCGAGAAGACCCAACTGGAGCTGCAGATAACATTGAAGGAGGAATTTGTACTTTATTTTTACGCAAAGTGCCCACAAAGGTTAGTTGCCTTTCAAGAAGTGCTTCAGTCAGCTCATATGAGGAAAACCAGTTGTCAGTAGTCACATTTCTGTTGCTCCCTTTCAGTGATTCTGTTAGTCGTAGAACATACTGTGCTGGCAGAGGCAAATCCCTCTTCTTCTTTGCTTGCTCTTTACCGATGTATGGAATGCCTCCAAGAAAATAAAAGGTTCTCGCATCACAGAGGGAGATAATTTTCAGGCCATATTTATCAGGCTTCGATGGAATATACATCCTGAAAGGACATCTGCCCCTGAAACTTAGCAAAGTCTCATCCACTGTGACGTACTCAGAAGGACTGTAATACTGTCCACAATTATTTTCAAAAGCTTTCCGCACTTCTCTGAACGCAGCAAATTTGTCCGTAGATTTTCGTGTATTCCTGGAGGCCTTGTCATCAAATCTTAAATTTTGCAGAAGGAAGGCATATCTCTTTTGGGACATTTTGCAGCGGAATACTGAAGGGCCATATATGGGAGAAAACATGTCACAAAGTCTCAAACCATAATTTTTTAGTAGAGCACTCATGTACAGCAGTCCGATCAGAGCTCTGATTTCCATCGGATCAGTAGGAGATATTAACAACTGTCTTGAATTGTACTTGAGTTTGGACATTTCTATTTCTTCATTAGTATGGCATACAATTGTTTCGACGATTTCATCACTAATAAATAAGGAAAATAATTTGAATTCATCAGTAATTCCACGTGCATTTCCTTTGGGTTCAGGCAAATGAGTGATGATATTCGAAGGTGGTGTCTTTGAAAATTTTGAACGCAGCGGCTTGTTGGTCCAAACTGTTTCGCCATCTTTACCTAGTTCAAATTGTCTATCATCATTTTCTACCACTGCAACTTGAGAATCACGATCCTCCTAGTCTGAAACGTCCCCACCAACAGAATCAAACACATCTTCACAATCGTCACTGTTCGCTAATGTTTCATCTTCTGACTCTGAGATGTTTTCACTTATTTCATCATCCCAGTCTCCTTCGGAGTCCTCTTCTTGTCTTTGCAACTCAGCTCTAATCTCATCCGCAGAGCAGATAAACTTCCTGAACGCCATGGTGCACAACAATTGGGACAAACTGAAAAAAAAAGAAGTGAAATTACAGGGAGAATGTCTACCGTGAATGGTAAGGTGGGGTCGGATCCGACCCAGACAGCGACAAGGGCTAATATAAATAAGAATAAAACCGGACAGTGACGTACCTAGGACGTGCAGTCGCTCAGACGCCTTCCTCATGAGTAAGGTGAAGGTTACCTGAAGCTATGTCACCAGCAAATATGGGAGGGGGAAACAGTGACCAAGCAACTTCCGCTTGGGTCGGATCCGACCAGCACCTTACCGTTTGAAGGTTAACTGGACATTGAAAAATCGGCCCTAGTTAAACTACAGACAAATGAACTAACTTGTCTGTGGTTACTTTCGACCCGGACGTCATATCTGGCAACACTGCAGCTATTTTGGCTCTTGGTGGTTTCTTTCTTGCACAGATTAGAAATAGGTTTGTTTCTTGCTTCATCTTCCTTGTTTACCTCGAAAAGATTGAGTTGTGTCAAGCTGGTTACTTTGTTCCCGTGTAAGAAAATTAGTACCGTTTCTTGTGTAAAATTGAAGAAATGTGTCTCCGATATATGAAACTGTTACCAGTACCCGCATATTTTTTTCGAAACCAATTTTTAACTATTGTAACCTATACGTGACCCTACCTAACCTAACTTTACCGGAAATGGTTCGTGGGGCTATGCGTCAATGATTGAATTTCCGCTATGAAACATTCCCACATCACACAAAACAACTTGGTACTACTTTACTATACCGGAGACACCTATCAATGATTTATTTCGCAATTTTTTACATTGCTAACGTACTATTCTCCATTGGGGAACATTTTTTTAGGTGAAATAATGAATTTCTAACGAAAATAATGTATATTTCTTACATTAACGAGTACCTACTGTTGTTCCTTATTTCCCACAAACCATCCACGGGCAGCCCCAAAAACCATTGATATTAGCCCAAAAATTCACGATAGCCTCATGAACCATCATGGGGACGAGGTATGCCTACTAGGTTAGGTTAGGCCTGTTAGGTTAGGTTCCATTAGCACTCCTTTCGTTCAATTTAGCATATATGGACAATACGAGAGCGTATTGTGCTCTCGTGCAGAAAGCAAATGGCGGCAGCAGCAATAGCGCGTCGGAAATAGATTTTCGTAGAAAACCACATGCATTCGCATTAAAATTGATCAAAACTACATTCCCGAACATCAACAACGCTACAGAAAATGATTTGCGTAAGTACTTTCTCCTATAAATTTGAAGAAATCCGTCTCCGGTATAGTAAAGAGTTACCCAAGAAACTACTTACGGAAACGAGTTTCTCCAAGGTTTACAACCTTCGTCGATATATATTCTTCCTAAAACTTCATCGTACAATGCAGCAGAACAATAAATAATCACTTTTCATGTAATAATATTGCACATTTTGTGAAAATCAACAACATCATGCCGTTGTTTCCAAGATGTACCTGCAGATGGCTCTAGCATTGGAAGCCACGCGATCTTGCTAGTGGAATCAGGGTTTCCAAACGCGCGATTTTTTTTTTCGAGAAATGTGCCGTTTTTTGTCGAGAAAGGAAAATGTTTTTTTGATGAATTTAGGGGTGAAATGAGTGCTAATGGAACCTAACCTAACAGGCCTAACCTAACCTCGTGTGAATGGTTCGTGGGGCTACCCGTGGATGGTTTTTGGGGCTAACGTCAATGGTTTGTGGGGCTAACGAACAATGTTTCATCAAAATGTACAATTTCCAGACGTGATCCCCGGTTTTTTACAACTTTCATGCACAATAGAGTTTGAAACATTGATATTCAAAAACAAAAGAAGCGTTACCATTCGCAAAGCAAGCGATATCGTACAGTGACGTGCTTTCCGTAGCATTAAGGAAAATGGTTTATTTTAGCAGAAAAAGTGTTTGTTTTCGTGCAAAAAGCTTAATGGCACCTTCCACTATGTTCCGCAATACATAATTGGTAAGTACTAACCACGAGAAAGACAAAATATCCGATTTAAATGTGTCTCCTATGTATGAAACTGTTCACATCGGTACTTGTTTACTATCCTTCGGACACATTTATTTATTTTTACAGAAGAAACTACTTACCGTAATAAGTTCCTGTAGCATTGTCGAACATCGGGAAGGTGTTTTGTGTGATGTGGGAATGTTTCATAGCTGAAATTCATGTTGTTTGTTGAAAATTAATTATCCGACGGAGAATAGTTAGCCCCACGAACCATTGGCACGTGGATAGGTTAGTTCTGTTAGGTTAGGAAACAGTTAAAATTTGGTGTCGTGTTAGTATCAGGATCTAGAAATTGGAAATAATTGCGAACCATTGGCGTGTGGTTAGGTTAGCTCGTCTCAGGCAAACGAAAAGACCTATCAGAAAGACGTACTGGTAATGTGAAAAATTGCAATTAATTTCATCAAAACAACGTTGATACACCTTCAGGAATGTTCCGTGAAGCAGATACGTAAGTACGAATGTCAAAAATTGATGAAACAAAAAATTTAGAGGTGTCCGAAGGATAGTAAATGTTTACCGTTAGCCCAAAAATTCACGATAGCCCCACGAACCATCACGGGGACAAGGTATGCCTACTAGGTTAAGTTCGGTTCCATTAGCACTCCTTTCGTTCAATTTAGCATATACGGACAATACGAGAGCGTATTGTGCTCTCGTGCATAATGCAAATGGCGGCAGCAGCAATAGCGCATCGGAACTAGATTTTCATAGAAAACCACATGCATTCGCATTAAAATGGATCAAAACTACATTCCCGAACATCAACAACGCTACAGAAAATTATTTGCGAAAGTACTTTCTCCTGTAAATTTGAAGAAATCCGTCTCCGGTATAGTAAAGTGTTACCTTACGATTGATTATTTGTCTTCCTTGTTCCGCTTGTGTGATAGATAATATGGCGTGCTCTCGTAATGGATCATCGCGCGTCATGATGCGCCAGCTTGTGTTTTGTCGATTTTCATTGCGCAAGCAGTGTTTCAAACCTTCATGACGGAAAATTACGTACTATTTCGATTTTTTTTTTCATGTTTACCTCCACAAACCATGCACATTAGCCCCAAAAACCATCCATGGGTAGCCCCACAAACCATTGACGTTAGCCCCAAAATCCATCCATAGGTAGCCCCACAAACCATCCACGGATAGCCCCACAAACCATTCACACAAGGTTAGGTTAGGTTCCATTAGCACTCACTTCACCCCTAAATTCATCAAAAAAAGAAAGCACGGCGAACATAGTTAAAAATAGAAATTTTCTTAAAAAGAAGGCACGTTTGGAAACACTGCCGAGATCGTGTGACTTTCAACGCTCTCGCCATCTGCACGCACACAATGGAAACAACGGCATAGTGTGACAGGCAATGCCAATTTCTTACGTAAAAAGTGATTAATTCTTGTTTGGCAGCATTAAACTACGAAGTTTTTACTTTCCGTGAAAGAAAATACCTCGAAGAACGTCCAGAATGCTAAAGAAACTCATTTCAGTAAGTACTTTCTCCTGTAAATTTGAACAAATCCATCCGGGCGATATCGCATATTTACCACCATTTGCGGAAACGTACGTTCTTCAGTTACAAAAACACTTTTTTTTTTAAAAAAAAAATTGCAATTACTTTGATCAAAAAAAATGTGAATACACATTAAAGAATGTTCCGTGAAGCAGATAGGTAAGTACAAATGTCAAAAATTGACAAAACGAAGAATTTGAAGGTGTTCGGGGAATATCAGATTTTTACCAAAATTTACTATTCCACAAACACATCTAAGTTCTTCGTTTCGTCACTTTCAACATTCATACTTACCTATCTGCTTCGCGGAACATTCTTGAATGTGTATTCACATTTTTTTTGATGAATGTAATGTCAATTTTTCACATACGAGTACTTCTTTATTTGCGTTGTTTCATTTCCATAAGAAACAATATGGCGCGTACACCTTCCCAGGTCATCGCGCATCGTGCTTGTGTTTTGTTGATGCAGTGTTTTAAACCTTCGTAACCCAAAAAATATTCAAGTGAAATTTTTTTGATAAATATGCGATATTGCCCAAATGGATTTCTTCAAATTTACAGGAGAAACTACTTACTGAAATCAGCTTCTATAGCATTGTCGAAGTTCTTCGAGGTGTTTTCTTTCGTGGAAACTGAAAAGTTCGGTAACAGTTTCATAGATCGGAGACACATTAAAATTGCATACTTCAAGGTGCCATTATGCTTTTTACACGAAAACAAACACAATTTTTCACATTCTGAGTGCCTTTTTTTATTCCTTTCTTCGTTTCCAGAACACACAGTATGGCGGGCACATCTTGACTCACGTTGTGGTTATGCAGTGTTTCAACCTTCTTCACCGAAAAATACCTACTATCATGTTCGTCACCAGTGGAAATTATACATTATGCACGGATAGCTGACGGATAGCCCCACGAACCATACACGAATAGTCCCACAAACCATATCCGATAAGGTTAGGTTGGGTTAGGCAAGCATAGTAAAACAAGAAAGGGGGTTGAAACACTGACAGGAGCTGACGTTATCAGAGGTATGCAGCATCTGGTTGTCGTAGTGCAAGCAAATGAAAGCAACGGCAATTGTGCTTCGCTGAGATATTTCTCTTGAAAAATACTTGATTTCCCGGTCAAATATATTCCAGATGAAAGAAAATACCTCGACGAATGTTGTAAACCTTGAAAAACTCATTGCCGTAAGTAGTTTCTTCTGTAAAATTGAAGAAATGTGTCTCCGATGTATGAAACTGTTACCAAAACTTCACCATAGAATGATGTAGAATTAAGAAATAGTCGCTTTTTATGTAAGGAACTTGCATTTTCTGTAAAGCGACAACATTATGCCGTTGTTTCCATTATGTACCTGCAGATGGCGCGAGCATCAAAATTCATGCAGTCTCGCCAGTGTTTTGAAACGTGCCTTTTTTTACGAGATTTTTTTTTCTTTTTTTTTAACTGCTTACCTAACCCAACCTGCCCTAACCTTGCCGGAAATGGTTCGTGAGGTAAAAAAAAAGGTAAAGTGCTCCCCTGTGCATAGCACCATGCCATGAAGGCGTATAGGGGGTGTGGGGGTAACGCCCCACACTTTCTTGATCCCGGTCATGAGTGGGGGTGATGTGATCAGCATCACGCCCCTGACCGCCTTTACCCCCCAGGGTTTCCCCCAGGTACCCATGTTATTCGACGCTGGGTGGGCGCCGGGGCCGCTTCCATCGTTAGAAAAGTTCCCGGATTTGAACCGGCCGGGGATCGAACTCGGGACCTTGAGCATGGTAGTCAGACGCGTTACCGACTGAGCCACTCCATCTTGAATGGTTTTGGGGCCTATCTGTCAATGGTTTGTGATGACATAATGAACACAATAGTAGGTATTTTTTGGTGAAGAAGGTTGAAACACTGCATACCCACTCCGAATCGACAAAACACAAGCACGACGTGCGATGATTCATGATGATATAATGCCATTTTGTCTGTTACCCAAGCAGAACAAGGAAGACAAATAATGACTGGTAATATGAAAAGTTGACACTATTTTATAGAAAAAGACATAACATCACCTCAAAGAATCTTCCGCAATGCAGAATAGGTAAGTATCAATGCTAGAATTAATGAAATAAATGAATGAGGTGTTCGGGCGAAATCGCATAATCACCAATTTTTTTTAAGCTTCTTCGCATTATTTTACGAACAAAATTTTAACTATGCTTGCCTAACCTAACCTAACCTACCAGAAATAGTTCGTGGGGCTATGCGTGAATGGTTTTTGGGGCTATCCATCAATCATTTGTGGGGCTACCCATTTTTCAAGTACCCAATTACAAAATCCAGTGGATCTTCCACACCCGGTATGAATTTCACCATGCGTCCACAACACGTTATCTTTTTGGAAAACAATGGCGTGGTGGGAAACCCTGCAAAAAACAAGCATGACGCGCAATAATCTACGCAAGGTGTACGCGCCAAAGGCTATTGTGCTTCAGAGAATTAATTTTCAACAAAAATAATGAATTTCCGCTATGCTATATTCCCACATGACAGGAAACACCTTCCAGATGTTAGACAATGCTAGAGGAACTTATTACCGTAAGTAGTTTCTTGTGTAAAAATGAAGAAATCTGTTTGTGTAATAGTAAATTAGTACCATGATTTCATCATGCTACGAATGCAATTTTTACATGGTTCGAATGCGATTTACGTCTGTTAACATCAGTGACGTGTGGTGACCTCAACACTTGGGGTAGCAATCAGAGGGGTGAGGATGGGTAGTTGGTGTGGGTCATAACCCTTTCCGCCCCTCACACACACGCACACCCTTTAGTTCGCAAGTTCGTTTTGTTTTATTGCGATTTCATCATGCTACGAATACAATTTTTACATGGTTCGATTTAGATGTATGTGTGTTAACACATAGTGCGGTGTTTTCCTTAAGATTTTGTTCATATTTGTTATATGCTTTCGTGGTTAGGTTAGGTTCCCTTAGCATTAAAATAAAGTCCCTAAATGCAATCTACTGAGGTTCCGATTTACTTCTACATTCATTCCATGCTTCTACGATATTTACTATCGCTTGTAGACGGAGAATCATCTGTCCATGAGAAGTGCACCTGCTTGCGTAAGGAAATATTCAAGTTGTTTTTTTTTCAACATAAATAACTTTTTTCGAGTCCAAGCAGTGCTCATTACTTTAAGGAAGGTTCATATTTTGTGTTACTTAGGGTCGATTTTTGTCACATTTTGTTAATCACTAAGATGATTTGATATAATTAAGGAAATTACAAACACAAAGAACGCCATCCCCAGGTGGTGGTTCAAAACCGGAACACCTGGTGTCATAGCACACTGTGATAACCACTCCTCCACAGTTGGTTGGTTTGGTGTTTTAAGCCCACTTAATGCACAGAAAGGCTAATCGGGACTGGCCCTACAGCTAAAAGTGGGATCTGAACCACTATGTGCCTCTACCAGGTACCGATCCAGGACTGCTTGCATTCCCTCACAGAGATCGGCTGACAACAAAGGGCTAACCCTTTGGATACATGGGTATCGGTAAAGCAAACTGCATTTTCCCTCAGTGGTAATTTTCACTTGGATTTTTGAAACACCATCTTTGTGTATATTTAACTTTTTTTCAAAAATTTTGCATTGCTTGATTTCCCTTATTTCTCCATCTCATGATCTAATTACTGAAGGATCCGAGTTCAAGCCGTGGCCTGTGCATGGGTGTTTCTTTCTATCCACCCTTCACCCATTTAATTTAATCAATGTTCATCATCATGGCAGAAGTTAGGTAATGTGATGGAAGAGCAGTGCTAACAAAGAAAGAAAGAAAATACAAATAATTTCCTCCAAGTACATTTGCAGGGCACTATGAAATCTAAAGTCCAGAGTTCTCTGTTTATGATTGCCCTCATGACTTCCATAAGTTTATTAGCTACTTACTTATTGCGATTAAATCTATACAGCTAGAGAAAGTAATCGGAGGTAGCAAAAATTCAATATATTAAAGAGATAATCGGGTAACAATACAAACCTTTTTGTAGTTTCTTCAATAATATTAATTTGGCTTTTGAGTTCTGGAAAAAAGTTTTCATCTCAAATGATTTCATTCACTGCACAGTACTACACACAGGAACAATAATGTGCACTTGTCACAGGTTCGAATCCCGGCCTTCATCAATTCCATCATATATCATTCTCATCCTCATTTTCGCGATACCAAGATGTGGCAGAAAAGCTAAGTAAAATAAACTTAATCAACAACAACAATAAGAACTTGCATTCTCTTGCCCAAATAAATACATCCATATTTATGACTGCTTAGCTTACCCAATTGTTTTCATTGGAGGCCAAGAGATTAGTATATTTAAATGAAACACTACTAAAACGAGACTAAGAGAGTGAGCGTGAGCAGATATTTGTTATTTAATCATTATATATTTCTTATTTAAAAAAAAAAAGCATAACATTTTTTTTCTGCATCGTTGTCCCCGTGTGTTGTGCACATATGCTGTGAAGGCACATGGGGTGATGTGGAGGTATAGAGCTCCACATATTCTTGATCGTGGCCATAGTTGTGATGGCGATCAGCATCTTGCCTGGCTGCTTTTACCCTCCAGGGTTGCCCACACGTACCCATTTATACGAGGCTGGGTGATCCTCAGAGCCATGCAGAAACAGCGAAATGAGTGGAAGATTTCCTTGTGCAGATCACCTGCCGTGAAATGAGCCTAGGTCTTCCGAGTGATAGCCAGATGCTCTACGAACTGAGCTAAGCGAGTCTAAATGACTAAAATTTTAATAAATACCCAGTATTTACCCAAATTTTATTTAGCTACCCAGTGTCTAAATACCAATGTTTGAACCCTACCCTACTTATGACTTCAGTCTTCTTCAATCTAGATTTCAGAGGATGACAGTTTGCCAAAGTTTGTGTGCTATCTGAGCATAGACAAGCCAGAGAATCTTGCAGGACTTCCATAACATGTCTTGTGAATCGGAAATCCTTCTCAATGAATACCCATTATCTACAGAAGAGAAGCAGAGAGGAGAGACGGGCTTTGAGGTAAAGTTAATTTTCTTACTTGAATATGTTGTAATACTAAAAAATAGTCTAATCTTATATCAGGGTGGCGACAGACCTGGAAAACCGGGAAAAGTCAGGGAATTTGACTTGTCAAAAAAAGTCAGAGAAATGTCAGGGAATTTCGTCTTCATTGACTTTTTTATTTTTTTTATTTATTTATTTATTTAAAGATATTGTTATGGAACTCTGCACGGGAACAGGAAATCTCGTTCGTAAGTTTCAGCCTCAAGTTTTATGTCACTTTTATGCGCAATACAACCACGGCGCCAGAAACCAGTGATGGCAGGAGGAGAGACAGAGAAATTTCTCTCGGTCGGGCTTCTCGGCGGGAATTTTAAATTCGAACACTCTTTGGAGGAAAATTGTTATAACTCTGGCACTATGGGAGCAATATACTTCGGATAACTTTTGATTTTCAGCTAAAACATCAGCGCATGCAGCCGTGTACAGTTCAGAACGCCGAAACCGAGGAATGGGGTTTTGGAGGCGCGACCCCCGAATTTCAATGGAAAAAAAAAACATAAAAATCTGGAGTTTGCCCCCTCTTCTCTCACTATTTTGGAGAGAAGCTGCGAACTCTAGTATTCTTTTCAAAGAATGGATATTTCTGAAGAGAATGAACCATGTTTCATGTTTTTGGGAGCCATACGAGTTGAATAATAAGCCAAAATGTGATTTTTTTTTTACGAAAAATAGGTAATTTGCTTTTTTGGAGGAAAATTGTTATAACTCAGGCACTATGGGAGCAATCTACTTCGGATAAGTTTTGTTTTTCAGCTAAAACATCATAGCATGCAACCGTATACAATTAAAAAAGCCGAATCGATGAAGAGGGGGTTTGGGGGCACAACCCCCGAATTTCAATGGAAAAAAACATAAAAATCTGGAGTTTGCCCCTTCTTCCCCCCTATTTTGGGGAGAGGGCGCGAACTTTAGTGTTCTTTTCAAAGAATGGACATTTCTCAAGAGAACTTAACATGTTTCATGTTCTTGGGTGCCAAATAAGCCAAAATGTGATTTTTTAAAATTTTTTTTTGCGAAAATAAGATAATTTGCATTTTTGGAGAAAAATTGTTATAACTCTGGAACTATAGGAGAAATCTACTTCGGATAAGTTTTGTTTGCAGCTAAAACATCATAGCATGCAACCGTATACAATTCAGAACGTCAAACCGAGGAAGAGGGGCTGGGGGGGGGGGCGACCCCCGAATTTCAATGAAAAAAATCTGGAGTTTGCTCCCTCTTCTCCCGCTATTTTGGGGAGAATGCGCAAACCTTAGTATTCTCTTCAAAGAATGGACGTTTCCAAAGAGAATGAAACATGTTTCATGTTCTTGGGTGCCATACAAGTTGAATAATTAGCCAAAATGTGAAACTCTGTTATTTACGAAAAATAGGTAATTTGCATATTGCTCAGAAAATTGTTATAACTCTGGCACTATGGGAGCAATCTACTTCGGATAAGTTTTGTTTTGCAGCTAAATCATCAGAGCATGCAACCGTGTACAATTCAGAACGCTGAACCGAGGACGGTGGGTTTGGGGGGCGTGAGCCCCGAATTTCAATGAAGAAACCATAAAAATCTGGATTTGCCCCATCTTCTCCTGCTGTTTGGAATGAAGGCGCTAACTTTAGTATTATTTTCAAAGAATGGACATTTCTCAAGAGAATGTAACATGTTTCATGTTCTTGGGTGCCATACAAGTTGAATAATAAGCCAAAATGTGATTTTTTTAAATAATTTTTTTTTACGAAAGATAGGTAATTTGCATTTTTGTAGGAAAATTGTTATACCTCTGGCACTATGGATTGGATTGATTTGGTGTTTTAAGTCCACTTTATGCACAGGAAGGCTAATCGGGACTGGACCTACAGTTTAAAGTGGGATCCGAACCACTTGTGCCTCTGGCACTATGGGAGCAATCTACTTTGGATAAGTTTTGTTTGCAGATAAAACATCATGGCATGCAACCATGTACAATTCAGAATGCCGAACTGAGGAAGGATGGTTTGGGGGTGCGACCACTGAATTTCAATGAAAAAATAAAAAATCTGGAGTTTGCCCCCTCTTCTCCCGCTATTTTGGGGAGAATGCGCAAACCTTAGTATTCCTTTCAAAGAATGGACGTTTCCAAAGAGATTGAAACATTTCATGTTCCTGGGTGCCATGCAAGTTGAATAATGAGCCAAAATGTGAAACTCTGTTCTGAAATGTGGCATGCATATGTTTCGGAGAGGGGGGAAGTTGGTCATGAATGTGAATTTCCCAGGTTTGCTCCAGACCTGTGCCAGAGTTTCCACCCAAACATAAGAGTATGAAGGTCCAAAAAGCACATTCATTTTGTAATCAGCACCATGATACCATATGGTATCATCGGGGAGTAAAGGTAAAGCCTCTAATCTGTATTACGTGGAAAATGCATTGAATTACCATTTTTTTTTCTTGTCCGTATGGGAGTAGTAAGGGGACTTGTCAACAGATGGAGGGGATAAGAGTGGGTGGTGCCGTCCGATAGTTGTCCGACGTCGTAGTAAGGCATTTTGTTGGGCAAACTAAAGGAACATGGAAACAAATAGGTTCCATTGATACATACGATTTTTGTCGAATATCGCCACCCGACAAAGTACCTCACTACAACATGCGACAGAAATTGCATGGACTGCAACATCCAACAAAAATCGAATGCATAAACAAGAAGAGCTTTAGACTGGTATTACTGGTTTCGCACAAGTTAACATACGTTTACAATGACATTGCACTATTCTTAGATATCAAGAAGAATCCAACCAAATGGGATATATATTGAATACTATCACGAAAAAGTGAAACATAAACCTGCATTGGTGAACGTTAAAAAATTGACAAGTGCATGCTCCCAACCTCAAATTTCCTGCAACACTAGTATTGCAATGAAATTAACGCCACTCCCTGTCCTGTCTGTTTAAACTCTTGATAGATGGTCATTAATCTCTCACTGAGTAAGGTTAATGTCCTATTATGAAATAAAATACTAATAATAAATATGTAAATATGTTAATATCATATTTACTCAAATCATTCAATCATAAAAGCAAATCACTTTCTTCAAGAATTGACTTTTCTCTGCGAGCCCTGCTAAATTTTCACTTTCCATCTACTGATTTATACGGAGGATGGCCAGAAAGTAATTTCCAATTAGTAGGGACATTGATTTTTCGCAAACGCCAAAACCATGAAAAATTGTAATTGCTACGAAGTTATGTTTAGGAATGTGCAGTGATGTCTGGACACATTTTTCGCCGTTTGAAATATTGAAATTTGGCATAAAATGCGAATTGTTGGCGTTTTTAGCGATTTTTTAAAAAGAAATGTCCTAAAACAACGAAAAATTCCATGAAATTCAACATTCTTGTCTTTTCTAGGCCATGTTTGTGTACATAGAACATGCAAGTTTTCCAACATTTTACTCAAGAGCAAACTATAGAGTTATACGTACATGGAATAATTCTGACAGCCACATTAAATCATGTATTTCCCACGATTTTTCCAACTTCTATCAAAACCATTTGCATCACAGAGCAAAGTGGCAGGGTTCTAACAGGAGATCGAGTGCGTATCTACCGTCACATGGGAGCCACATCTTCGTATTTGTCGCACGAGATATGTTTTGAATTACCAAGCTAAGTGCGCACCATTGGCATTTGTCGAGCTAGTAATAATGGAACTCAGTCATCATTAGGGCATCTGACTACTATCCGAGAGACCCGGGTCGATCCCCTGCGGGGGAGAACTGGGATGTTTTCCACCTATTCAAACTTCTCCGAAGCCAACCTAGCATCATATGAAGCTGGTACCTTGAGGAAATTTTAATAAATAAAGGTAGCCAGGAGCATGGTGCTGATCACATCACCCCTATACAGCTTCATGGAAAAGTGCAGGGAGCACTTTACTTTTACTTCCTCAAAAGTCTGCTCCAACATATCAAACTGTCACGAAAATACGTAGACCATGTGACTCACAATTTAAAATAATAGTTTAGAAGCACAATGGAGTATTAAGTTTCAGTATATTTGGCAGATAAATGTTCTAAAACAAAAACGTGAATTTTGGGAAACATAACACTAACAAGTCAAAGAAAGATAATGCCAATTTTTGGTGCCTTAATATATCGGTATCTGTCACATGAGATTGATTGATTTTAATTTTTTGGGTGCATCGCCACTTATGGTCATTATGCACCCTTCAGAATATACGGGGAAAAATCCATTATCTAAAATCCGTACCTTAAAATTAAAAAAAGGGTATGGAAAATAACTTTCCCAAAAAAAAATTCAAGATATCAAACTCTCACGAAGAGGCGTAAGCCATGTGACTTACAATTTGAAACAGTAGTTTAAAAATACCATGAAGGTATAATTTCAGATATTTGCCAGAAAATGCGCTAAAATGAAAATGTGAATTTTGGGAAAAATAACACCGTATAGTAAAAACTAAAAAATAAGAAAATACACCAATTTAAAAAAAAATAACAAAATATCAAGGTCCCTACCGATTAGGCATAAATAAAACAAGAATATCAGTTGTAATTTATTGCATTAGTAACAGTGATTCCTAACCTAGTTTTTGGCATAATCACCACCATTGTTCTGGCATTTGTCGTAGCATGGCACTAAATTTTGTATGCCCATGGTATATGTGTCTGACAGCAAAGACTGGAACTATCTCTACCACAGTGTAGCTGTGCCTCAGTTAAACAAAGAGATTAAAGTCGGTACATTCAAGGCCAGGGCTGTACAGGGAGTGGTCCAAGATCTCTCACTTGAAGTGATGCAAGGGGCCCGTGTGTATTCAACTGAATGGGGTTGTGCACATTCGATTGGCCTTCCGTGAATTGTCTACACCATCGTCTGACCATACTGTCACTCACGACGTCCGGTCTGCACATTTCACACGATTGCTGGTGGCTCTGTGCCAAATTCTGAGCGTGCAATGTAGGCTACATCGCAGTCGGTGGGAGACTGTATGAGAACTGCAATCTTTAACCTAGAACTGTACCAGATTACAGTTACATGCCACTTCTTCCTGCCTGCATATGTGTGTGTGTCGCTCTCCAACCACTAGTGCTGCGTATAGGCACCATTGGAGCTTTTTTCAGGATGCCCCTCGTATATGAACTTTCAGAAGCTTTTATTATTAGAGTGTTCCTGTTTTAATGTGTGGTTAGCTAAATCAGGTACCTATGCAATGCAATTCTATAAATTCCTTGCGTTAAATTGCTAATACCTACATACCATTTTCGTCAGCATTAATGGTATAACTGCACATTGTCAGTTTCACAGTTCTTCACTTGGATATACTGTACTGAAGCAGAAATCCCATTCATAATGTAAGGAAATATGACACTTTATTTTGTTCGATTCAGTTGTTTCACTTATATGCAAGAGTAGAGAGAAGTAGCTTTATGCATTGAAAAATGAGTCCGCACTCATGGTTCTTGCAAGCAGAGGGTTCCAAACCTCAGTGGAAATATCAACATATAATACCGAGAATGTATTAGGAGACTGATAAATTACAAATTGTATTTCTTGATCATTCACTCTTCACTCTTATCTCATTTAGTCGTAACTTTAAAAAAAATCAAGTATTTTATTTTAAACGTACTGCGTATGATAAAATTCCATAATCCTTCCCTAGCTTTTGAATTGTAATAAATTTCCGAATTCACTGTTTTGCTGTTTGAATAGAGAATAGAGAAATTAAGTCAATTCATATAAGATAATACAAGTATTGGTCCTTAACAAATCCATACCTGGATCTGTATGAGTTTATTATTCCCATTTGCAAAAACATTGAGTTAGTTTAGTTTGTAATTGTCAGGGAAAAATTTAAATTTTGTCCTGAAAAACCTGGAAAAGTCAGGGAATTTTATTTCTGCTTGTTTGTAGCCACCCTGTATATGCTCTTGGTGTGGTAATAGATGCATTTCTAAGGTAGCTATAGAAAGTATTATTTTTGCACCTGCTGTTACTAATAATGAAATCTGCCTCCCCGATGGTGCAGTGGTAGCGTTGTTGCCTTGTAATCAAGGGGTCCTAGGTTTGATACCCAGTGGAGGCACATAGTAGTTCGAATTTCACTTGTATTCATTCTACTTTATTCTCTCGTATGTTCATGTGTGTGTGTGGCATGGACCTCATTGTAAATGTCTTTCAAAGTATATGAGGAATGGAATATATGTAACGAGAACAAGATATTGCCATGCTTAAAAAAATAGTTTAAAAATTCATTATATTTTACCATACATTGTTTATAAATGTCTGTGTTAATGCACTCATCATAATAAAATGGTAATAATTAAGGCCACACATAGAGTGGGTAATAAGAACACCACGTTCAACTTTTCAGTTTTCTAACATGAGTGTTCATGAGGAACTTTAAACAATGAGGAGGTTGAAAGGCTAATTTGTAGGACAAATGTAGTTTTTTTTACAACATTCCTGGTGGAAACCTTTATTTAAAAAATCAAAACACTGCATTTTATATTTTAATAACCAGTCCCAGTAGATCTTCTATAACTAATTTGTATATTTTACACAACAAAATCAGATAACACTCAGTGGAACCCCATCTTTAAGTTCCTCGATCTTATTTTTTTCCTCAGAATTCTAAGCTCTTTAGCTACTGTCAACTGAGGAATATTTATGGAGCGAATTTACAATACCAGAAGTATCTCCAATGTGTTTGAAATTTGGCATACTCACTAATTTTGGCCTCCTAATCACGAATCTGCAGTTGAAATTTGACGGTCACGTCTAGAAATTGGAAAATAATACAAAATAAGTGGGTCCGTGAATGGAGTAAACGCCCTTGATTTATGAAGAAAACAACTATTTTTAGCAATGATTAGTGTTTCAAAACTATGTTTATGATGACCCTTAATTTTTACTATGCTTGCCTAACCTAACCTTACCATGAATTGTTCGTGGGGCAAACATTTTTTCCACCTTATGCAAGATGCCATTTTTTCATATGCAAATCAACACTCCATGCAACAGGTATCACTTATTGCACAACACTGTAGCAACCACACCGTTGCCAAACTTACCTCTATTCGAAGCAGCATTCCCCAATCTCTTCTCCCTCCATTTTCATTTAAATAACTGTACCACATTAACGATCTTTTCATTCCTTTCCTCCTCCATTCTTCCACGAGCAATGATCTACAAATAACAAGTAACACTGTGGCAACGCTGTAGACTGCATAACGAATAGCAAACTTCACTTGTTCACATCATCAAACATGGCTACCATAATAGTGTATCAACAATCATCGCATTAATATGTGCACGTAATTTCGCAATTTCTGGAAATAACTGCCAATTTTTAACTGCATATTCTTGATTACGAGGCCGAAATTAGTGAGTATGTGTAATATTTCAAAGCAATCGGAGATACTTCCGGTATTGTACATTTATACCATATTTATTCTGAATTGCACTGGAAGGCCAATTACTGTTTTGCATTTTCTGACTTGAAGCACCATGAAAAAAACAGATACAAAATTGGTTTGATTGATTTGTTGTTTTAAGTCCACTTTATTCACAGTAAGGCTAATCTGGACTGGACCTACAGTTTAAAGTGGGATTCGAACCACTTGGGCCTCCACCGGGTATTGAACCCGGGACCCGATTGCTCCGTTGGAACATGCTGACTGTCTTCTGTATTATTTCAAGTAGTCTGCCTGTCTTCAAGTCTCTGCCCATCCATCTTTTTATACAAAGCATAGTGCATGTTTGGTGCTGTCATGGTCTAGTAAATAGGACATCTGACTGCCACGAGGGAGATTCAGGTTCGATTCCTAGGTTGGGTGATCTGAGGTAAGAAATTTTCTGGTCTTGTCCATGCACAAAGTATCTCTTTGATTCGGCCAGCCTCAAATAAATAGGTCCTGGGAGCATAGGTGGCTGGAGAATGGTTGCTGATCATATCATGTCTAAATTGGCCAGGATCGAGAATGTCTGGTGCCCTACCCTCACATCCCTTAAATGTGGCTTAAAGGCACAGTGCAATATGCACAGGGATCTTTTATCATAGGCATGTCTCAATTGACAACAAAAGGGGTGCCACTAGTCCCTATCCTTGACTCTGCAGTTTAAGTAGCCAATTTTCTTTGCCTCTGTATCCACTAGGGCAGTGGTTCTCAACCTTTTCCAATCGGTGATCTACCTTGTAAACTATTACACTTCGTGGGACCCCGGGAGCGCCAAAACTGGGGCAGGGAGCCTCCCTCCCTGTAAGGGGTCCAATGTATAACTTTCCACACAATTTCATTTTGTTTCAAAATATTATTTGCATGATGGAAATTTCATAAATTATTTCAGGACTTGGTGGAAAATGAAGCAGGATTCTGCTCTGAAATGGGCATCTTACTCTATCTCAGTATTTCTGTTTCCAAATACAGAGGTAATTAAGGAAAACTCATTGTATATTATGATTAGGTACAAGAATAGAGAAAGAAGCAAGGGAATACTGTAGTCCTCGTGTTCTTGAGTGAGTCAGTTCATCGAAAAATAGGTAGGTTTTGCTCATGAATGTAAGCTACTTTTAACTTCCATTGTCGGCGTATGTTGGTGCATCATTTAACTCAACTTATGAGCTGCCAAAATTTGGAAGGTTTTGGCTATCACATTCAAAAGAGAGAAATGAAAGGAATGAGAAAACGAATTGATCGTCTTTGTTCAGCACATAGCAGTGAATGGACGTTTCCACTAACTTTTTTTAAATACCATTTTTAAAATATATACCATCGACAAATAATCCCTGCAATTTCCCACATTCATGTGCGTTCCTTTTTAGGTAAAAAAATTACTTTCCAATTTTCGAGCCGAGCGTTGTGCTCAAAGCACACCTGCGCCATGTTGTGACGTTATGGTTTGGCTCATCTTGTCGTCTGCACGTTGTGTTGGCTTCATTTGATATTAGGGTGCGTCTGTGTCTGCTATGAGATAATTTATTGAAAAAGAAACATAATTACTAGAATCGGAAGTGGTCCTTACCACTGTCAGCACTTTACTACAGTTTTCTCCGCGGAGTTAACATTGCAAGAAAGAGTTTACGATTGCCTTGTGCAGAAACAACAAGTTTCCATCTTGTTATAAGTTATAAGAGCCGAGCTGCCCGAATTTTGTAATTGGTCAGTGTTGTAGGTATCACAATGGAAAATAAAGAGGTATAAGTTGTACATTTTAACATTATGCACAAATATGAGTACCAGATGACCCAATATGATATTCCTCAATGTACCCACAACTGAAAAAAAGGCGACTTGCTTGTGTGCGATTTGCATGGCGAGGCCACATCACTGATAAGCTACAAGAACAATGAACCTGGTCTGTGAAAGTTATGTAAAAGTGCAAATTACTAAAAACACTGTTCTACTTCATTACAATGGAATGCATTACTATAGGAGTAACCAGAAATACGGGGTTGAGGCTCATAACCGTCAAATAGTAGAAATATTAAACATAATAATGGTTATGTTTGTCATCAGTGGTGGCGATTGGGTTCCAAAATGGGGGGGGGGCAAAGGCAGTACATTTCCCTTTGTACATAAGGTTTAGCATAGTGCGGGGGCAAATGTGGCAAAAAGTGGGGGTGCAACTGCCTCCCTCTCCACCACTGATTGTCATTATAGAACACCTATAAGCTAATAAAGTAAAGGAGTTTTATTCCTGTAATAATGTTATTACATCCTTCCTTCGAGGGGCTGTTGCATTCAGTCCACCAGGTGAGCGAATATGCAGCACAACATTTTTTCACCACATTTCAATACAGTTATTATACTGATATGCATAGTACTATATTTTGTTATTTACATTCACACGCCTTGTTAAAGAAAATAATTTAAGTTAGGGGTAAATTTTGGTCATAAAGTTTATGTTGTGTGACCTCTTACATAAAAGAAATCTATTTTTTGTAGAATCATTTGTTCTTTGGTTTAAATGGTAAAATATGGTTCTTGCATTTACACAACTCTTCCATCTCGTACATTTTTTTAACTTTGTTTTTCTTTTGGAATCATGGGCATCGGAAATTGTCCCGATTTATATAATAATAATAAAAATTGGAATAAAATTTGTTTATTTTATTAATTTATGATATTTATCATTGTATAATAACAACTTTATTTTTTATTAATTTTTATTAATGTTATTACTTCCACTATTCAAGTTTTATCATTGTCCTGAGTTTATGCATAAAATTCTGGCAACACCCTTGGTTGGAATAATGCTTAATTGAAATTAGTGTGTTATTATTATTAACAATAAAAACTTACTTTCTGTTTATTGTAACTTGAAATGAACTATGCCAACTTCTAGGAGCTGGTCAATGGATCAGTTCGAAACCCCCACCCGTCGTGACGATCATATGCATTACATACATTTATTTTCAGCTACGCAGAAAAAAATAAACTCTGGTTTGTACTGTTCTGCAAGAAGACACTGGGCCTCCCCCATGGTGCAGTGGTAGCGTCATTGCCTTGTAATCAAGGGGTTCCGGGTTCGATACCCGGTGGAGGCACAAGTGGTTCGGATCCCACTTTAAACTGTAGGTCCAGTCCCAATTAGCCTTACTGTGCATAAAGTGGACTTAAAACAGCAACTCAAGCAAGAAGACACTGTAACATTTTTCTCTAGGTAAACTTATTGCACTGTAGCAATACCACCACTACTACTAATAATAATAACTGAAGATTAGGAATGATTGCTACTCAGAAAAGTCTTGCAACAGAATAATATTGATTGATTTTGAATATTGTGTCGATAATCGTAGTAAAAGTAAAACATTCGAAATTTCCCTTGGAAATCTTAACTCGCTGCTTTCGCTCCTCTCATTTCTGCAAAACATTAAACTACCATGAATGCATGTACACATGTTAGATTACCGGAATTGGATTTCGTATATCTTTCATCTGTTCTTAATAGAAACATTAATTATGAAAATCACAGAGAATCTTTTGTGTTCTGTTCAGCATTACAAGCACGAGGAGCAGTGCCTTCTTGCAGAGTGTGAAGCAGACGACCTGCTTTCACTGCCGAATGAGAACGTCATAACTGCAATATCCAATCAGAGCCAGTTTTGATTTTCGTGATGTATATCATCAATCTGGTACAACTTCTAAGGTCAAATTTTAGCAACCTATGTCGGATTAACACAAACTATTTTGCACAACGTTCATATAAAATGAATGGCATGCAGTGATTTAAAATCATATTTTAGGTTAGAGTGGAAATATCCATTGTGGTGGTTGGATGTTGTTGAGATAGGAGAATGGAAGAAAGAAAAACTGAAACACTTTTTGACTATTTCAAGAAGAAATCCAAAAATGTGAGTAGTAACTTGGTTTGCAAACTCTTATATAAAACTTAGTTCGCTTATTGGATCTCATCAACCTATTAATTATAAACTTTATTATTATTATCATTATCATCACATGTAAAACACTTGGCTTGGATCCATCCTGAAATACAGCGTGTCCACAAAAACACTCCTCGATTTTATTTGGTTATAAAATGAAAACTGAGGAATATTGTGTTCATTTTTTGGGTAAACGTGTAAAAACTCATAAAGTTTCATGTGATAGAATTTCATTACAGACACTCAATGTGTGCCCCACCTGTTACACGGCAAACATCTAGGCGATAATCGAGCTCATTCCAGACTCTGGAAAGCATATCGGGCGTGATTGTGTTTACAGCTTCTGTGATTCTGTCCTGCAGAATTTCAATGGATGCAGGTAGGGGAGGTACGAACACTATGTCTTTGATATACCCCCACAAGAAAAAATCGCAAACCTAGGAGGCCAGGGAAGAAACACCTGATCATGGCGTCCAGCATGACCTATCCATCTGATTGGCACGACCTCATTGAGAAAGTTACGGACGTTACGATGCCAGTGCGGTGGTGCCCCATCTTGTTGGAAAAGGTAGTCACCTACCTCAGTAAGTTGAGGCATCAACCAGTTTGGTAACACATCCAAGTAACTGTCGCTGGACACAGTTTCGCCTTCAAAGAAAAAAGACCATAAACTCTCTGTTCAGATATGGCACAAAACACATTACACTTAGGAGAATCACGTTGTATCTCCAGCGTGGCGTGGGGATTCTCCAATCCCCATATCCACACATTGTGTCTGTTTACCTTACCATGCAGGTGGAAGGGTGTTTCATCACTGAAAATGATCTTCGACAGAAGATTGTCATCATTTTCCATTAACTGCTGGAGATCTGAACAGAACTGCTGTCGCTTTGGACGGTCTTCATTTTTTAACTTCTTGACCAGTTGCAGTTTATATGGCTGAAAGTGCAAGCGTTTTCGTAACACCTTGCTAATCGTACTTTTTGGGATTTGTAGTTCAATACTCGCTCTGCGCACTGACTTTTTGGGGCTCCGAACAAAGGTTTCCCTCATACTCTCAACAACTTGCTGTGGGACTGTCGGTCGGCCAGAGTGCCCTTTCCGTTTGTCACAGATGCACCCTTCTTCGACCACTTCAAAATGGACTTGTTCGAAGGTGGTTCCACACCAAATTTACGCCTGAACGAACGTTGAACACAGACGACACTCTTTGTTGTGTGTAATTCTAACACACACCAACTTCGTTGCTGTTTTGAAAGCGCCATCTTGAATTTACTGCCCTCTAGCGGAAAAATGGGTCAATTTCACAACCTGTTGGGAATAAACAAAAAATATTTTGAGTTACTACACCTTCTGACATCATACTTACAAACATATTGCAAAACGTTTTCATTTTATAACCAAATAAAATCGAGGAGTGTTTTTGTGGACACGCTGTATAGTTCTCTATACAGTACGTACCTGTGATGGGGATATATAACTAATAGTTTCACACCTGCAAACGGCCTAATCCTGTCTCTATCTCAGAGAACTAAAGTCTTTTGTGGAAATACCAGTATGACAACAATTTGGTGGAGCATTAATTATCCAACTAGGACGGTAAAATCAATATATGATATATATATATATATTAGGGGGTATCGAAAAAAGCAAATTTTTTATGATGCTTTTGCGGTAGAGCGGAAAAGTTGCCTCTATACATAAGTAACTTCTGTTCAAAATTTCACCACCCTAGGATAATGTCTTCTGTTCTGGCAAGGGACGTGAAATTTCAAAAATTTAGTAAAATCGGCAATTTTTTTTTTATTTTTGAATTTTTTTCAAATTTTACAGCACTTTGCGGTAGTGTGCAAAAGTTGCACCTATGTATGGTTAATTACAGTGCAAAATTTGGCGCCCCACGTACAATATGTTCTGTTCTGGCAAGGGGCCTGAAATTACCCAAAAATCGACAAATACACTGTTTTTTCATTATTTAACTAACATTTATTAAACATAAACCAGAATTGTCATACACTCGCATACTATTAGATATAAGAATTAAGAAATAAGTATTCAAAATTAAAAGTACGAAAATGTGTGTTTTGTAGGTAATAATAATGTAAAATATGTGTCTTTAGGTTTTGTACTGTCTCTTGCACCTAAATTCAGGCATGGCCTTTCTCGATTTCAGAGTGCAGCGAATAAATCCATCCCGTTTTTTATGACCACACACTTTCTTTGAGGCCTCCGTAACCAATTTTACTGTTCTTTCCACAGCTTGTGTGTGGCATGGGAACTTTGTAAAAGTCCAGTCAATTGGTATTGGTTCTTTCAGCATACTTTTCAAATCTTCTGTAGTCACATCATCGAGTATTGGTGGTGGAGTTACTTCGCTGGACGACCAGTCAATTAGTTCGATATAGTCGTTTGCTTCGAAGTTTATGTTTGGAATATCGAACTTTCTAATCCCAACGTGTCCAACCGTCTCACATGATTCTCGTGCTTTTATGACTCTTCGAATGCCAAGGGCTCTGATATGTGTTCTCTTATCAGTCAGCATCGCGAACAGAATGTTTTCTGGAGATGCGAAGTAAGCATTCCGAGAAATCACTGGGTCGATGACGTTGCGGTTAACTTGATCCAAGTATCTGGATGACTGAATGAAATGGTAAAGATGCCGAGCTCCATCCTTAATTGAATGATGGATTTTGATGCGGAACCAAGATGGCACATACACCCTGATAACGAACTTTACTATGGTACGTAAGTTGTCTTATGGTTCCGTGGTGGAAACATACAGTCTTAATATCCTGTTGGCTGTTGTCAACCACGGGACATGTTTAGGGGACCTGGATCGCGCTTAGCAAGACCTGGAGGACACATGCCTGAGCTAACGGCGAGAGCAATATCCCTCAGATACTTCTGGTCCTTACTCAAAGTGGATATATCATCTGATGGCAAGGTGCAGTTAACTGGCTCAAATGTTACCACTGGAAGCAGCTCACACGCCTTCAAAGATTTTCCAATGCAACCATTGTAGGAATTGTGTCCGGAGGTGGGACCATCGAGGGACTCGAACAAGTGGCGGAGAGGCAATTCGTTGAAATGTAGTTGACAAACAGCCCATTGCACAGCTATCCCGATCTTCAGTTGAAGACGACGCAGTACCCCATTGTGAACTCCAGTATTTACGACCGTTCCATCACACCCTAGAACAAGAATATGGTTTAAACCTCCGGGCACTTCTGCTGTGATATAGTCGTAAATACTTTCAGCAATGGCCAGACTTGATCCTGAAGCTGGTGTAACATGACCAACGTAGCTAGATCCTGGTTGTTTCACCAAGGAATAGTGTTCCTCTACAATTGTTCTTTGGTAGTATTTATCATCCTCCTTTTCTGTTGACAATGTTTTGTCACGTCGGCCATCGAAGTAAAGACCTATTAAATGATCATTGTCAATGTCCGAACTCTCACTCTGAAATCGAGAAAGGCCATGCCTGAATTTAGGTGCAAGAGACAGTACAAAACCTAAAGACACATATTTTACATTATTATTACCTACAAAACACACATTTTCGTACTTTTAATTTTGAATACTTATTTCTTAATTCTTATATCTAATAGTATGCGAGTGTATGACAATTCTGGTTTATGTTTAATAAATGTTAGTTAAATAATGAAAAAACAGTGTATTTGTCGATTTTTGGGTAATTTCAGGCTCCTTGCCAGAACAGAACATATTGTCCGTGGGGCGCCAAATTTTGCACTGTAATTAACCATACATAGGTGCAACTTTCGCACACTACCGCAAAGTGCTGTGAAATTTGAAAAAAAATTCAAAAATAAAAAAATAATTGCAGATTTTACTAATTTTTTTAAATTTCACGTCCCTTGCCAGAACAGAAGACATTATCCTAGGGTGGTGAAATTTTGAACAGAAGTTACTTATGTATAGAGGCAACTTTTCCGCTCTACCGCAAAAGCATCATAAAAAATTGATATTCTCATTTAGTTCTGGAAAAGTCTGTAAATGATATGCTATAGATCAGTACCCATGATGCAGAGTTAGGGCAACTATTCAGGAGGGTATTTTTATAATTTAGGCCCCTAGTCTATTCTTTTTTTTTGGCCCTGCCGACATTATTATCATCATTACTTTCATTATTTGCATGCTCTGTATTAAAAACACTTCTAAACTTTAAAATGTACACACATCTGAGAAAAAAAAATGACGAGTCGAAATGCAGTACTGCAAAAAGAAGTTATTTAAAAACTAGAAACCCTTCCCTCTATCTTTTTTCATTTAAAAGGAAGTAAAAGGACTTGATATGTTAATTTACTTTGCAATTATTACAAATTTAAGGAATTTCAATAATCACTTCTGCATCTAGCGACCCTTAGGCTATAGCCAGTGACGTCGATATTTGGGGTAGCAATCAGTGGGGTGCCCAAGGGGGGTTGGTGTGGTTCATAGCCCCCCCCCCTTTTATCGCTCAGTATTTCTAAGAAAAATGTCAAAGACAAGAAAAGATTGTAAAATAAGGAATGACGTAACTCCCATCCCCTTTCGAGAATCAAAAACAATTTGATTTGACTATTAAGCCAGAGATCCCAGGTTCGAATCCCAGCTTGGCCGTGGGTGTACTTTGTGTTTGTCCCTTCATCAATTTTATCATATCATCTTCACGGTTAGTCAAAAGTGGCAGGAAAGCGAAGGAAAATAAACCAAATCAATCAATGATTTGCTTTGATTTTTGTTACTTAGCATCAATTTTTGTCTCATTTGGTTAATTGTGAAGATGGTACGATAAAATTAATGAAGGAACAAAGACAAAGAACACTCATGCCCAGGTTGGAGTTAGAAGCCAGAACTCCTGGTTTCGTAGCATGCTGTGATAACCACCCTGCCATGGTTGGTTGATTTGGTGTTTTAAGTACACATTATGCACAGAAACCCTAATCGGTACTGAATCTACAGTGTAAAATGGAATCTGAATCATTATGTGGCTCCACCAGGTGCCGATCCAGGACCACTTGCACTCCCTCTCCCCCACGGAGGTTGGCCAATAACGAAGAAGGAAGGAAAGCACTAACCATTCGGATACGTAGATATTGGTAATGCAAACTGCATTTTTCCTCAGTGGTAATTTTCAATTGGATTTTTGAAACACCATCTTTGTGTATGATTAACGTTTTTTTAAAAATATTACATTGCTTGATTTCCTTAATTTTTCCACCCCACAATCTCGTTACTGAAGAATACGGGCTTGAACCCTGACCTGTGCATGTGTGTTTCTATGTAACCACTCTTCACCCGTTTAATTTAATTGACATTCATCGTCATGGCAGAAGTTAGTTAAAGTGATGGAAGAGCAACACTAAAAGCAAATTAAAAAATAATTTCCTCCCAGCGCATCGGCAGGGCACTGTGAAACCAGGAGTCCAGGGTTCTCTGTTTGATTGCCCTCATGACTTCCATAAGTTCATTAGCTACTTACCGCGATTAAATCTATATGGTTAGAAAAAGTGGCAGGGAGGTGGCAAAAACTCAATATATAAAAGGGGATAAACTATACACACCTTTCTGTAGTTTCTTCAATAATATTCATTTGGCTTTTTGAGTTCTGGCATAGATTTTTCATTCCCCGTTATTTCATAATTCACTGCAGAGTACAACACACAGGAACAATAATGTGCACTCGTCACAGGTTCGAATCCCAGCCTGGATTGTTCTTTGTGAGGTCCCTACATAAATTCTACCATATATCACTCTCATCTTCATTTTTGTGATAACCAAATGTATCAGAAAAGCGAAGTAAAGTAAACCAAACCAACGATAAGAACACGTATTTATCGACTGTTTAGCTTACCCAATTGTTTTCATTGGAGGCCAAGAGAATAGTATACTTATATAAAACACTGCTGAAACGAGAGAGAGAGAGAGAGAGCGTGAGCAGATATTTTGTTATTTAACCATTATATATTCCATATTCGAAAAAAGAAATAGAAAGAAAGCATAACATTTTTGTCTGCACATAAAACAGTGTCTTTTCATAAATAATAAAACTACATTCCATATTATACATACACATTGTACAACATGTAAAAAGTTGTGGTGTAAGTACAGAGAACATAAGTACTGTACAAATCGCCCCAAGTTCTTTAGAGGATTTACAATGGAATGGAGGGGAAACCAATCCCCTATCGGTTCCTATAGGAGATAGACTGGAGCACTTGAAACCGCGACCTTTCAACCATTACAGCGGGGACAAGGGTGGTAGAGGCAGAAATCTTCCCTTTCCCTTCCATCGGTTGTGTCTACCTGGAACTGGTGAGGTGGAGGAAAAGCCAGCTAGAGTAGCCTTCTAGCTTGGTCACAGATCCTGAGAAGCGTGTGAAAAACTGTTGCTTCAACAAGAGAATAAATATTGTGATTTGATAATAATTAGAGACGTGAGATTGATTGATGTATCTCTGCTAGACTAGCTACTCCTCAGTGCATGTCTCTGGCTATAGCCTAGTAGCAAATACCCACTGCTTCTATTTAAGAAAACAGAAAGACTAGTGTGCTTGCTTTTATGCTATATTTTTCTTGTTAGTTTGTTCATTCCATCGCCTCAAGAACTATTTACGAAGTACGATGACTCAAAAGCATCTTAACTTTGTGGCACTGTGTAAAGTACATAAGGAGAAACTGGATAATATTAATACTATATGGACCATGAAATATTTCATTGAATGTTGTTTCCTTTCGTAAAAGTTGAATAGAAATTAAAAATATTTTGTTTTGCAAAATGCTACTGCTTTGTTTAATCAGTGTTAGTAAAATTTTACTCACACGTTATGCCTGTAAACATGTGTGTGCTACTTCATACTGCATTACTGTGGGTAGTGCCACTTGTACAATGCGTAACCAATGCATATGTACCGTGCGTCCATTTCGATCTGCAGCCGAGAGATCGGGAGAAACGTGGCGGTCAGCGCTGACGGAGGTGCCGACATTTGCGGCCTGTAATGCCCGCATATTTTTATGGACATATGCAGACATTTATATAAATATTGCAAAACTAGCACTAACCTGTGTTATAAGAGTTGTTCAAAGTGATATCCACCTACACGCCTGGGAATTTCTGTACAAATTGCCTACACACGTCTCGACACGAGTCTGTTTTCACGTAAGTGTCATACATAAAAATTCTTTGTTCTAACGTGAACCTTGCGGCTGGCATTCCAATCGTCTGACTGACACAACACACATACACACTGCAATAACACAAACAAGTAACGGCAAGTAACCAAGAATAACACTCTTACGCACAGTACGAAATTAACACGCTCTTGGTTTACATCTGCCTGCCACTATATTCACAGCTCTGTAGTCGCGAAGGAACAAAAAACTTGAGCTAGGAGATTTCGGATTGCAAGGAAGCTCACGAACACCATTAGCTTTTAACGGTTCGTCTGCAGCGTAATCTTGATACAGTGTTGCACATTCGAAACCTCCAAACGATCCCCATCGACACAAAACTCTTTCAAGGATATAAACTTAAGCAGGACGTTACTGGTCAAAACTATGATTAAAATGTTTTACAGAGTATTATCTGTGGCTCTTAATATAATTTCTAAAGCGTATTTATTTGTGTATATAAGGGTGGAACTTGGAAGAATTACAGAAGAACTTTTGCGTGTTATAACACAGGTTAGTGCTCGTTTTGCAAGATGTCCACAAAAATAAGTGGGCATTACAGGCCTCAAATGTCGGCATCTCCGTCGGCGCCGCCCGCCACGTTTCTCCCGATCTCTCGGCTGCAGATCGAAATGGACGCACTGTATGTGTGAGCAACTGAGCATGTGCGAATATATTAAACTCCCATAAAGGATTGTGGGAAGAAGTATAGCATACAAACAGTTTATGATAATCAAATTCTCAATCAAAAGCTGCAGATAAAATATTATGTTACATAATTTGAATGTGTAGCTCATAAAGTTCAATGTACAGGGTGTTTCAATAAAATTGTAACCAGACAAGGTGTTTTGGATAAACACCCTGTACCTTGATAGGTATATTATTGTCGTTAGAGCTAGTAATTGTAATTTACAAAGTTTCTAAGGTTAAGTCAAGTGTGTATATTCATAGGTCCGTACTACGGATTCTTGATTTAATAGAATAGGTCTTTACGCTTTGGTTAGCTTTCAGGGTTGGCATTTTGTCCAGGCTGGGTTTTTCAGATAAAACCCAATTAAACCTGGGCAAAACTGGGTGTTATTGGGGTTTTTCAGGTTATGTTTGAAAATATATATTTTAAAAATGAAATACATTTTCCCCCTTGTAGTAATGCATCATAACATTCAATTTGTATAGCTTTGTACCATGGCTCAGTTATCTTTGGTGCAGGCAAACGAAAACAAGTCTGCGCAAGTAGTGATGCGAGATGGCTCCACCAATGAAGTCGTGAGAGGGAACTGGATTGCTGGTGAGGTTAAACGACTGAAGTTACCAGCCTTCACAGCAGCATGTACTGCTTCACTCTGACACTCAATTTCCTCCCCTTCTCTGATGCTATGCGCGGCCTTGCCACAGAGATAGTTGCGACAGGATATGGTTGACTGAATCAAAAACTATTAAAATTTCTGTTCTAAAATATTTTGTCCAATAGTTTTGATTCTACTCTTCCTGGATGGTGAAATAGTTAATACTGTTGATTTGTGACCAATTTTCAGGATTGCATTCCCTGATGCATCCCTGGTGCATCCAACAATCAGACTCAGGCCCGTAGCTAGAGGGGGGCAACTGCCCCCCCCTCCCTGTGAAATATACAGAACACCTGATATTCTCACTAATCTTTACAATTATATCCTGTATTACTCTAGCAACATAACAAAGACACTTATTGATTTTGTGATGTAATGAGGTGTGTGGGATTCCAAATAATGTCGTACTAGGATTGGAAAGGGGGGGGGGATCCTTTACTGATTCAGACTTTGGGAAATTATTTCGTAATTTTCAGTATCTAGAACAGTTATGACATTTTGAGAAGTCTTATATTAAAGTTGGCTAATGTATTTGGATGTTTTCCTTGGATGTGTTGCTATGAAGTTTGAACTACTTAATTTTTGGTTTCCCAAGTCTACCATTTGGTAATAGTGATTCATGCAGTAGAGAGGGGGAATGGATATTTAATTTTTGTTGCTTAGCTTTGCTTTTCTGCCACTTCTAGCTAATCGCGACAATCAGTGATGACATGAATTTGATGAAGAGGAACTCTCAAACAGTGCTGCAATCACAGGGGGAGGGCATTGTCCCCCCAACTTTGAAAGAAAGTCCATTCTAGGGGGGCAAACATTTAATTAAAAAAAAAGACTAGCAGAATCTAAGAATAGTAGGAAAAATGGATACTCAAAATGGAATTAGTTTTTTCTTCCAGACGGCCAAGGGAACTTGCGGGGGGGGGGGCAGAGGGTGAATTGCCCCCATTGATTTCAAATTTTCGTAAAATTTTCTTGCTCGCTTCGCTCACATTGTCTGCTATTATTATAGTCCAAGTTCAGAGCCATAGCTATGGGGCAAAGCAGTCTAAATGAAATAAAATATGTGGTAAAGAAAATGCCATGGTGCTGTGTGAAATTTTTTGCACCCTATTAAGTTTTCAGTTTGAAAAATTTGGATCTAAACAATTTTCTTGCTCGCATCGATCCCAATATGATTGTTTTCTGTAATGCATTCTAAATTCCCCGAGAGAGAAGTAAGACCAAATATGTAGCTACTTCAGACTGTTGCGGTTAAAAAGGTTTCTCTCACATGCACGAATAATCCTTTTGAGGAAAAGACACAAAATTTGTATTATTTTTACTGTTGATTTGTTATGAGGCAGATGAATTGATTATGTAATGTATTTAATGTATTCGCATTAATAAATATATTAACGAAACTTTGAATGCATACACAATTTAGCGTTAACATGTTGCATACTTATGTATTTTCTTATTTTACGTCCTTCCATGTTTATGGAAAAATATAAATATGCTGACCAAGGCAGTAATTTATTTTATTAAAAACATAAACTAAACGTAACGTTTCAACCTTCTAGCAAGGTCTTCATCAGACTCTGTATCAAGTACAAAAGAATAAAATAAATTACTGCCTTGGTCAGCATATTTATATTTTTTCATAATCATGGAAACAAGGCTTAATGGTGTTACCTTCCATGTTGCATAAATAAAATATATGTTGTACATGAAAGTAATACATGTCATATGTACAAATAGAATTATGTTCATCATGCATTTTGTGTCTTTCAAAAATACAGTTGTGTGCTTATTTTCCAGTATTAGCTAATGTGAAATTGAACGTGTTGGAAAAATATTTTCAAATCATTTGTTCCATGACAAATGCTTTAGCACAGACTTCTAACCCCTTCTTGCATAATTTTTAATAATGTCTTTGATGCTACTATTATTACTACCACTACCACCACTATATTACAATTATTATTATTTGCACGTTTGTCCTGGTACTGGCCCTCCTCCAGACAAAAATTCGTGCTTGCACCCACTGGCGTACGCAGGATTTTTATTCTGTAGGGACTGGAATTGTATAGGTGGATGCTTTCAGTGGCGCAAACTTATGGGGATCCTTGGGAACATAGCGCACCTAATAATTTGTCATGTTATTGTTTTATATTTTCATATTAAAATCAATAAATAATATTTTTAAAATAGCAAGTATGTTGCATATTAATATCATAATACATGGAAGGGAGAATTTGAGATTTTTTAAACTTATAAGAACCCAATGTTTTTCAAAATTTGCATCCCTGACTGCTTTCTAGTGGGCGGCATACACGATAAGATATATCGTATATTTACAACTTTCCTTATGGTGCTTTTACTTAAAATGTCGATTTTTCAAAATTTCGGAGGGGACTGTAGCGTACGCTAGTGGTGCCTCTGCTCACAAAGAACACTCATGCCCAGGCTCGAAACTGGGACCCTTGGCTTCGTAGTGTGTTGTGTAACCATCCCACCATAGAGGTCGGCTGGTGGAAGATGTAGGACAGCTTAGTTTGTCAAATTATTATCAAACATGATGAAAATGTGATAGTGTTTCACATTTATTATTTTGGTTAATGTGCGTACAAATCTTGCATGCTGGAAACTAGAGGGAAACATTATGAAGCACGATTTATAAAGGACTCCCTTAATCAGCTCTGCATAGAGGCTCAAAGCTGTTGGTACATATTAATCGTCTATTAACATTATCAACCTGTAAATATCAAGTAGATACAGTCCCAACTAGACTTTATCTTTGTATTCTTTGGCAGCCCGGAAAGGTCATTATCGAAATACTGTTATTTGATAAAGCTGGAACTTTTTTTTTGTTCGTTGAAGTTTCAAGATGATATCCCTTTCCTGTTACTTATAGCCTTAACTATATCTTCCAATATGACACAATATGTTAAAAATTTGCCCCTTCCCCTACTAAGAATTCCTGGCTACGGGCCTGATCAGACTATGGTGGTGGCAGGTAGGGGGAGGGTAAAATATGTTATAACCAGTGCTTTTTCCCCCGGCAGTCAACAACGGTAATCCACAGTAGCACCTTATTGATTTTGATTTGAATGTTGATTTGGTGTTTTAGCTCTACTTTGTGCACAGTAAAGCTAATTGGGACTGGACCTAAAGTTTAAGGTAGGATCCGAACCACTATGTGCCTCCACTGGGTATCAAATCTGGGATCCCTTGATTACAAGGCAACGATGCTACCACTGCACCATCAGGGAGGCCCCATTTGGCACCTTTTTGTAGGTGAGGACTAATAATATTTTATTTTAACAAGAGAAATTCCTACAATGCCAGAAGTCCTGGGTTCGAATCCCAGCCTAGGCATGACTATTCTTTGTATGTCCCTTCATGAATTTCATCATATCATAACTCATTCTTATCTTTGCGATTAGCCAAATTTGGCAGAAAATAGTATTAAAATAAACCAACAAGAGAAATGCGTGTGTGTACTTGGATTTATCATCATTTATGAAGATAACAGAATTTTGTTATGATGAACACAGTAACATAACAAATCAACTTGAATAGTGCCAAAAACATTCTTTCCAGAAAAAAAGCAGTAGCTGTAACATTTTTACAGTGAGACTGAATTTAATCAGTCAGGTTTGTTACTTTCTTCCTTCTGCAACAATACTCAAATTTCTGCCAATTATAACACCATTAAGCCTTGTTTCCATGATATGAAAAACTCAATATGCTGACCAAGCCAGAAATTTACTTTATTTTAAAACATAAACTAAACGTAACGTTTCAACCTTCTAGCAAGGTCTTATTCAGACTCTGTACCAAGTACAAATTTGTACAGAGTCTGAAGAAGACCTGGCTATATGGTTGAAACGTTATGTTTTAAAATAAAATAAACTTCTGCCTTGGTCAGCATATTGAGTTTTTCAAATTTACGTATGTTAAAGTTTTGTTTTTTACGATGCAGCACATTTTTTAGTAAATACTGTTTGTGAATATTCCATTCTGAACTTCAGTTTATGAAACAAATTATTTTGTGAATGCAGTGTTGTGCCTAATTTGGAATGAATTATGCTATAAAGAGATTTTTTACCTCATTTATTTCATTTCCTTACAAGCTGCCATAGACTATTAAATAATCCAAAAATACTATGCAACAATGTTTTAAATCTGCTTCAATACAGTTTGTTCACAGTTGTTTTTTCCCATAATTTTTCTGGATGTTTCAAGCAAGCATAAATACCTCCTCCATGCATTAACCATGCCAAATTACAAGTTTGCCAAATTTAATTGTCTGGCTGATTTCGTCATTATATATCCTTCAAAATATCTAGCTGATACGAAATTCGCAATTCTTACGGTAAAAACATTTGTAACCCCAAATTTGGTGCCAATGCTCCCTAAAAATGCACTATATTTCAAAACATTTATTGTCAAACTATAGCTTAAGTGACACCCCAAAATTCTTAAAAGAGTTTCCTTCGTTAATCTCCAAAAATGTAGTTTAGGTATTTGAAAGTGTCATCAGAATTTGGAATCTACTTCAGCATATGAAAAATCCATTTGTCATCTACAATCTTGAAATGTTTTGAACAAATGTAAATGCAAAACAAAGTCACTGCTAAGGTGTATCTAGTTGCGGTTAATTTAAGCAAAAAACCTCTAAATTTTCTGCAGTTATCATGGTCCCAAAATTTGTGACTTACTCCCACCCGTTGTAAAACACACTACATTACAGAGTTCTTATCTAAAACTAAAAACTCAGGTGATGCCATAACATTGCTGAGACCTGTTTTTCTTAATCTACGAAAATGTAACCTAGTCAAATATGACCTTTTAAACTGGTCTGTCATCTACTATCTTTAAACATGGTGACCAATTCTTCTCAAACGTGAGACCAATCCATCAAGATATCTTGCAATTATATAAATTGCAACTCAAAAGCTTTGCATTTATGGTGGTTATCATAAACACAACGTTTGTGATTTTACCACCACTCCTTTCCTAATCCATGAAATATTATTTTAAAAGCTTTACTGCAAAATTGCGAACCAATGAAATATTGCATTCTAGACAGTTTTGAAAGAAAGAAAGAACAATGTAGAGCATAGAATAGAGCCTGCAACATTGGGAAAATCAGTTTTTCATCCACCATCTTGAAACACATTTTCTAGCTGCAGAAATAATTTCACCTAAATGATTCTAAATTTGCAGCTGTTATTAAGGCCACTAAATAGATGGTTTATCCCTGTCTGACCATCCACTCTAACTCATACATCATATTTTGATAATTCTACTGCCAAATTATAGTGCAAGTACATAATGCTCTTGTAAGTTTCATACACAAAGCTCAAAACAGTAGTCTATTCAAAGGTTTGAAAATGTCAAAAATGAACAAAGTGTATGAAACATGTCTATGAAAGTATACATGTACACTGAATTTACTTGAGTACCCTACAACCTTTATATATATAAAAAAAAAACAACTGAAATTATGGAAGATCATGAAGAAACATGCATGACTTACATGGGTATAGAACTCCTAACCAGACATAAATAGCATTATATCAAATAACGCGTCTGATCCATGCTAAAGGTCCCGGGTTTGGTCCCTGGCTGTTTCAAATCCGGGAAATTTTCTAACGTTGGTAGCGGCCCCGGTGCCCACCCAGCGTCGAATAAAATGGGTGCCTGGTGGAAACCCTGGGGGGTAAAGGCGGTCAGGGGTGTGATGCTGATCACATCACCCCCACTCCCTATATGCCTTCATGGCGTGTGCTAAGCATAGGGGAGCACTTTACTTTTTTTTTTTTAGTTGAAACTATCATGTGCCACTATATGGTCCCCTTCCCGAATAAGGAAGTGAGTGATAACCAAAGCGCTACCACATTTGAAAATTATAGCTTTGTTCAGCTATGCTGTATCAATCAATGCAAATATTTTATTTAAAAATGTCTTGATACTTTTTCCTTTTTGTTTCTTGGATATATATTCTTTTTATTTCTGTTAAAAGTCCATTTTTATCATGATTTGGGGAAAATAGCCTGAAAAAAAACACTATGACTTGTACTACATTCATTACTTTCAGTATAATATGCTCTGCTAAACCTTTTCTTTGCAACTTTTTCAAAATTTTTTGACAATCATAGAACCTCACAAGTGTTTAAAGCAATAATTTTCAACATTTTCTGAAAAAGAAAAACACTTTTTGACTGGTTTTTTTCAAGGTGAGTTTTCTGAAGAAAAAAAAAATCCCATGTGGGGAAAACTGGGCCTGGCCCACCCGGGCCAACCCTGCTAGCTTTGGGCCCCCCTAAATGTCTGAAGGAATCAGCACTTATGTTGGGCTCATAAGCATGGGCACCGGCAGAATTACTTGTAAAGGTGTGCGTGCACCCAGTTTATAATCATATTTTTGCTAACATCGACTCTTTAAGATACCCTTTTTTATGCATGCTTAAATAAATTACACATACTTCAAGAGAAGTAAATATGTAATTTTAAAAGACTAATTTACTCTAGTCTAAAATCTAACTAAATATCTGGGTGAGTCAAAAATTATCTACACTTTTCGTTCTACAATTTATTTACACAAAGGTAGGGGTTCAACACATACATAATTTTTCGACATAGTCACCTCCCTTGTCAATGCACTTGGTCTAGCGGTCCACAAGCTTGCGTATTCCTTCCAAGAAGAAGTTTTTCTGTTGGTCGTGGAGCCACTTTTTCTTCCTGCACGTTTAAGTCAGTTGAAAATCGACGACCTCGCAAAGCATCCTTGAGCAGTCCAAACAAATGAATGTCAGAGGGAGGAAGATCTGGGCTGTAGGGAGGGTGTTCCAGTACCTCAAAATTCAACTTGTTGATGGTGTTAACGGTGTGCCGAGCTGTGTGTGGGTGGGCATTGTCATGCAACAACAACACTGTCTTAGACAAGAGACCTCGGCGTTTGTTGGGAATTGCTGGCTTCAGCTTCTTCTCCAACGTTTCACTGTAACTTGTGCTGTTGATCGTAGTCCCCTTTGCCACATAGTCTTCCAGTATAGGCCCTTGTGCGTCCCAAAGGACAGTTAGCAAAACCTTTCCCACCAATGGCTCAGTCTTGAATTTGGTCTTCGCCGGAGATCCCAGGTGTTTCCACTCCATACACTGTCATTTCGATTCTGGCTCATGGTGATGTACCCATGTTTCGTCACCGGTGGCTATCCTACTCAAAAATGTGTCGGCTTCCCTGTTGAAGCAATTGAGTAAGCGTTGGGAGATGCGAACACGTTTGCGCTTGTGTTCTGCAGTAAGCTGTCTTGGTACCCATCGCACACACACTTTACGGAAGCCGAGCTCATGGTAGATGATTTGATAGGCAGAACCATGACTGATGTTTAAAGAAGACGCTACCTCATTCATGATAACTCGCCTATTTGCCAGAACCATCTCTTGAGCTTGCTGAATCTTGTCGTCCATGGTGGAGGTTGACGGGCGTCCTGCTCTCTCTTTGTGCATTACACTCTTCTGGCCACTTTTAAACTTCTCGATCCACGAAAAAAACACTTTTACGTGATAAAGCGTTGTCCCCATATTGTGATAACAGTCTACGATGAATTTCAGCCCCTTTCACACCCTCCGACCAGAGAAATCGGATCACTGCTCTCTCTTCCTCCTTGGTGGATACTTGGAATGGAGCAGCCATGATCCATCTGTAACAGAAGAAAGAGAAATGGAGCAATTAAGATCAAACTTTTATGACATAACCACAAGGGTACAACATTATAACATCCGAGGGCAGAAGGCAATGTGGCCAATGTAAGGAGGGTTATGTTAAAAGTGTAGATAATTTTTGACTTTCCCCTCATACACATGCTGAAATTGAAAATATTTTTTTTTTTTTATGAAGCTAGCTTTGTAATCCAAGCAGTCTCGATAGCAACCTCTCAGCAACCACATACACACACACGAAGGTGGTTGGAAATATCAAGTGACACCTTAAGTCAACATTCATGTGACTACGTGCAACCAAGTTGAATTTATATTGTTAAAACAAAAAGGTTTTTAAGACAGTAAATAATTTTTCTAGCCCTACTTCGCGAACTACCAAATGCCCTCTCAGGACCCACCAGTGGGCCATGCCCCATAGGTTGAGAAACTATGCACTAGGGTGTATGAAACCTGACATCAATTTTTTTTTAGAAAGTCAAAGCCATAAGGTGTCCAGAAGTTTGTGTGATATTTTTTTTAAATATCATGAACTGACAAAGAAAATCTGATTAAATATTTTTTAAAAAAAAATTAAAGTCGTGATTTTAATCCACCCTCTTTGTGATTGTATTTCAGAAGTGGTGCTGGTCTCATGATAATCAAGAAAATATGGCTGCTCTGATGTCTGATACGGGTTTCTCCTCTGTGGAAGTGCTCATTGAGTCTGAGACAGAAAGTGCTGATCCATTAGTTTGTGAACAAACATCTCTGGAGAATGTGTGGCTTCCGGATGAGTCGTGTGTCAACACTGAAACAGAATCATTCGAGGAGCCTCCTGATGTTGATATCTCTGTTGACATCAAACCATCTAATGAGTGCATAGAGGATGCTTCTGTTGACATCAAACCATCTAATCAGTGCATACAAGATGCTTCTCTTGACATCAAACTATCTAGTGAGTACATGAAAGAAATGTCAGTTTGTAAAGTGGAAAGTGTGAATGGTGATAGTTGGATGCACTTTGAAGGCAAAACTCCGGAAGTTCCTGGTGGACAAAATGTTCCTAAAAGTGAAGGATTTTATCCCTGTGATCTTGGACAATTTGTTGAAAAAATGCCAGCTGAAGACAGTGACAATGGTGAATTAATTTTAAGTGAAGATAAGGACATGAAGTATAGTGTAGAGAATCCTGACCAAGTAGAAAGTGAAGTGGCAGAGCCTGGAGAAAGGTAGGTGAAGGAAATTTTAGTACATGGATTGAAAATGAGCATGAGAGCACTAAGGTTCAAGATTGGACCTTATTACTTAAGAGTTATGATTCATGTAATTTCTGTATTGTGCCACCAGTGCTGCAGGGTTACATATAAGATTGTCCATGAGTGTCCACCCCACCATGTCAAATTAGGATGAAATTTGTTATGTGATATTGTTAGATATATATATAAGAACCCATTTTTTTTTTATATTTGGAATATTCACTCTAGTTTGGAATTTATACTCCTTTGAAATTTCCTGCCATTTGATGCCCCCTCTTTTTTGTGGGATCAAGCAATGTATACAGTGGCTTGTCCAGGATTTTCGAAAAGGGGGTGGGGGGAATATATATACTTTTTTGGTTGTCAGCCTGCATTTTGTCATCTTTTCCTGCATCCTAGAGTTGGCGTTTTGCTTTTTTTTATATATAGAAAAAACCCAGGCAAAATTCGTTTTTTTGTTTTTTTCAGTTTATGTTTATAAATATATATATTTTAAAAATGAAATACATTTTTTCCTGATAGTAATATATTGAAAGATTCAATTTGTATTGTTTTAGTTCACTGAATCAAAAACTATTTAATATTTTCTGTTAACATGCTGAAGAATTGACAATCAAGGTCTCTCACCTTGAAATGATTAAACTAAAAACATACATAACCCGTGCTGCAACAGACAATTGAGTGCCCAGGCCTACCTACAGACTGCCGGCCGCACTTCCACCTGATTCTACTCTGAGGTGGGAGATCATCAAACCAGTTACCGGGTGATGTGTGGTCAGCACGACGAACCCCCAGTCGTCGTCATAGATTTTTATGATCGGGTTACGCTACTCGTTCGTAGCTCCCCAATTTTATCATGATGGCGAGTGTTCACCAGTCTCATACACAGGCCAAAATCTCAGGAGAAAAGCTGTTACGTTTCCCCAAGGAGACTCAAACCTGCACACGTCCGATAGCTGGAGCCCAAAGCATGACCGCACAACCACAGTGCGGGACAAATGATTAAATTATCTAAGATATTATATTCTGAAAAATTCTACTCTTGCTGGATGGTGTAACAGTTAATATATCTGATCAGTTCCCAGTGTTGTGCATTGCAATTCTATACTAATACTTGATAGCTGTGGTGGTTTAGTCGACCTTAATGGCAGAGTGGTTGGCACAGCATGCAGTGCAATGCCAGGGGTCCCTGGTTCAGACATGGATGTTTGTGTTTGTTCCAATGAGAATACAGAAAAAATAGAGAAAATTGAGAAAATAGAGAGAAAAAGGGGGGATACTACTGCTTAGGAGGATTACTTTTATTACAAATGTAAAGAAAAAAAGTAGACAGGTTGTCTGACTGCCCATGCAGAAGACCCGGGTTTGAATCTTGGGGTGAGTGATCTAAGGTCAGAATTTTTCCAGTTTTGTCCCTGCATAAAGCAGCTCTGGAACTCACCCACCCTTACATCAATGGATCCTTGGGGAAGGGGGGGTAGAGGCAGCCGGAGTTTGATTCTGATCACATTATCTTCAAAATGACCGAGATGAAGAATATATCTTTCCCTACTCCCATATCCCCTGAATGTGCCTTCATGGCATGGTGCTATATGCATGGGGAACTTTACCTTTACCTACTATACAACATACAGTAGCTGGACACACACTTTTAATTCTGCTTCAATACAGTTTGTTCACAGTTCAAGTTTAAATATCTCCTCGGTGTTTTAACCATGTCAATATTATAATTATTTTCCTGTAGTTTACGGTTATTACAAGCATAAGAAAACAGAACAGGAAAAGAATTCTACAATGCAAGCAATGCGTACATACAAGAAAAACAATATTATAAAGCTGACATATTTAATTGTCTTGACTGATTTCATCCAAATGGAATACTGTATCAATCCTCCAAAATATCTGTTTGCTATGAAACTAACAGTTCCCATTAGTGACCTGTATTTGGATCCCAACATACATATGCACTATATTGTTAAAGAAAATTATTTGTCAAGCGATAGCTTAAGAAATGCCCTAAAATATTTAGGTATCTTTTTTTAATGTCCAAAAATGTAGTTTAGGCAGATATTTGAAAGTGGCATCAGAATCTACCTCAGGATATGAAAAATCATTACCACTTCGATCGGGTGAATACACCTATAACTTATTTATTTCGTACATTTTTACATTGCTACTTACGTATTCTGCATCACGGAACATTCTTTAAGGTGTTATTATGAATTTCTCAAGGAAATAATGTCCATTTTTCGCATTACGACTACTTATTGTTGTTCGTTTTTTCGCTTCCCTAACATACAGTATGGCGCGAGAGTAATGGTTCATCGCACATTGTGCTTGTGTTTCGTTGATGTTCCAACCTTCTTAACTGAAAAATACCTACTTTCGTGTTACTAATTTTGTATTTTTTCCTAGGTTTGAAATTGTGGTTCGTGATCGCATTGCACCACAAACCATTCAATGATACACCCACAAACCATTCACGAATAGCCGTACAAACCATTCTTGCATAGCCCCAAAAATCATTTACGATCGAATAACCATCCATGGGTAGCCCCATAAACCATCCACACACCATCACGGTAAGGTTACGTTAGGTTGCTTACATTAGGCAAACATAGTTAAAAAACGGTGTGGTAGGAAACACTTACAGGGGGTTACATCATCAAACGCACGGGACATCTGGTTCACGTAGAGGAAGGAAATGAAAGCAGCATCAATTGCATGTCGGAGATATATTTTCCTAGAAAAAAAACATGAATTCGAGCTAAAAAAAGATAGAAAACACATTCACGAACTTCCACAACTCTGCAGAAAGTGATTTCCGTAAGTAGTTTTTTCTGTAAAAATGAAGAAATCCGTATTCACTACATCGAAGTGTTACCGAAAAATCTATTTTTCATCCACCATCTTGAAATACTTTCAACAAATGCAAATGCTAAATAAAATCATTCCTTGGGTGTATCTATTTGCAACATGAATTTAAGCTTAAAACTGTCCTAACGTAGCTGAGACTTGTTTTCTTAATCTACGAAAATCTATTTTCAAATATTTGCATAATTTCAAACTCTCGCAAGTCATGTTAAATCAGTCTGTCGTCCACCATCTTTAAACATTGTGACAATTTTTTGTCAAACATGACACCAATCCTTTAAGTTATCTTGTAACTCTAAAAATTGCAACTCAAAAACTTTACATTTATGCATTATACATGTCTGCAAAATTGCAGACCGAGGAATTATCTACAATGACTGGGTTTAGTTTCTTATACTCTGAATATCACTGTAGACACTTTTGGGGAAAAAGAGAACATGGTATAGATTGTGCATGCAACATGAGGAAAATCAGTTTTTCATTCACCATCTTGAAACACATTGTTCAATTTCACTGTCAAGTTTTCTAGGTGCAGAAACATGTTATCATGGTCACTAAATAGATGACTTGTCATTCTTTGCCCATCCACCCCACCCATGCTCCTCCTAAGTCATGCATTATGTTTTGATACTTTTATTGTGAATTTTCAGTGCCAGTAATGTCAGAATGTCCCTGAAAGTTTTATGCACAAACCTCGAAATTGTAGTCTGTAAAAAGGTTTGAAAATGTCAAAAATGGTCAAAATAAGAAAGTATACGTATGCATTGTATACCCCCTATATTTAAGATAAAAGGAAATCGTGGTAGATTATGAGTAGAGCCCGGAAGTTCAGGCATTTATTTTCGTTAAAATAGGCAGGCAAAAAGGCATTTATAATGTGGAAAATAGGAACTAGAAATGAGAAAAAAAGGCAAAATAAACTGAAAAAAAGGCACATTTGGAAGTCGCTTACTTTTATCTATAATTTCTGGCAACATGTTAAAATCTACATTGGGAAGAGCATTTCAATTTTCTCCGTCTTGATTGCACATAACTACAAGGTGTTTTTTAAAGTTCTCAACATTAATTGATAGTCGTCTGTCAGAGAGAATGTTTTTCATAATAGAAAATGATCTTTCTACTTCGACAGAAGTTATTGGAGCATACATAAAACAAGCTAATGTAGCTGGACTCATTTTGGTAACAGCATTTTCACCTTTGAGAATATCACAAATTGTTTAAATTGTTTCAAGTCCTCATTTGCACTCACTACCCGTTTGCATTTTTGCACTTTTCCGCAACAGCTGACCCCTTTTCTCCTGGCACTTCCATCATCTGCTGCATAGATTCCTCGTAGATTTTCACGGATGCTATAATTGTAATTGTCTCTGGCAATGCACCATAATGTGCAAAAATAAACTTGAATATCACAGGAGATTTTTCACTTCACAAATTGAAGCCGCTTCATTTTCTGGAAGAGCATCGATCACCTCACTGATTTTTTCAAGGTTGTTAGCATAATATATAGCTGCTGATATCCAGGCTCCCCATCTTGTCAAGACTGGTTGCGGAGGTAAACTATGCTCAGATGCAACTTCCTTAAATTTTCGGGTTCGAGAGGTAGATTTCAGAAATATCTTCTTTGTGTTCGAAATCAACCTGTCCACTTCAGCAGTCAATCATGCACAAGGAAATGTTAACCGAAAGGCAATATCCTAACTGAGCATGAAATACATTTTTCTCACACTTTTCTCCTTCAGCAATGTTGAAACATGCATGAGTTCAATATTACTTAAATAAGGTGAAAATTATTCACATAATAAACGGAAGAAAAATAAATGCCAACAACGTTTCTTGGGAGAAAAATAATTTATATACACATTTTTTTTAAAAAAAATGGTCAAATTTAATTGAAAGAGGCAAAAAAAAAAAAGGCATTATAATTAAAAATAGGCAGTGGGGTCCCAAATAGGCAAAATGAAAAGGCTTCTAAAACATTCGAAGCAACATAAGAAACGTATATCCGGAAAAAAATTATCAATATATGCAGTAGATAAAAAGGCATTTTGCCAAACTTCCGGGCTCTAATTATGAGAGTGCTCGTCTTCTTGGGTATAGAGCTCCTAACCACAAATAAGATTTATCCTACATTGGCAAGGAACCCATTACGTTCAAGCAATGCACTGAACTGGAGGGAGAGGTCAGTGCCCAGTGCAAGGCATTGGAAGGAAAACAGAACATTTGCACACATACTAAATTTTGAGAAATGAAATGAATCTTTTGAAAAGTGTTTGGTTTAATTATACCACAGTTTACTTTATTCTGCTTTCACGACTTTTCAATAAAATGTCCACTCCAGACTCAAAATTGTATTGAGTAACTGACAGTAAAATATTTTACTTGGCACCCAGTTGGTGTGTGTGCTGGTAGCGGGGTTATTACTTTGACCATGTGGGGAATCAAAACTTAGGTATTTCAGCTTGTTGGCAACACTTGTGACAGTAACAAGCATCATGTGCCTAAATATTGACCATATATTTATATGGAGAATCATAAATCGTAAGTTTGCACTGGAATTTTGTACACTTGGCAACACTGTTGCTAGATGCCAGTCCACGTAGCTTGTTTTGAAATTCCAAGAGCTAGTCATAAATACAGCAACTAGAAGTCTCTATTTTGTGGAGACTGTATATTCATTTTAATCTCTATGACTTGTTACATTTTTCTACGCGGATTAATAATAAAAGCATTACGTTATATTACCGCATAAAAAACCTCACAGTTTTCCTCATTGCTTCGGTATGCATTGCGTCAGTTTTTTGTTAAGTTTCTAGTTGTCTGAATCGCCGCTAAAGGCCCTCAGCTTCATCATTTGTTTCTGCGATTACGCATAGATACAGCAGTAGTTTCAGGAAGCAGTCTCGACTCGAAAGAACACGGGACACGTTGGTCACGATATATTTCCTCCTCCTCTTGTTCAATCTTCGAGAACAGTGTCTGCGTTTTAACTCCTACTCTCGGATCACGTCGAAGAAGTTATTTCGAAACTGTATTGTGACGAATACCTGAGAGAGTTCCTGCTGTTTAGAAGGAATGAACATGGTATTGGGACTATACGAAGTGTTTGACTGTTGCCCACTTTGATTCCTGTTTTCTCGAAGTTGACTACGCACGAGGCGATGTTCGAGGGAAGGATAGAAGCTGTCGTCAGGAAGTTACGTCGCGTGAAGTGTGGTTAGAATGCTGACGTTGGAGCGATTGCAAGTTTGAACTATTCGCCTTTTCTTCACTGCTGCAACGTATGGACGTCGTTTTGAGAAGGGACGTGTTTGGTCAAAACAACGCTTAGGGAGAGGATGATTCACTTTTGACGTTACGATTGTTCAAGGAACCACGCAGTCGAACGACTTGTCGCTGAGGTATGTACTTTTTTGTGGTAGTTGGTAGTGAATAACGAAGTGTCATCATGGAACGTACATAGTCATGGTGGATTATTTGCACGTGTGAATTATCAAGAAATATTGTAAAGAGTGTAAACAAAAGGGTTACATTTTTCTCTTCACAACTGTCAAGACGAACGTCACGATTGGCCCAGAGTGACGAGGTGCGACTTTTTGCTCCCCTTTTTTGCCCACTTTTGCCTAATTTGGCGAACTACACGTGTACAGTATTATCGTAGTGTTACGCTTTATAATTATTGAAGAAACATGTTCCCTACGAGTATCTAAAAGGGATTTAAAATGCACTTACATAATTTCACGCCGATGTATTGGGAAGAAATTGATACGCAACGTACCTTAGAAATACCTTGTAAGAGCACCAAAGAATTGAGATTTGTATAGTGTCGTTTATAGGTCGAAAATTCATGATTAGGTCTTCATAGTATAAAAGAAGGAACATTTTTATAGAAATCGCTGCTAATCTAGTGTATTGTCAAATTAGTAATGGTTTAATATGGAACATGTTGATGTCATTTCACTTGGAAGTAATTTTAAGAGATAGATCTAATCTATTGTTATAATTTTCGTGAAAGGTTGAACTATTGAATGGACGCCGGTTCGTCTAATTGTTATATTGATGTATTTGATGTTGGGAAATAATAGTCATTCTACGTTGCAGGACTATTATAATAAAATTTGACCATGTGTCGCAAATCATAAATTGTGTTACCTATTTGTCCTAGAAACTATACGCTTGATCAACTTGGACAATTAGAATTCTACGTATTTGGACACGGAACGGACCCTCAACTCCTCTTCTAGACTAAAGTGCCTTTTTTTGAGAAACTAGCATCTCTTTGCATTAATACTGGTGGTATTCTTTTTAGTTTAATCAATTGGGTTGTCCCAATTTGTGGTTCTTTTACGAGACTGAGGCGACTGTGTAAAAACACGTCATTAGCTTCAAACAAAACAACTTTTGTAACTGTTGGGTTTGGGTACGTTTAATTTTGATCCCACGGCCTCAGTTCACGACTTCCCCTTGTAATATTATTTAACTACCCACCTAATTAGTTACAGACTTATTTTCCAAAAAGTACAGATTGGCCTTTAAATGTCCCAATTTAGTCATTCATTGAGTGAATATATTTATATGGTCCTACATACACCTCATGCATTGCTGGTTTCCAGAAAATGATATTACTTACTGGGCGTCGTGTTTAGCACAAACCCTTGCCTCTGGAGTGGAGGACCATATGTCGTGTTCCTTAGGGTTAATTCAACTCGGATGTTTGCAGAATGGCACTCTCTGATAACAAACGATGCTATATTGATTAATTGTACCGTATATACAACTTGCTGTAATGCAACGCGGTAGACGGAACAAATTACCGCACACACTCCACCATATTGTCTAGCTAACTGTATGAGTGTCGCTCACCTGGATTTGAGAGTGTGCAAAACTGAAAGCCCCTGACATCTATTGTTAACAATATCAAACATATTAATTATGATCTGAGACAGCTGGTTTTTAAAACGTCCACTATGAGCATGCGAGCAGGAATTTAAAATGAAATATATCTTCTCTTTCCACAAAACCTTTTCCTGGTAGTTATGTGCCTTCGAGAAGTTTAGTCACAGCTTTCCCTTTACCCATGCCTTTGACCTTGTCAATCATCTGCTTTCCAGGAGGTGGGGGGGGGGGTTGTTTGCAAATTCTCCATAAAACTAATCTGTCTCAAGAAAGACTGAGCGAATGTTTGGAAAGGACAAATGTTGCTCTTGGCCTTGCTTGTAGCAACTCAAGAACAATGGTGCCAGTTGGAAAATTTCAACCAATACTTACCAATAGCACTTGTATCGGCCAATGCAGATACATCAGTATCTGTATTGGCTCAGTTCTAGCAGTTATTGTAGTTAATTAATACATGACTTTTTCCTTTTTGCCCTCTCAGCCATCCACCCTTGCCCACTATGCTGTTCAGCCAAAGTTCCCACATGAAGAAGTGACTGGTAACTAAAGTGCTACCACACTTTATTTCAAAATTATAACTTTGTTCAACCTTATTCTGGAAATGTGTACCTTTTTTTGTTGTTATTGCCAACAACCAATTTTAGTATGATTTGAGGAAAATTGCCTAATGAATGAAACCTTGAACTTGTTGACTTTTACTGTATTAATTATTTGGAGTGCTGCCAGCTCTTCTAAGTCTTTACTTTTCTTTGAATTTTTCTAACTTTTGACAGCCGTTGATCCTCAAAGTACTTAAAAAGACCCAGCCAGCTCTGAGTGCCGTGGCGAAGAGCATTGAATTTACTACAAGAGGGTGGAAAAATAATTGTGGACATTTGCATCCCTCCCTCCCTTCATTACAAAGTTAAAATGTCAAATGTCTAAACAGCTTTCTTTCAACAATTGCCTCAAGTTGATATTCTTTATTTGAGTACCTGCATGGATTGTGCAACTATAGTCAACCCCCTTCCTCCCCTCTCTCCCATACTTGCTGAATTTGTTTGTTCTTCAAACTCAAGAGATTTTGCCAATGCTGGCTTATATAATTACGGGGAAACTTTTGGTATCATCCTTTCATCATAAACAAATGAGAAAAACAGCACTTTGTGAGATTTCACACTGTAACAATCCATTTAGCTAGCAGAGCTTTCTGGAATATAAAACCAAACCAAATTTTGACTTTCATGCTCATTTTTAGTCTTATTTGAGGTGTTGTAGTGTTTATTTTTGTCTCTTGTTTGATGTGTATGGCTGGAAAGGGACCAAAGGGGCTAATAGGATTTCAGTGGCCTCAGTGCAGGTTTATCTAGGGTAGTGGGTGAGGTACATCAACAATCAATCAATCAATCAGTGACACTGATCTACCTATCCAACAATGTGTTGCAGCAGCCAATCATGGCCATTTGTAGCAGATCGTAAATCTTGTTTATAGTATATTATTATTGGATACTACAGGGTACACACAATAGGAAATGTGAGAACATTAATATCACACGAACTTTTGTATATGAAAATATGGAAGACTGAAATGGTATGGTTGCAAGATGATCCTTTTATGTCCACATTTAACCTTTTGAGTCCCAAGGCCATTTTCACATGTAAGCCTCTTGGTCCCGAGCCGATTTTGAGCAAAATGCAGAGTTTCAATTAAATGAGTGTAGATCGGAGACTAATTGCCCTAGAGAGATGAGTGATATACCGTTGTACACGGAATGAACCAGAGATTCAGACGATATATATATAGTTTATGCACATGTGGCGTACATATGGAGGGGAAAAAGGGGGGAAATCCCCTGAAAATACTTTTTTTTAAAAAAAGGGGTTTATCCCGCCCGCCCCCCCAAAAAAAGGATATGAAAAGTTCAAAATGCACATAGAAATTATCGCTGGCATGTAAGAAACAGAAAAATATTTGCATCATTGTCGTATGACCAATTGAACTCGAGTTGTACTCCCAAAAGGAATGGTCGGCACACCACTGATTCAAGCTTCAAAATGCAGCGGTACCTTGCAATAACTATAGCTCAGAAACTAAATGCCCTAGAAATATGAAAGATATACCATTGTACCCAGAATGAATCACAGATTCAGACGATATATAATTTATGCACATTCGGCGTATATATGGATGGGGAAAGGGGGAAAATCCCCTCAAAAATACTTTTCTTAAAAAAATGGTGTTGCCCCCCGCCCCCGAAAAAATGTCAAAATGCACAAAATGCAAAATTTATGCAAATTTGGCGTATATATGGAGGGGGAAGGGAGAAAAAAAATTATTTAAAAAAAATTGTCACCACCCAAAAAATGTCCTTGCACTTGGGCACAAAACGACACCTACGCACAACATTCACGGACGAAAAGCTAGAACGCAGTGAGAAATGAACGCGAATTCTTCCAACTGCTTGACATTCTATTTTTAGACAATGCAGGGTAACCTATGTTCAACCTTGTGGAACACTTGTGCTCACAAACAAAGGTTTCCTTCAGCACGCTTCGAAATTCCATTCTCATAACGCAGATTCAACAACCAGTCTTCCCCCTCCCCCCACCCCCTGCTTGCGCCCTCAGGGAAAACTTTCATTTTGACATCGGATACTGATAAACAAGCTTCCGTCGAATGCATTAACAGGATGGAGTGAAAAGCATTGCTTTAGAACAACAAAGCCGGTCTTACTTTGTCGGCAAAAATTTGACCTTGAAAAGAGATGCAAAAGAGAAGTCCCTTTTCCAGCATTTTCCCCTCCATTTTCATTAAGACAAAAAAAATGCAAAAAAAAAACATTTCTGTTAAATACATGTGTTAGGAACAATATATATAAAAAAAATCGAAATTCTAGCCAAAAATAGAAAAGTTATAACGTAAAAACTACGACCTTGACACGGGGTATCTCGATCGAGATACTTGGGACCGTGAGGCTTACATTTGGGTATCTCGATCGAGATACTTGGGACCCAAAAGGTTAATAACGATGTATTTTGAACTTCTAAATTGCCAAATTTCCAAGTAAATCTCAATATCAGCAGAAATCTGTATGAGTAATATTCGTATTGGTTCAGGCTAATGTTACCTCAAATCTAGTATTGTGCTGTTCTGTATATTCAAGGTACTTACGTAGGATGCAATTCAATGGGTTTGTCATATTTTGTATATGATTTTGTCAAATAGGTTGTTACGTACCCAATAGGACCAAGAAATATAAATAGTTTGCTAAAGAGGAATAGAGATGGCAGCACCAGGCATGCTAGATTAAGAATTAGCATAATATATTAAATGTCTTTATAAATAAGAACAAAGCAAATTGGAAAGATGAAAAAATAATAAAATGTACTATAAGAAGATAAAGAATAAATATAAAAGAAATAAATTAATATGTATATATTCGATTAATCAAGTCAGTGATCATATGTAAGTTAATATGAAAATGAAAGAAGTCAAAGCACTGATACAAGTTTGTGTCTTTGAACAAATATTGCATCTGTCTGATTGATTTACCATTCCCATAGCGGAAATTTTGTTTATATCAGTGGCGGCGCATTCCAGTCGACACCCCACAGCACTTTTTGTTGTGCGTTTCAAGCGTAGCACCTACTTGGATGCACGTGTCAGTCGTTTGGCACCAAGTATACACTCTTTTGTACCCAGTTAGTGTTGGCGCTTTCCAATCGCAGCCGCAAGGGAGAAGATTAGTATATTTCCCAAAGTTTAAGAGAAAAAGGATATATGAATTCATAAATCGTCAAAAGCTGAAATAGAAGGAAGTTCAGATCCAGATCTGTTCATTAAGAAGGAAGTCCAAATCCAGATCTGTCCATTAAGAAGGAAGCTCATGTAGAAAATCCAGGAGGAAGTTCTGACCTGTCCATTAAGAAGGAAGTCCAGATCCAGGTCTGTCCATTAAGAAGGAAGTACAGATCCAGACTATCGATTAAGATGGAAGTCCAGATAGAAGAATATACAAATTGAAGAAAAGAAATAATAAAAAAACATATTGAGATAACACTTGACTGTAGATGAGAATTATAGAGAAAAGTAGCTCATCATGGAAAAAGAATATTTCCATGTATCCTTGTTTATATAATATATTCATTTAAACATCTCCATTGGAAGGCATCCTGTCTGGTTTCATTGTCTACAAAGAACCCTACCATGTAGATATTCTAGCTGAGGTTTAAGATTAAGATTCATGCACCTTGCACCAAAATGGAGGTAGCATTAATAAATGGCGACCTACTTTTGGGGCTAGAGAATTAGGAAGCAGACAGCGAAGAGAAAAAGAATAATTGAAAATGCAAGAAAGGGATAAAGATGGGAGTGAGAATGCAGAAGCTACAATGAAGGACGATGGAAAGAAAAGGGAAACTTTCAGTTGTTGTGGAGAGAAAGGAAACAAGGAAGATTATTGTTTGTACCACATGTAAGGAAACAAGACATTGGATGTGTAAAGGAATAAGAAAGGAAAAATATATATCAATAAGCAAAAGAGAAGAAGGTTACATATGTAAGAAATGCAAAAAAGAAAAGCTGAAAGAAAAAAAGAAGAAGACAGAAGAAATAAATATATTAGAATTGTTTCAAAAAATGTCAATACAGCTGGAAGCCAACGCCAAAAGGGTAGAAGAAAGTAACAGAGAAGTAAAAGAAAAGTTAGAAGAAAGCAATAGGAAAGGGGAAGAAAACAGCAGAGAAGTATGAGAAAAACTAGAGTAAAATAATAGAAAGAGAATGAAAATAATAGGAGATTAGAAGAGAAATTTGATAACAGGTTTGAAGAGAGTAATAAAAAACTGACAGATATGATAGAAGAGGGAAGAAGCAAAAGTAGAGAAATGTATGCAAGAATAGCTAATGCATGCGAAGAAAATAGGAAGTTGGTGGAGAAGGAGATAGATGAGGCAAAATTGATGATAGATGATAGAAGTCTAGAGATGAATAGAAGGATAAAGGAAGAACTGGCGAGGTTGAGAGAAGAAAAGGCATGAGAACTTCAGGAAGTTCAGGAGAGAACTTTGATCATGGAAAAGGAAATTATGGAAAATAGAACCAAACTGAATGAAGCTACGATGAAAACGGATAAGAAGGAAAAGGAAACAGACAGAAAATTAAATGGGGCAGTGTCAAGAATAGAGAAGACAGAAAAGAAAGAAGTAGAGAGGAAGTTAGGAAAGCTATTCGTCAAAGAAGGAAACATGAAACCTTGGTTTTGAGAAAGTGAAGAAACGAATGTTAAGAAAGAGATGAGAGAAGAGAGTTCAAGCGATGAATCGACAACGGAGGAAGAAGAGAAGCATAAGAGATATAGAATAGTGGGACGTCACAAGAAAAGGAAATGGAGTAGCGAAGAGGGAAGTAATAATGAAAAGCTCTTAGACATATTGGAAAATGAATTCCAGAGAGATGAGAACTATCGGACCAGGATACCTAGGCCACAAGAATTGCAGCATCTTCCAAAATTCAACGAGAATATATCTGATAAATGCCCCAGAAAGTTTTTAAGGGAACTAACAACAAATGTCAGACTTATGAGAATCCTCAAAGCAATGATTTTAAACGTCATAGAGACATGTTTTGAACAGTCGGCAGCAGGATGGTATCAACTGAATCAGCACAAATTCAGAAATTTTAAAGAATTCAACCGAAAATTCTTAAATTACTACTGCAGTGAAGATATAAAAGAAAGGCAGCTAGAAGCATTGAAGAGAAGATATGTAGATTGGTCCAAAGTCGACAACCTAGAAGAACTTATGTGGGAGACCCTTAGAAATTTCAAAAATCTGAATGAAGGCCGCCATTAAGAATACAGAGAGCTATAGCAGCGGTTAAGATAAAAGCAGTTGATGATTTGATTGAATATCTAAGAACCGAAGATGTGCTGAGATAAACTCAGAATTCCTGGAACGATAAGGAAGGAAGATTCTATGGAAAGAGGCAACATTCAGAAGGAGGAGGGTGCTCAAAACCAAAGTTCCGGAGACAGGAATTTGATGTAAGAAGAATAGAAGTTAGAAAGCAGAGACCAAGTGCAGAAAGAAGAGAAGTAGGAAGAAACAATGGAAGATATGAAAGAAACATAGACTCTGTGGAAGAAAGAGAGAGAAACGATGATAGATATCGAGGAAATTGGAGAAACTTTAGAGGCCCAAATAATTTCCGAAGATATGGAAGAGGAGGAAATCAGCGATGGAGAAACAGATATGAACCGAACGAAAGAGAATACCAAGAAAGTGTGTTCAATGAAGAAATGGAAAGACGAAATGAACTGTTGGAAGAAGAAAGAATCGAAGCAATAGAACTGACGAGGAATTACTTTAACGACGAGAGAAGGTTTCCGGAAATATTGCAGGAAGATCATCACCGAAACCCACAAGATATAAAGGCAAACAGATGAAAATGTAGTAATATCGTCAAACTGTAAATAGAAGTAATCTATATGTAAATATTTGCAAATAGAAGAAATTATAGTTCATCAAAGAATCTGATGTAGATAAAACAGAGAAGAAACTATATGTTTAGAAGTTAAATAGAGGCCAAAAGATTATTCAGACAAGAGACTCACAAGCTCACTTGAAGACGTCAGACAAGTCATCGCCATAGAACGGGAACGTAATATAGGAACTGTTGATGGGAATATGAATCTCCAAGGAATAAGTTTCACTGACGACTCAACCTTACCAAAAAGCTGGATGCGTAATGCCAATGGTGGAACAATATTTTGAGAAAAGTAGGCTGGACATGATCTACGTTAACGAAGGGAAGGCGTGAAGACAATTAATGTAAATGATATGCTACGTATTCCTATGAAATAGAAATTTCGAAGAGGAAAAATGGAAATGTGCATTAAAAATGAGAATTTTGTGTATAAGACGAAGAATAACATATGAGTTATTGAAATGAATAGTGAAAATGAAAGATAATTATAATGCATATGTCGATGATACATGAGATAAAGATGATGCATGTAAGAATGTACTGAAAGTAGACAGTAGAAGCGAAAAATGTGCTATTTGAATTGTAGTAATTCATTTATGAAGAGCCTAGACCATCTTTAATATATGTTTGTCATGTACAGAAAAAGACTGATATCTGCCGACAAGAAAAGAGTTGAGTGTTACAGAAATTATAAAAATAGAGCGTCTTAGGAGAAACAAAAGAATAGAGACGTTCCAGTTCCTGAAAAGAAAGCAACGAAACAGAAGCCAAACGAAGATGCTGCGAATGCTAAATATAGTTTGTGAAAAGGAGAGCTGTGTATACATAGGGAGTTTTGTGAATCCAATGTGAAGATTGATGAAGATCGAAGAATAGATGAAGGAAAGAAGAAATTTAGAAGGAAGATTTAAATATAGATGTACGTAGGTGTAAATTAGGAAGAAGAAAAATTTTCCTATCTTCATATTGTTACGATGAAAATTTTTGATGGCCAACAGGGGGAATATTGTGTTACGTACCCAATAGGACCAAGTAATGTAAATAGTTTACTAAAGAGGAATAGAGATGGCAGCACCAGGCATGCAAGATTAAGAATTGATTGATTATATTGATTGATTGATTTATTAGCATCCATTCAACTTTACAAAAGTTTGGAATTGTCACATTGTACATGTACATTTAGAATACATCTATAAAATTATAGGCATAATATAATATAAAATACAATAGATAGTATGAGATACAAGATATCGTATAAAGAGAATAAATGCATGCTCAATGTTATTTTCTTGAGACATATTGGCTAAAAATATGTTTTCTATATTCGATGTTTGCTTAATTTGCTATGACATTATGTACACACATGTATATATATATATATATACATACACACAAACATAAATTGAGCATTAAATAGTCACCTATACTTACATCTAGATAAATTAAATCGAACAGCAAAGGAAAATTAAAAAAATAATGATGATAGGGCAGTCCTACTTTGTTATATTATTGTTGCTATTCCTGTCACTTACGGTATCAATGTACTCTTGCACTGTGTAAAAACAATGTTCCTTTAGGAATCTTTTTAGATGTAACTTGTATACTGGCAATGACTTTATATTTTTGAATGCATTTGGTAGCATGTTAAATAAGCGTATACCATTATATGTTACCCCTTTTTGGTAGAATGTGGTATTGTGTAATTCCATATGTAAGTCATTCTTTCCCCTGGTGTTGTAGGTGTGGTAGTCCTTATTTGCTGTGTGTGTATTTTGACAAATTTTCATGCTTGTTAGGATTTCATATAGGTATATGCATGGAACTGGCAATATCTGTAATTCTTTAAATAATGGTTTGCATGGTGCATCTGTTGGAGCATTTGCCAGAATTCTAACAGCTCTCTTTTGTAGTCTGAATAATGTAATGCTTTTGTTCATGTTCCCCCAGAAAATGATGCCGTACCGTAATACAGAGTGAATGATGCCATAGTATAGTGTTTTTGCTGCTTCTAGATTTACTACATTTCTTACTGTTCTTATCGCATAACAAAACCCACTAACCTTGTTTGCTGTAGCTTCAATGTGTAGATCCCACTTTAAATTTTCAGACAGTTGTACGCCAAGAAATTTTATGTTAGATACATATTCTATGTCCTGATCTTGAAAGTTAATTTCTGGAGTTTCACTGCTACAGCTGTTGATTTGAAATCTAATTGCATTTGTTTTTTTAGTGTTTACCACAAGACCATTTTTTTCTATCCACTCTGAGATGTGAGTGATTGTATTCTTTACGTTGTGTTTTAACCGTTCTGTGTTTGTTCCTGCTATGAGAACAGTTGTATCATCAGCAAAGAGAGTTGTGTTTGCATCTTTACAGTTTTGTGGAAGGTCATTGATGTAAATTAAAAAAAGTAAGGGTCCTAAAATGGATCCTTGGGGTACACCATATGTAATACGTTGTTTCTTTGATCGATAATTTTCCTTGTTATTATCCTCATCGATGTGAGTTATTTCTACTATCTGATTCCTGTCTGTTAAATATGATTTAAACCATTCTTTTGCTACTCCCCTGATCCCATACTGGTCCATTTTTTTTACCAAGAGTTTGTGGTTGACAGTGTCAAATGCTTTTGTTAGATCAAGAAAGAGCCCTACACAGTGTTCTTTTTTATCCAAAATTTCTCTAATTGCTTCTGTGAATGTGTGTATAGCAGATTGTGTAGATTTTCCTTTGCAAAAACCATGTTGTTGTTCAGAAATGATGGAAAATTTGTTAAAAAATGTTATTAATCTGTTGTACATAACCCTTTCGAGTATTTTTGAGATGACTGGGAGAAGAGAGATTGGTCTGTAATTACTCATTTCATTTTTTGACCCTTTCTTGTGCAGAGGTTTTATTATGGCAGTCTTTAGCTGTTCTCGATATTTACCGGTAAGGAGACTTAGATTAACTACATGACGTATTGGGCCACATAGGTGTACGGCACATTTTTTTATTACAATGTCAGGTATCTTATCTATGCCGGCAGAATAATTGTTTTTCAAGCGACTTATTAAGCTAAATATTTCCTTCCATAATATATTAAATAACTTTATAAATAAGAACAAAGCAAATTGGAAAGATGAAAAATAATTGGATTGATTTGATATTTTAAGTCCACTTTATGCACAGTAAGGCTAATCGGGACTGGACCTACTGTTTAAAGATCCGAACCACTATGTGCCTCCACCGGGTATCGAACCCGGGACCCCTTGATTACAAGGCAACGACGCTACCACTGCGCCTTCGGGGAGGTCCAGATGAAAAATAATAAAATGTACTATATGAAGATAAGGAATAAATATAAAAGAAATAAATTAATATATATATATATATATATATATATATATATATATATTCGATTAATCAAATCAGTGATCATATGTAAGTTAATATGAAAATGAAAGAAGTCAAAGCACTGATACAAGTTTGTGTCTTTGAACAGATATTGCATCTGTCTGATTGATTTACCATTCCCATAGCGGAAATTTTGTTTACATCAGTGGCAGCACGTTCCAGTCAACGTCCCACAGCACTTTTGGTTGCGCGTTTCAAGTGTAGCACCTACTTGGATGCGTGTGTCAATCGTTTGGCACCAAGTATACACTCTTTTGTACCCAGTTAGTGTTGGCGCATTCCAATCGCAGCCGCAAGGGAGAAGAATAGTATATTCCCCAAAGTTTAAGAGAAAAAGGATATATGAATTCATAAATCGTCAAAAGCTGAAATAGAAGGAAATGCAGAAGGAAGTTCAGATCCAGATCTGTCCGTTAAGAAGGAAGTCCAGGTCCAGACTGTCCATTAAGAAGGAAGTCCAGATAGAAAGAATATACAAATTGAAGAAAAGAAATAATAAAAAACATATTGAGATAAAACTTGACTGGATGAGAATTATAGAGAAAAGTAGCTCATCATGGAAATATTCTATTTCCATGTATCCTTGTTTATATAATATATTCGTTTAAACGTCTCCATTGGAAGGCATCCTGTCTGGTTTCATTGTCTACAAAGAACCCTACCCTGTAGATATTCTAGCTGAGGTTTAAGATTAAGATTCATGCACCTTGCACCAGAATGGAGGTAGGAGGGTGTTATTCTGTACAAGAGTAGCAGTTCTGCTAAATTCATTGACCCTGGACTAAAACTAGTTTCATTAATGGAATTAAAATATCTGAATTAAGGTCTGTCAAAGGAGAGAAGTCTTCTATAAAACTTTTGAGAGGAGCAAGTTCTTCATGATTGACAGATTCTAGGATGCCACTTAGTTTGCTCCACCATTTATCATATCGTTTCCAAGCTAACACTACCCACCTGCACTGTGCCCTTAGACTAAGGAACTTTAAGAATTGTGAAAGGATGCAAGCACCCTTGTGGGGTGTCTATCAGTCAATAAGTAAGGATGTTTGATAAACTTGCTTCATTGCATTTAAGATAGGTAAGTCATGTGATGAAAGGGACAATTTGATTTCCATGTTAGTTGATAATTTCATGAAAATATCACTTTTTTTGGTGTATGCACTTGACTATGAAGTGGTATCTGTATTGCTGTGGTAACTGTAGCAATGAAATTGGATAAGTAGGTATACAGACATGGGATTTCACCTCATAGTGTTTGACATTCAAGCACTACGTACATGGGAAATGGAAATCTACTTCCGTAGTTTTTTTACTTTTTATCAGGTAGACTACATATTGTATTCCTATGTTCTTCTTAAAGATTCGCATAACCACTTTTTATATATGCAAAATAATCTAACACAGTTATTTTTAGTGGTTATTATTTTATTTTATCTGCGATGTTTCATTCTGGTTTCCAAGAACTTTCCGAAGCTACACTAAGAGATACATACAAAAATACAACCTCACATGGCTACTCACTCTACACTTCTCTCACTTGGGTCTCTACAAAAGTGTAGATTGACTAGCCATGTGAGGTTGTATTTTTGTATGTATCTCTTAGTGTACCTTTTACAAGTTCTGGGAAACTCACTCACATTATGTATTTGTTTGCACCCAACTAGTGTGATCTGGAATACAGATAGCCAAATCCCGATAAAATGTTATCCGGATGTTGGAAAATTTTCTATCTGGATTTCAAATATCCAAACATCAGATATTCTGATATGAAGATATACCGATTATTTGGATATCTGAATTGTCTGGATTATCAAGATATCTGTTTTACAAGCTATCCAATCTTTTATTTGTCATATTCGTATTTCACTACACGAATTTCCTACAGAGTGACCACAAACAAAATAACCTTCTGCTAAAATGCTTCTCCCCTCGAACCGTTTCGCTTTGTCCACAAGGAAGCATGCTCACCTCTGCTCCACCCCTCCTTGCAGAAGTGTGGTGAACAGGAGTCGTGGGTCTGCGCAGTTTCATTTGCTGGTGGTTGCATTATACAAATCATCCATGAGCTCTGTACTATCCGAATTATCAGGATATTCAGATTATCTGCTGTATCCAAAATGAATGAATATCAGATGATTTGAATATGGATACCCATTACCTGGATTTTGTTGCCACCGCTAACCTGGTAGTGGTTGCAACCTTTAAGAATTTTACAACAATTAGATAGTTAAGTTCTTGTGCTTATTCTAAATTAGACATTTCATAACCACTTTTGTGGTTAGTCACCTAAAGCTGGACTGGCCAACCACAACATTACTCTTTTTCTGACATCGATTTTGGCACTGTCTTCAACCTGATGGTCTGGTATTGTTAAACTTTGCATTTCCATGCGAGGAATTGCATCACTCTTTGTCCAGCCCATGCGTGAGTTGACCTTAACATTTCCACCTGCATGCTGAAGAATAGAAGCAGGAAGAAGCAACTTGGCAGCTGTCAGCACTACATTTGTTGTCCAATCATTGAATTGAAAAAGAAGAATGCCGACTTGTTTCCAATTTCACTATCTGAAGATATTTTCCACAAGAGGCTCAACTTTGTCTAAATATTTCAGGTAACTCAGCTTCATTATTTTTTCTTCATTTTTTTTTTTTTAGTTGTTTGCATAAATTTTATTACTTTGATTTCTCTAAAAACCGTTTCAATGACTGTCGAAAGTTTTGGCAAAGAGCAACTTCTCATAGTTACTTACATTCATAATATATCTGAAGTGACACAAGTGACAGGAAGTAAATGTGTGTGTCTTGTATCTCTCTTCTTGGTCCCCTGCTTATGTTCAGGTCATACTTACTATGGTCTAGCACTGACTGAAGGGTAACTTCAACACGTGATTTAGTTTTCATGAACTCCTTCAGGATTGCCCCTTTTCATGGCATCCAGAACCTGGTTCTATGGAGTGTGCCTGTTTTGCTGAATGATTGATTCATAAGTTCTTCGAATCAATACATGTTAAGTGGCGACGATGGATTGGATACATATGTAAGTTTAACAATTAATAAGATTATTGTAGTTGAATAGAAGATTCAAATCTTAGAAGTTCGAAAATGAATACATTGCCATTCTTCGAGTCCTATGAGGTAGGAAGTAATATTAAAGCTTATGTACGAAGATTTGATTCATTTCTAAAAGCACAAGAAGTCAAAGAAGATAAAAAGATTCATTTATACTTTACAATATCCACTTCCAACTTTTGACGAGCTTTATCATAAGTTAGGTTCATATAAGTGGTATATGAAGATTGGTCTACGTTCAGCTTTTCATCAATTATTAGTCGAAGAAAAGTCTCAACGTGTTCTTACCATTGTAAATGAAAGTCATTTGTATGTACATAAACGTTTACCGTTTGGAACTAAAATAAGTTCTCAAGTATTTCAAAGAGCCATGGACACAATACTTGGTGGTATTGATGGATTGGTATCATTTATTGATGACATTCTTTTAGGAGCAGATACATTGTATGACTGTTACAAACTAACTGTATTAGTTTTGGAAGGATTGATGCAGTACAATGTGAAAGTAAATTTGCAGAAGTCTGAATTTTTTGTTCATGAAGTAAATTTTCTAGGAAGGAAATTCACGGAACATGGAATTTTTCCTACGAATGAACATGTTCAGGCAGTGTTAAAATGTAAGGTGCCTGAGAATAAAAAGGAATTGGCGACTTTCATGGGTTTAGTGGCGTATCATGCATGATTTTTGCCTAATTTGAGTTCTAGGATACCTATTATTTATTTATTGCAAAAGAAGAGTGTACAATTGTTTTGGAACGAAGAATGTGAGACGGAGTTTCAGCTAGTTAAGCAGCTATTAGTTTCTGCACCTATTTTAGTAGCATTTGACACTCGATTGCCATTAGTTTTAGTCACGGATGCAAGTGGCTATGGGATAGGTTGTCAGTTGACACATGAAATAGAAGGAGTGCTGAAACCTATTGCATGTTTTTCAGCTACTTTAACAGATAGTCAGAAAAGTTACTCTCAAGCTGACAAGGAAAGTTTGGCAGTAGTGGAAGGTATAAAACATTTTCATATATATTTGGCAGGAAACAAGTTTAAAATTCTAACAGATTCTTCAACAGGTAAATCGATATTAGATCCGGACAAAGCAATTTCTCCTGCAGTATCTATGAGATGGCAAAGATGGAGGTTACTTCTAGCAAATTATGATTATTCCATTCTTTACACGAAGAATGTAGGGATAGCTGATGTCTTGTCCAGATTACCTGTGTCATGTTTAGTGAATGAAGAAGAGGATTTACCTATTTATTTTTTGGATAATGAGACATTGATGAGTGAAGATCCTTTAAGAGTTGAGGAAGTAATTGAAGCAATGAAACAGGATGAAACATTGTTACTAGCATATGAATACACAGTGAAGGATTGGAGGAATATAGCACGTAAAGAAGCTGATGGAGAATTGAAAATTTATTCTCAACATGTCTTAAATTGCAATAATGGAATGTTATGCCATGGTGAGCGAATTGTAGTGCCAAAATTATTGAAAAATAAGGTTCTAAAAGACTTGCACAAATTTCATTCTGGAGTTGTGAAATCCAAACATGTTGCAAGAAAGTACTTTTGGTGGCCAAGCATGAACCAGGATATAGAGAATTATGTTCTGTCGTGCGATGTGTGCAGAAGACATTCAAGAGCACCAAACAAACAAGAGTATTTTCATGGAAGCCTGAAGAGGAACCATTTCACAGAGTACACATAGATCATTTTTTCTTTCATGGATATAAATTTCTTATTTTAGTGGATGCATTTAGTAAATACGTAAATGTTTGGCAAGTTGTTCATTTAATGGCTGAAGAAACTGTTGAGAAGTTGACAAATCATTTTTCCATATTTGGAATACCAAATACCATATGTTCTGATGGTGGCGCTCCATTTGCCAGCAGGGATTTCCAGAGATTTTGTAACAATCATGGAATAAAATTAATTCACAGTCCACCGTATAGACCATGTGCAAATGGAGAAGTTGAAAGGCACGTACAAATCATCAAAAGGTGCATGACCTTAACAGGAGAGATAACAAAAGGCAACGTCAACAGATGCAATGCTTCTGTGGATAAATTCTTAAAGAGAATGTTGTTCTATCACAACAATACTGTAAATGTGATTATTGGGAAATCACCAAATGAAATTTTATTTTCATACAAAGTAAACGCCAATAAATTAATTGATAATGATAGAACAAGGGTTATTTATGAGGCAGAGCATTATAAGAAAGGATCTGGAGTATATTATTATTGTCCAGAAAAAAAGCCGTATGTAAAATGCGAGATAATAGGACAATTATCGCACTCAATTTTCAAAGTTAAGAGGGACAATTACACAAGAAATGTTCATTTTTCGTTTTTGAAGCCAGAGATTTCCAGAAGGAACGAGAGTGAAAGGTATGGTGAACGCTCGAAACGATGTACAGAAGAGTTTGGTGGTGAGCATAATCAATTTGCTAACTTGGACTATATGGAATTACCTTCTGTGGCTCACAATGAAGAAATGGAGCACCAGAGACAAGGAGGTATGCAGGGCCTGGAGAAGCCAGGATGTTCGAAACAAGAGTCCACTGCAGCAGCAGCATTTCCACGAAGGTGTGCAAGGATACATAAACAACCTTGCAGATATGAAGCAGTTTAGAATGGTTATGATTGTTGTTGTTATTATGTTTCATTTTGCAACCAAGGGGAATATTGTTATATATTAGTGAAGTTAAGTTATGAAGCCATGGGCTGAAACAGCCATAAATTTCAAATGATAATATATATTGTTGTTATGGTTACTTGTTGTTGATTTTCTACATGTGTATTGAAGTTAATATAAGAATGTTCGAACCCAATGTGTTACATTGAATAAGTTCTTCGAGTCAATACATGATAGCTAACTGGATGAAAAAGTCTATACTATTACAAATTAAAATAGATCACATCATCAAGAGATGACTCTCATCTTATAACCGCAGGTAGCTTTCAATTCTAGGATTCTTATATTCCAGTAGTAGCTTTCTGTTCTTGAACTACAAGTCTACTGACTCCATTTTCACAACTTCTAGTTAATGGTAATCTTGTTTGGACCACTGTGCAAAGCCTGGTCCTTGAGAAAATGTTACATACTGGACATTTGTGTGTGTGTGTGTGTGTGTAAATTCATGTAGTCTTATAATAGCTTATTAACTTGCCATATCAATTGAAAATATTAAAAAAAAGTTGAACAAATCAAAAGAATAAGAATAAATTATGCAATCAGAGCCACACATGTCATCGAAAGATTTGAAACCTGTCTTAAATTCAATCTTCAAACAGCAATCTTGTTAATTACAAAATCCAACTGTATAGATTTCTTTATGTACCCAGAGAATCTGCACTTCTCACAATCATCTGATTATTCAGACATGCGGCACTATCCATAACAAAACTCACAATATTGTCATATAAATTATTTTATTCCTAATTGGGAAATGAGAGACGCGGTAGTAGATAAATACAGAGGAACTAGTACTCACTTTATCTGTGAAACTTTTTTCTTTTTTTTTTTTTGTTCCATTATTTTCAGTGGCCACTCACTGCCACCATCCTCGTTGGAACTTGTTGTACTGTTGCCTGGCGTGCTTCTATTGTTCGTAGTTCTCTGGCTGCCGGTAGGTGCCCTGTTGTATTAGGGAAATCTAAGTGTGATGTTCCTGTTCCCTATCGACAGGAATTTACATTAATTTATTTTAATGTAAAAATATTGAAATTGAAATACAGAACTATGACTTTGGATGTTCAAACTCTCTAAAATATAATAATAAATAAGTAATAAAATGGGATCGGCTACTACCTGGAAAATGTAACTTCATGCAAAAGCTTTTAGAATTAATTATAAGAAATGAACAGAATTGATTCATTACCTGATGTCAGCCTGAGACCTGGAAGACACTTATCTTGAAGAAGTTTCACCTAATACGTATAATATGCAAATGCATGTCGAGCAAGGTGTTGGCGATTGTGTAAGAAATCTGCCTTACACAAAGTTTTCCTGTTTAGATGGTAGTTACAGAAGAACTAGGATGTCACTTGAAACCTGATGGTGTTTCATCAGTCCAATATTAGCATCACTGTTAATGTTGCCATTGTGAATTAATTTTACATACACATCAAGGAATTCAATTTATGTTAGTCACAGGGACTTTGAGATTTTAAATGCTTAGCCCTTGTAACTTTTACATTCACATAAGAATGTGTCACGATTATAACAAACTGACCATCAGATAGGTATTCTCCAAATTTTTTGTGATAGATTTGAAATATGTGTTTTTGTGTTTAGCTTATTATACATCACTTTTCTGGTCTTGAAATCGTAAATCATCTTTTGGTTTCAGTTTGACTACGTTTTTTCTTTTCACTTCCACGTTTATTAAAATGTGTGTGTGCATCGGGACTGCCAGCTATTTGCATACATCTCAAGATACTAACTAACGAAAAATTATTTTGCATCATGTTACTATCACTGTAGTCTATAGAACTAGATAAGTTTGCAACAATGTGGGGAAATGATGAATTGTTGAAAATAAACTGCACATAATTCCCAGAATTGAGAGAATTCCCATTCAATATATACAGCCCCTTCAGTATTGGTAACTACACAATGCCTCCTTGATGGTTGAGTGTGTTGAGTGACAAATGATTTCATTACAGAAGGTTGCAGGCTTCGTTGTCCTGATTAGCCAAATAGAAAACAAAACCAACAGTAAATAACAAATATACATACACTTATAGAATGCGGTTGTTAACATTTTATGCTAAGATTTTCCAAGAATTTACCAATCATTCACTTTCTGAATATTCAACTGTGCAGTGGTATCCATTAAAAGAAATGCCTATTCATGTTCAAACAATGTTATTACAATGATAATAGAAATGAAATACAAAATATATTTGTCATTTACTAATCATAACCAAGATTCCGATAGAAGTCCCCACTGTTTAGAATGAGGGAAATACAGACATCATGAAACATTAATTTTCTGGAAATTCCAATAAGAAGACTCGGCTCCTCTCTAGCTATGTCCCTTATGAGAAACACAATTCTGGGTATTCTCTTTTGTAAGTATTCTGCAAATATTTGTGGTTTGTCAACCATACAATTAAAATTATATTCCTTTATCAGTGATATGTAAATAGCATTCATTAATCTGCCTAATTCCTAGGATATAATGCAATTGCTAAAAAAATAACAATTATAAACAGTGTGATTTTAATGACAGAGATACATGTTACTCATGGTTTCTGCGAAGCAGTTTATTTTATTTTTTTAAAATGAATTTTGGTGCCTATTGCCATCTTACTTAATGTTAATAGAACATTTAAATAATAAAAGGTTATTTTAATGTTACGTTTTTGAGTATATTCCAGAGAGAACATATTAGTTCACACAGCAGAACCTTTAGTTCCAGAACCTAACTTGACTGAAGTTAAACATGCTATTAAAAGGCTAAAGAATAACAAAACACCTGGCATTGATTTAATACCAGCCGAGTTAATTAAATATGGTGGGAATTAGTTAATATGTCAAATTCATAAATTAATTTGTTTAATATGGAATAAAGAAGAAATCCCTCAACAGTGGAAAGAATCCATAATTGGTCCTGTGTTTAAAAAAGGTGATAAAATGAACTTCAATAATTATCGTGGAATTTCTCTACTCTCAACAACATATAAAATATTATCTAACATTCTTTTAACAAGACTAACCCCATATGCTAATGAAATTATAGGTGATTATCAATGTGGATTTAAACGTAACAGATCAACTACAGATCAAATTTTTCACATCAGACAGACACTTGAAAAAAAGTGGGAATATAATCAAAATGTCCATCAGTTATTCATTGATTTCAAAAAGCATATGATTCGGTCAAAAGAGATAAATTATATAATATATTAGTAGAGTTTGGAATACCTAAAAAGCTTGTTAGTATGATAAAAGTATGCACCAGTGAAACAGAAAGTAAAATTCGTGTGGGTATTAATGTGTCTGACAAATTTGCAATTCATGATGGGTTAAAAGAAGGAGATGCATTATCTCCATTGCTCTTTAATTTTGCATTAGAATATATTGTTAGGAAGGTAAAATAAACTAAAGAAGGACTAAAATTAAATAGTATGACTCAATTGTTAGCATATGTAGATGATGTAGACATATTAGAGGATGATATAAATAGAATTAAGAATAATGCTAAAATGTTTTTCAAAACTGCTAGAGATAGTTTTGGAAGTTAACAAAGAGAAAACTAAATATATGCTTACAGGCCGAAACCAAGTGTTAGGTAATAATCAAAATCTAATTATTGATAACAACTTGTTTGAACCAGTTTCCAAATTTAAATACTTAGGAGTAATATTAAAAAATGAAAATTATATTAAAGAGGAAATAAAAAGTAGGCTTCATTCAGGAAATGCATTTTACTTCTCTCTTCATAAACTTTTGTCTTCTCGTTTAATATCTAAGAAACTAAAAGTTAAAATATACAAAACAGTAATTTTGCCTGTAGTATTATATGGGTGTGAAACTTGGTCCCTTACATTGAAAGAGGAACATAAATTGAGAGTATTTGAAAATAAGATCCTTAGGAAAATATTTGAACCTAAAAGGGATGAGGAGACAGGTGAGTGGAGAAGGTTACATAATTTAGAACTACATAATTTATATTCATGTCCAGATATTATTAGAATTATTAAATCAAGAAGACTTAGGTGGGCAGGCCATGTGGCACGAATGGGAGAGGAAAGAGGAGTTTACAGGATTCTTGTTGGGAAACCTGATGGTAAGAGACCTGTAGGAAGACCAAGAAGAAAATGGAGGGACAACGTTGAGATGGACCTAAAGGAAATCTGTAGGGATGGAAAAGAGTATATAGATCTTGCTCAAGATAAGATCAGATGGAAGGCCTGTGTTGCTGCAGCCATGAATGAACCTTCGTGTTTAAGAAGGTTAGAGAGTTAGTTAGTTAGTTAGAGAACATATTAGTTAGCTAGTGAGATATTCTTTTTGGGTACAATTTTTGTAGCAAATTGATCAGGTTTTTATTGTTTCTCTTTCATATGAACATTTTGTGTCTTAAGAGATCTTTCTTTTAGGGAAAATATTTGCTAATACTGAAACATACCTAGTCTTACCATAAATACTATCCCAACGTTTGAGGGTGGCTGTACTTCCACCCCGACAAGCGAGAGACGGCAAGAGCGGTAGCGTTAAGCGTGAGTCATTGCTTGTTGAGCTGGGCAAGTGGAAAGGTGTCTTTTGTAAATGTTCAAGATGGAATGGGGTGAGTACGAAAATCGTGTGGCCGTGGTAGCGTTGCACAAGGTAGGCAAATCACCGGGGGAGATTTTCTAAACCCTCCAGAAGCTGAAAATCTCCAAGAAATTTGTGTACCGCACTATCCAGTGATTTGTTGAGACTGGTACTGTTAAAGATCGCCCACGGCAAGGAAGACCACGCACAGTACGAACACCAGAACTTGTAAAAGCAGTGGCGGCAAGAGTGCGACGAAATCCTGCACGGAAACAGTCAGTGATGGCTCGTGAGCTAAAGATTTCAAAAATGTCGATGTCTCGTACATTATGCAGTGACCTATGACTCCGTGCCTACAAACGACGCAAAGGACATCTCATGACAAGTGAACTGAAGCTCTAGAGGCTCCGGAAATCAAAGCGGTTACTTCAGCGTTACGCGGCAAATGGGCACCGTCAAATCCTTTTCACTGATGAAAAAATTTTCAGTGTTGAGGAGACTTTCAATGCCCAAAATGACAGGGTGTATGCCACATCCTCTCGGGAAGCTGTTGACAAGATCCCCAGGATTCCGAGGGGTCGCTATCCTGCATCAGTCATGGTGTGGTGGGGTGTGAGCTACGAAGGCACAACGGATCTCCATTTTTGTGAAAAGGGTGTCAAAACTTGAGCCGAAGTGTACCAGTAGACAGTGCTTGAGAAACTATGCAAGAATCTTACAGACACCATCTTCCATGGAGAGAACTGGAGCTTGCAATAGGACTCAGCCCCAGCACACAAAGCATGCACCACCCAGCAGTGATTGGAGGCGAATGTTCCAGACTTCATTTCCACGTCAGATTGGCCCTCTGCCAGTCCAGACTTAAACTCTTTGGACTACAAATTGTGGTCCAAGCTTCAGTAGATGGCTTGCAAGAAGAGACATCCCAATATTGACAGTTTAAAGCGGTCTCTTCAGAAGGCAGCTGCGGAGTTAAAACTTGATGTGTTGCGTAATTCCATTGATGAGTGGTCACGAAGACTTCAGAAGTGTGTCAGTGCTAAAGGTGGCCATTTCGAATAATTATTTGTGATTTTGGTTCATAATGCATCCATGCACCTCATGTTATTCTGATATTAAAATATCTCTCACCATTCTGTGTCTATTTACTTACAACTTTGGGACAGTATTTATGGTAAGACTAGGTACATTTGTTTCTCCTCCTCTTAGCATATTGAGTAATCTCATTTTTACTTTCTGGAAGTATGGGTGAAAATACAGGCTTCATTATTCTCCCATTCATGTACACATTATAAATAGTTATTTGGGTATTCTTGTAAACTTGTTCTTCTAGAGTTTTTTTTTATGCTAATGGCATGCATGTAATTGGGATATCTTGAATGCTGATGATATATTCCTTGTAGTATCTGTTCTGGCGTCTGAAAGAGGGGGAAGTAATAATGAGACACAAATGTCAATTTTGGCAGATTAACATTCAAATTAATGCACTAAACTAAGAAAAGAATCTACGGTTATAATGTACTAGTCGGGAGTAAGGTTTTGATTGGAGTGCAAGTGAGGGTGTGGATGTCAAATCCCAAACTAGCATTATCAAAAATAACTTTGTTGTGAAGCAATGGCTTGTGGTTAATGCACCGCTTCAAGACTCTTTTTAAGAGTTTCACCAGGAATTGGGATATTGTAATCAAAAACACTAATATGTTCAAGAACACTCATAATCCAACATTCAATTAATTCAAAATTCAGGATCAGCAAAATGGTGACGCAATTCCAACACTTAATCATGCATTAACTACAATTCTACTATCTACGCTGTTTCCCCATCTACAGCTACTGTATGACACCTTAATTAATGTTTCTTTAATTCTTCATGTGAGAAAAGATCAAAACTAATTTTTGCCAATGTTTATTTTGTACTAGATACAGGTGATTCAAAAAGGACTTTACAACTTTCAAAGCATATAGAAATGTATTCAGGTAACTTAGAGTCTGTTGAGATGCCATTGAAAAGCAAAACACTTCAAGTTTGTCATACAACATTCATGTTGGGTCTATGTGGCTACCATTTGTAATGTGGCATATATCCCACCTGAAGTCAATTTCATTCAAGACTTTCACCAGTAAGTCAGGCATCACTTCTGCAGCAGCGGCGGTAATGCGAAGTCTCATTCCAGCAAGAGTAGCAGGTAAAGGTTGTAAAAAATTATCTTTAATGAAACTGATGAAGCAAGCTGAACCCATCCATTAATTTTATCAGTTTCCACACTTTTGTATGAGTAAATGCAAGACCATCACTTTGATTCATTTTTCGCAGTACTCTTGACACACTTATTGAATAACGCTCTAACATTCATTGGGTGTATATCTTGATATTCACGTATACTTGCCAATCGTGAATTAGGTTATCATAAGTTCCAACAATTGATGCATGCTGCTGTATCATTCCAAACAATGAATCCTCTTACTTGAAAATGCCACAAGGATGAGAAAATCTCCATCATAAAATTGTGGAAATAAGTAATTTGCTGTGCAAGATGAAGACCTAGGTTATCTGACCCCCCCCCCCACTCTGCTCCTTGATGCACCTATCCTTGCATACACATATTGTATGTGCTGCGAAGTATGTAATTAGCGCCATTTAATAAGTGATATCAATTCATTCATGCATATCCTGAAATTTCACCAAATATCCCCCAACTAGGAATTTTCACTTCGTTCACTTTCTAATCCAATGATAATGTACAATCTGTTGATATGCATAAAGCAATAAGGCCAGCCTAAAGTGAATTACTGCAAAAGTGCGAATAATATTTGATGACCTTAATAGATTTGGCAAAAGTTGACGAAAAATATTGCTGAAACAATAACATACAGAAGGGTCCAAAAAATGTACTCTCTGTTTGCAATGCAATAATTTCGAAGAAAACAGAGTTATACACACTAATCTCATGTGGACGTGTAGTGTAACTGTTTAATTTGTCACGGGTAGGTGGCGCTGGCAATTTGCACCGTGCATGAGCGAGTGTTGGAGCGATCACGCCAGTACAGCGGAAGAGAGTCGAGTAGCAACAATGGCTGCGGTACGGTAATCTCTTGTGGAATGCAAGGCTGTATTGGAATAGTTCTGGAGGTGCGAGAACATTCAAGTGGTTCAACGGCAGAGGCAGAATGAGTTTGGAACAAGGCCTCCCAACAAGTCGAACAATAGCCCGTATTCGTGATAAGTTCGAATCCAACGGAACTGTTCATGATGTGCACAAGGCAAGATCCGGCCGACAATGAACAGCTACAAGTCCAGAGTCCAGTGCTGTGGTGTTGCAACATTTCACCCGATCACCGCAAAAATCAGTGAACCAGGGAGCACGCGAAAGTGGGGTGAGCCGGTCTAGCATAAGACTCATTCCAAAGGGTGCACAGTGGAAAGTGTACATTCCAAGACTGCTACGCGCGATCAACGAGGATGGTCGGGATCGTAGCGTTGAATACTGCGAATGGTTTGAGCACATGGTTCACGAAATGCAGGGACATTTGTGTGGTCTGACGAGGTGTAATTCAAACGTAATGGTACTGCGAACCGGCACAAATGTGTCTACTGGTCGCCTGTCAATCTTCACGTTTATGTGGAGAAATCAGTGAATCTACTGGTGCTTAACATGTGGTGTGGTCTGTCATTGCCTGGTTTGATTGGTCCCTTCTTCTTCAAGGGTACCGTAACCGGTGAGGTGTATCTTGAAATGCTTCAGTCAAGGATTTTGCCTGCCATCCGATCCCTGTTTGGTGATGAACTGTTTTACCTGCAGCAAGATGGAGCCCCGCCTCACTACCATCGCGATGTCAGGTCGTACCTGGATGACACTCTCTCCGTACAATGGATAGGTCGACGCGGTGCTGAGTACCCACCTTGGTCCCCTGATTTGACACCACTGGACTTCCACCTGTAGGGGACCGTCAAGAATGACGTGTATCGCTAAAAACCAACTACACTCAACGAGCTACTTGAAAAAATAATAGTATCATGTGCTGGCATTACGCCAGATACACTGACGGCAGTAGTACGGTCTGCAGTTCGGCGCCATCGGAGTTCTTTAGAAGTTACTGGTGGTCATTTTGAACATCTGATATAACTCTCTCTCAGTGCCAAAAACTGTACCAACAAGTCAATTTTGTGAGAAGATATGGAGTATCAAACAGTGAGTACATTTTTTTGGATCCCCCTGTATTTACATTTTTCGAAGTATGTTCTTAATGACAGTATGTTCTACTCAGTGATATGTAAATCTTAGTGACTAATTCTTTTTTTTCCCCTCCAGATATCTGAAGAAGAACTACATGGAAGGACAGAGCCAAGATATTTCAAGGTCAGTTACACTTGTACCTTCAGGAAAATTAAGTGAACAAGAGCAACCAAAGGACACTACAGAATGTGTCAATAGAGAAGGTAACTTTGAACCTGAACCTTCACCAAAATGCTCCAAAACCAAGGCAGATATTAAAGATACCAAGCACTGTAACAGGAAAAAACAACATATCTCTTCGATGTTCAACCAAGTTTTCTCCAATGAAGGAAATTTATTTACTCATTCAAATGTCCTTGCAAAGGAGAAGTTTTTGAATCGCTCAGTTTGCAAGAGAAAATTTATTCCTGAAGATAACCTTTACACACAAAGAAGGGTTCACACCAAAGATAAACCTTTTAATTGTTCAATTTGTGACAAAGCTTTTTCCCAGAAAGCAGATCTTCGAGTGCATGTGAGGATTCACACTAAGGAGAAACCTTTTAAGTGTTCAATTTGCAACAAAGATTTTACCCGGAAATCAACCCTTAATAATCATATGAGGGTTCACACCAAAGATAAACCTTTTAAGTGTTCAATTTGCAACAAAGATTTTACCCAGATATCAACCCTTAATAATCATATGAGGGTTCACAACAAAGAGAAACCTTTTACTTGCGCAATTTGCAAAAAAGAATTTGCCTGGAAAAATTATCTTAATCTACATATGAGGGTTCACACTGAAGATATACCTTTTAAGTGTTCAATTTGTGGCAAAGGTTTTGCCTGTAGAGGAAGTTATAATCGGCATGTGTTTGTTCACAGCAAAGAGAGGCCTTTTAGATGTTCAGTTTGTGACAAAGATTTTGCACGTAAAGAAGACTGTAATGTGCATGTGAGATGTCACACCAAAGAGAGGCCTTTTAAATGTTCAATTTGCAACAAAGATTTTACCCAGAACTCTATCCTTAATATGCACATGAGGGTTCACACCAAAGAGAGGCCTTTTAAGTGTTCAGTTTGTGACAAAGATTTTGCCCGAAAACATCACCTTAATATACACCTGAGAATACACACAAAAGAGAAACCCTTTAATTGTTCTATTTGCAGCAACGTGTTTTCCCAAAAGAACTCGCTTAATATACATATGAGGACACACACAAAAGAAAAACCTTTTAAGTGTACAATTTGCAACAAAGATTTTGCCCAAAAACATCACCTTAATATACACCTGAGAATACACACAAAAGAGAAACCCTTTAATTGTTCTATTTGCAGCAACGTGTTTTCCCAAAAGAACTCGCTTAATATACATATGAGGACACACACAAAAGAAAAACCTTTTAAGTGTACAATTTGCAACAAAGATTTTGCCCGAAAACATCACCTTAATATACACCTGAGAATACACACAAAAGAGAAACCCTTTAATTGTTCTATTTGCAGCAACGTGTTTTCCCAAAAGAACTCGCTTAATATACATATGAGGACACACACAAAAGAAAAACCTTTTATGTGTACAATTTGCAACAAAGATTTTACCCAGAACTCTATCCTTAATATGCACATGAGGGTTCACAACAAAGAGAAACCTTTTAATTGTTCAATTTGCAACAAATATTTTACCAAGAAATCAACCCTTAATGATCATATGAGGGTTCACACCAAGGAGAAACCTTTTAAGTGTTCAATTTGCAACAAAGGATTTGCCCGTAAAGCAGAATGTAATGTGCACATGAGGGTTCACACCAAAGAGAGACCTTTTAAGTGTTTAGTTTGTCACAAAGATTTTGCCCGAAAACATCACCTTAATATACACCTGAGAATACACACAAAAGAGAAACCCTTTAATTGTTCTATTTGTAGCAAAAAGTTTTCCTACAAAGACTCGCTTAATAAACATATGAGGACACACACAAAAGAAAAACCTTTTAAGTGTACAATTTGCAACAAAGATTTTGCCCGAAAAGATCATCTTTATAAACACATGAGAGTACACGCAAAAGAGAAACCCTTTAGTTGTTCTATTTGCAGCAAAGTGTTTTCCCAAAAGAACTCGCTTAATATACATATGAGGACACACACAAATGATAAACCTTTTAAGTGTACAATTTGCAACAAAGATTTTGTCCAAAAATATCACCTTAATATACACCTGAGAATACACACAAAAGAAAAACTTTTTAAGTGTACAATTTGCAACAAAGATTTTGCCCAAACATGTCACCTTAATAGACACATGAAAATACACACAAAGAGAAACCCTTTAATTGTTAAAATGTGACAAGTATTTTACCCATAAATATATATATACATACTAAATATGTGAAGTGGGTGCATAGCAAATATAACTTAAATCTATTTGCACACAGGAAATGGTGTTTCTGTGTAGAAATCTCTGGAAATTCTTGTCGTTCTGTGCATATGCCATTTGGGATGGGATCCCGAGCTCTCTACTGTACAAATCATTACTTCATGTCTACAACTATGGTGCAACCATTTTATTAATTAAGATCTCAACCATCCTTTCCAATGGTACAGTGCAAACCTATTTTTAATAGCCCTACTGAAAATTCTGTCTACTGTTTTCAGTAGATCAGTGGGTGTTTTGAAACATCTACTGTTCTCAGTAGATGAACTGTAATGCTAGTGTCTTATACTGTTTCCAGTAGCCCAACTGTGTCTACTGTTTTCAGTAGCTGAACTGTACTGATAATGTTTTCTACTGTTTTTAGTAGCCCTTCTGTGTCTACTGTTTTCAGTAAGTGAATTGTACTACTAATAGTAAGACTTGAAGCTTTCCTGGCTATTGTGTTCAGCATATTTATGTATGAAAACAGTACTATTATCAGTAATGAAATATTTCTTATCAATACAACTGAAAATGCAATTGAAAATTCATATAAAGAACTAAAATGAATGTATGGTAAAGCATGTGGAACTTGCTACTTAGGAATGTGCCCACACAACAAAAAATCAAGTGTAGTGAACATGTTTTTAAGTGTGTAGCTTCACTGTGCTTAATGCACTTGTAGAAAATTGAAAAACATACTGTTTTATACATGAATTGACATATTGTTTTTCATATATTCACACGAAAACATCAAAAAATTATTTTAAACAAGACCTGATCCTCATTGCTTGAAATTAGCAAAAAGTGGCAGAAATGTGAAGTAAAATAAATCAACCAATCACTGCTTGAATAATTATATTGAAAACATTGTTACCAGGTATCAAAATATCTTGAACTTGATTAGGTAAATTTGAGTTTGAAATTTACATGCAATTAACAATTTCTTATAGATTAGTATATCCTGTAACATTTGCGACTCATGTTTGTAGATGTATTTCATGTCTAAGTATGTGAAATGGCAAATGTAAACTTCACATATTTAATAAAATATCTTAAATATTGACTTGAACCTTTTAATTGAATTGTATTAGAATGTTTTGATACAATGGAATCTCATTTATGCTTTATATTGTTAATATATTTGTGTGCTTATGTGTGTGGGTGGCGAGAGGCGGTAATACGTAATATTGAAATAGAGAAAACATTTGATTGTACCCTGGAATGTTCGAAAAGTTCGTCTTGGATACCAGGAATTATACTTGAATTTTATCATGATCCTGCTGTGGCCACCTTATACTAGCAAAGTTATAATAACTTATGGACACAGATTTTGTGATATGTTACTGACAAATTTATTTTTAATGGTGAAAAAGTTTAATGCACAGATAAACTCTACCTCTTTTGAAATAATGTTTAAATATTATGTTGTTGTGGTTGAATGAGATTGCATTGATTGAAATTAATTTCTTCTCTTCGAAAATTATTGTGATATTTTATGTTCAATTTTGTGCATGAAGTTTTTGTGTTTCTTAACATATTGAATTATTTTGATGAAGAATCTTGTAAATATGTAATATTTCAAACTTCCAATTTTTCAGAAAGCAATACTCAATGCCAGTGATTCATGAATAGTAAGCAAGGGCCAGTTCTAGATTATTCTTCTGAAAAATGTAGTTTTAATTAGCAATTTTCAGGAAAAAATCGTTTTGCAACACCTAAACCTCATCGCACAGCTGGGAAATGCTGTGTTTGCAATCGATTCCATTTTAAAATAATGAAGGTTAGTTACCAAGTCGCATATCACATTCTTTTCATGACATTAATTAACTCAATAATTATTCTCCTGCAGCATTATAATATTTTGAGCCACGGAGGTGTATTCTGTAGGGTGTCTGTTTCGATGCAGGAGACCTGGGTTCGATTCTCAGGGTGTGTGATGTAAGGTCAAAATTTTTCTGGCCTTCTCCCCGCTACCCCCCTAAAACATCTCTGGGGTTCACCCATCCTCAAATCAATGGATACCTGGAGGTAACCCCGTGTGTATAAATGCAGCTGGAGCGTGGTTCTGATCACATCACCTACGAAAATGGTAGAGATCGAGAATGTGTCCAGCCGTAACCCCACATCCCCTAAATGTGCCTTCATGGCATTGTGCTAAATGCACGGGGAACTTTTTTCTTTTAAGCATTATGATACTTTAAAACCATTATGATACTTTAAAACGTCTTGTGACATTTAGTAATGTTTTTTTGTGAACTTCTCTGTAGACCCAGAGGATGCAAAGATAGGATTTTTGAAGTGTTGCAAGACTTTTTAACATGCTGCAGTTAAAATAATAATAAAAAAAAAATTAAAAAATCGGTTGATTGTCTCTTGTTCAGTTTCACGTAAATACTAAACATTCCTGCCTTTTGGGTTAGCCTGAAGATGGAGAAAAGAAACATAATAATATACACATTTACAGTTATTAAAATAATGCCTCTTTATGCCATGCTGTCAATCATTCTCTGTCATTTGCAACAAAAACAAGTCTCTGCGGTATAGGCTGATACCAAAAGTGACAGCGTAACGTTCCCCAAGGAACTGAGATCGAATCTGGGTGGTGTAGCTCATGTATGCGATGATGGCATATTCGTTGCTCATGGAGAGCTTAATGGTAACATGCAAGAGGTAACACATACACACTGTATGGCAAACACAACACTTGGCTTTTATAACCTTTAAAATTGGATCACCATGCTAAATGGAAATACCTGACTCTCACTGTGTGGAGGTGCTCCCTCGAGGTGTCGAACTACGGACTGGTTAATAAACGAGGTGTCCGTTTGTGGTGGTAGTCTGAATTCTCAGACTTCACTCTCCTTTACTTGGATTTCTTGATCGTAATTCTGCATGATGAACCCCATTGTCCTAGATATTTTTTGCGATGTATTTTGCTAAGCAATGCCGAGTCAGTCACCTGCAACTTCTTCCTGGGTTACACCTGTTTACGTTTTGATGGCTTTGGTGACCCAGTAAAGCTTACGTAACATCTGACACTGCATTCCTTACTGTTGAGTTCCTGGCTGGAAAGTGATAGCTAGTGTCTGGGATTTGGAAGATCATTTGTACCAATATATTTCCATTATTTGTGGATTTCAGTGGCCACAGTGCAGGTTTATCTAGGGTAGTGGGTGAAGTATGTCATCAATCAATCAATCAGTGACACTCATCTACCCATCCAACAATGTTTCGCAGCAGCCAATCATGGCCATTTGTAGCAGATCGTAAATCTTGTTTGTAGTAATTTTTTATAACATACTACAGGGTACACAAAATGTCTTTATGGCTGAAAAAAGCAAATGTGAGAACATTAATATCACATGAACTTTTGGATATGGAAATATGGTAGAGTGAAATGGTATGGTTGCAAGATGATCCTTTTATTTCCACATTTAATAACGATGTATTTTGAACTTCTTTAAATTGCCAAATTTCCAAGTATGTCTCCATATCAGCAGAAATTCATATGAGTAATATTCGTATTGGTTCAAGCTAGTGTTATCTCAACCCTAGTAAGTGTGCTGTGCTGCATACAAAGTACTTATGTAGTATGCAATTGAATGGGTTTGTCATATTTTCTATATGATTTTGTCAAATAGGTATTATTCTGTACAAGAGTAGCAGTTCTGCTAAATTTATTGACCCTGAACTCAAACTCGTTTCATTAATGGGACTAAAATATCTGAATTAAGGACTGTCAAAGGAGAGAAGTTTTCTATTAAAATTTTGAGAGGAGCAAGTTCTTAATCATTGACAGATTCTAGGATGGCACTTAGGTTACTCCACCACTTATCATATAGTTTCTAAGCCAACACTACCCACCTGCACTGTGCCCTTAGACTAAGGAACTTTAAGAATTGTGAAAGGATGCAAACACCCATGTGGGTTGTCTATCAGTCAATAAATAAGGATGTTTGATAAACTTGCTTCATGGCTTTTGAGGTAAGTCATGTGATGAAAGAGACAATTTGATTTCCATGTTAGTTGATAATTTCATGACAATATCACTTTCTTTTGTGTATACACTTGACTACTGTTTGACCAGCGATCCGAGAGCTCTCGAGTTTTCTGCGCATGCCCGAAGTAGAAGAGTCCAGTCGTAAATTGGGGGAGTTTGCGGAACCGCTTCTCTGAAACGCAAGCAGCGCGAGTGTCACATGGGGAAAGAGAGCAATGTTGCCAACCGGAGAATATTGACACAAGATATTGGAAGTGCTCTGACCGTGGAGAGGCGTCTTTGCAAAAGCTGAAGTCTTGAACGTAGCGCCAGTTCGGCATCTTTGACCCAACCCCAGAGGAAGCCGACTGGCCCCGTATCTGGTTTCGAGCCACCACTATGGGCGTCCGGAAGGGGGGGGGGGCAACGGGGGACGCCCCCCTGAAAAATGAAAGTCGTCCAAACTTATGTATTTCGCACATATAATTTCATTTTAGCCACAATAATATGTGTTAATTATTGCATGATCACCATAAATTCAAATTTAAGCAATGTGTTTTTAGGGGACAGCACTATTTTTGGAGAAAATGTGCCTTGTTTGCCCCCCCCCCTGGAAAAAATCCTGCGGACGTCCATGGCCACCACCTGTTTTTCCGTAAAGCGCTGTTGCCTTCAGTGTTTAGACATCCATTCATTCACTGCGACGTTTTACTCCCAAGGTCTTTATATTATATATAAAAAAGTAGCACAGCACAATAACACTAATCGAGATTCAACTCTTCAATACCAACAGTGAACCTAAAATTGACAAACGGCATGGTTGTGCATGTCCCTCGGTTTTCGTTACTTATGTTCTGGTGGATAAGCATCCTCGCAGATTGGTAACACTGTTCAACTTGCAACCGCGAGTGGCGTTCTCACGCCTGCCTTCCTATCGCCAACTTCCCCTTTTTCTTGGCACTTTGCCAACTGGAGCTCTCGGATCGCTGGTCAAACAGTATGAAGATGTATCTGTAATGCTATGTTAAATGTAGCAATGAAATTGAATAAGTAGGTATACAAGCATGGGATTTAACCTCATAATGTTTGATATTTGAGCGCTACATGGGACATGGAAATCTACTTCCATAGGTTTTTACTTTTTATCAGGTAGGCTACATATTGTTTTCCTATGTTCTTCTTAAAGTTTTGCATAACCACTTTTTATAGATTCAAAATAATCTAACACAGTTATTTTTGTGGTTATTATTTTATTTTATCTGTGACGTTTCGTTCTGGTTTCCAATATCTTTCTCAAGCTACACTAAGAGATACATACAAGAACACAACCTCACATGGCTAGTCAATCTACACTTTTATAGAGCCCCAAGTGAGAGAAGTGTAGAGTGAGTAGCCAAGTGAGATTCTGTTTTTGTATGTATCTCTTAGTGTAGCTTCGGAAAGTTCTTGGAAACCAGAACAAAACATCGCAGATAAAATAAAATAATAACCACTAAAAATAACTGTATAAGATTATTTTGCTTATTGTATTCCTTAGTAGGTTTGCAACTTTGATTTTTATACATCTTCTAGGGATTTTTGCATGTGATTTTACAATCACATACTCAGACTGAACACTCAACAGTTGTTGTCACCTATACAACGCATTTGACATTGATTAATAACTAAATATTGTACCATAATTGGTTGTGCCTTGTAATCAAGGGATCCCAGGTTTGATAACCAGTGGAGGCACATAGTGGTTCGGATCCCACTTTAAAATGTAGGTCCAGTACCTCAATTGGCTGTGCCTTGTAATCAACGGATCCTGGGTTTGATAATCGGTGGAGGCACATAGTGGTTCAGATCCCACCTTAAACTGTAGGTCCAGTACCTCAATTGGCTGTGCCTTGTAATCAACGAATCCCAGGTTCGACAACCGGTGGATACACATAGTGGTTCGGACTCCACTTTAAACTGTGGGTCTAGTACCTCAATTGGCTAAAATCAGGCAAACATACATAATTTATATATATGTATGTATGTATGTGTTTGTGTGTGTGTGTGTGTATGTATGTATGTATGTATGTATGTATGTATAATATAACCTTTGTTATTTTAAATTTGGAATTACACAAGTATCGGTATCGATTCAAAGTGGTATCGACTCACCCCTACTCAAAATCCAACATTCAATTAATTCAAAATTCATGATCAGCAAAACCGTGACACAATTCCAACACTTAATCATGCATTAACTACAATTCTACTATCTACGCAATTTCCCCATCTACAACTACCATAGGACACCTTCGTTTATGTTTCAGTAATTCTTCATGTGAGAAAAGATCAAAACTTATTTTTACCATGTTTATTTTGTACTAAATTGGCATATAACAAGTACAGGGTGATTCAAAAAGGACTTTACAACTTTGAAAGCATATTGAAATTTATTCAGATAACTTACAGAGTCTGTTGAGGTGCCATTGCAAAGCAAAACACATCAAGTTCGTCATACAACATTCATGTTGGGTCTATGTGGCTACCATTGTAATATGACATACATCCCACCTGAAGTCAATTTCATTCCAGACTTTCACCAGTAAGTTAGGCGTTACTTCTGCAGCAGCGGCGGTAATGTGAAGTCTCAGTTCAGTAAGATCAGCAGGTAAAGGTTGTACAAAATCCGATCTTTAATGAAACCCCGCAAGAAAAAATCTAGCGGGGGTCAAATCTGGGGAGCAAAGGTGCCATGTAATTGGACCTGTACGACCAATCCGCCAACCTAGGAATCGGGTATCAAGAAAATCTCTGACTGCTATGTGGTAGTGAGGTGGTGCCTCGTCTTGCTGAGTAAAGGTCTACATCTTGGTCATCCTTGTCGAACTGAGGAATTAGAAAATTTTGTAGTATATCCAGATGCACGATACCATTTATGTTTTCCTCCTGGAAGAAGAACAGGCTGTACAATTTTTGTTTGCTAAGGGCACGAAAAACGCTAACCTTAGGGCTATCACTAGTTTAGACACTAAAAACTGTAACTAGTTAGGTGGGTGCTCAATTAAATAGCAAAAATGGGGGAAGACGCGCAAAGAGGCCGTGGAGACAAATTACACGTACCCAACCTAACACTTACAAAAGTCGTTGTTTGAGGTTAAGGACACGTATTTTGTACAGTCACCTCAGTCTCGAGCGAGAACCAATTAATCGGGACAAAGCGACAAGTTAAACAAGGTGATTCCTTCGTGCTGATGTCAAGACTTGCCTCCCTTTTGTAACAACGTTAAACCTTGAATTAAAACGTAAATTTTGCCACGATTCCGTATTCGAACAACCACAACCTCATTTTGCTCAGTTTCTAATCTAAGGTACAGTTTTTTTTTGTGTGACAGACAAACATCCACTACAAGATATAGTTTGTGACGCTTGGTGAAATTTATTATATTAACCGCGCAACACAGAATGGTTAATATTTTTTCTCATCAATAACACATACATCCATATAACTACAACATTTCTTTCTTTTGATGAATTCAATAAGTGTTCAAAAGTTTTAACATTCCCCAGTAGTAATATAATAAATTAGTTAAACGAATAACATATACATATAGATATATATATAACGTATGCAAGAAACTGTTAAAAGGTATAAAGATCCATCATTGGCTTTTGTAGGAACACTACATTTCTTGGGAAAAATACCCCCCTTTTTTGATGCTCTTATACGTTTCGTCAAAAATGCGTAAAGTGCTTATTTATGCACAAGAGTGCCAACAGAAATTACATAATTGTATTCCCCTCCCTTTTTTTGTGCCCAATTAATTATGGTCAGCGCCTGCCTTGCATATAGAAGGAATGAAGCAAAAGTCACGTCACGTCCTATCAGTGCAATCGCGACGACGAAGTAAAAGTTGGGGAGAATACCACTAAAAATGCTTTCAATTTGAGTTCCCTTTTTTTGGTATTCCACTTAATATTCCAACTCGTGGTTTGTTGCTGAGTAACACGTACATTTGTTGGGAGACACTTCACAGTTCACTACGTAATGGTTTCAAAAGTACATACCTCAAAAAATGGAACAATCAGATTGCGTGGCTTATCGATGGTGGCGACTGGAGAACCAAATGAGGCCTTTCCAAAGGTCCTGTCCACGTACATCCAATGTATCCTGTCCTGCTGCTTCTATACTTCCTTCTTGAGATTGTCCAATAACATCTTCGTAGCTTCAGGTTCCGCTACGTCCGTGAAAGAAACGACGATCAAAACGGCCAATGGTCAAAAATGCTTCGTGTAGTCATTGTCGTTACTTGCTGCCGTTCCTCCAACACACCAACTTTTTCGCGTATTGCTCGCGCGCACTGCGAAAATAGGGCAGCTTCTTGTAGCGATCGATCAACAATGGTAGCCCACTACTACCGAAGATCATCGAAGGGTAATGAGGTATGTCTAGCCATACGAGTTCCTGCTCTCCCACACAAGTCGAGGCCGGCTCTTGCTACTCCTCTGCAACTGAATCGCCGGATCGGGAACTGGCCTTTCCTTTCGACCGTGATCGCACAAAAAAAGAATTTACCACTGAGGGCCTCTAGCGGTCAATCGATCAACTAATCCTCAATAACAGGCTGACGCAGTGAAAATAGCTTTGATGCAGATCCATCGAGCAGTAAAACCATTTTCCTCTCATCGATTAGAGGGTTTCGTTCAAGTCATTGATCGCGATGGCGTCAAACACTTTGTTCGCATTATGCAATCTAAGATTCTGGACCATGAGGTATTTTCCCTTGGATTTTTGCACGAGAAAAACCGGCGATATAGATTCTCGGGTTATCCCGTCTTAAAAGCGTGTCAATTTGGTCATTCAACTCTTTACGCAGGTATATGGGGATCGGATACGAGTTAGACCGGAACACAAAACCATCCTTAAGTCGGATCCGGTGTATGTAATTTGTAGCTCGACCTACGTCTTGCTCCGACCATGAAAAAACATGAGAATATTTAAGAAAGAGTTGCAACAATTCTTGTTTTTGATCCGTGCCCAATTCAGGGTTAATATCAAAGGTTTTGCCGTCCGGGGATGCATTACTTGCCTTTCCCGTCTCCTCAGCGACACTTACATGTTCAGAGGGAGTACTTTCTCCAGCATTTTGAACGTGGGACGGAAGTTCACACGATTCAGCCTCGCCGATGCGTTTGCCTTTTGGAATAGCAATTTTGTGTCAGTGGATTGGTAATCCAAAGGAGGTTAGGTTCCTAGTTTAAAATGACTTTGGGTATCAACAATCCAGTTTGTTGTTGAATCGTCACGTCTGATTCCAATAAAGTATGTGAACTGTCCCCACCGGTCACTAACTGCACGGGGATACAAAGATGGGTGTAACTCTTTATATTCCGCGCCACGGCGAATTTTGGTTTAGGATTAATCCTTATCATATGTGCTACTTTAACAGAAACGTCAAATGCTCTTCGGGTATTAGACCGAACACTTAACAAATGGAGACCGAAAACGATATTATGTGAGTCTATTGCTATGAAAATCCAAGTTAGCCCTCTGATTGTTCAAAAAATCGTTTCCCAGAATAGCACCCTGTTCAAAATTTAGGATAATCCTAAAGGGATGCCCAAGAATATACCCGTTTATGGATGTGTTTGACACACCTTGTATTATTGTGTCGATCTTAAAACGTCTAGCACCATCTGGAACGTTCTTTGGGCCAATGACCAAGATCATCGAGCCCGTGTCCAGGAGGAACTTATATGGCCGTCCTTCCTGTAGGACATTAATACACGGTCCGCCCATAAAAGAACTGAAATTTTTTTTAGGAAAGAAAACAAGTAATTGCCTTCAAATGACTATCACCTTCAAAATAATGACCAGAGGAGGCAATACACTTTGACAAGCGTTTGTACAGGGCTTGGAAACACTGTTGATAGTCAATGACAGTAAGTGTTCGCAAAATACACGTGACATTTAATTTAATGTACGCGAAGTCGTCAAATCTTCGCCCTTTCATAGCCATCTTAAGCTTGGGAAAAAGGAAAGATTCAGCAGGCGATAAGTCCGGAGAATATGGAGGGTGATTGATCACTGTCACTGAATGCTTGGCAATGTATTGTTGTACAAACAATGCGGTATGAGGCCGAGCGTTATCGTGTAACAGAAACCATTGGCCAGAATCACAGAGGTCCTTCCTAACCCGCTTCATCCTGTTTCTGAGTCTACCAAGCACTTCCTTGTAATACCACTGATTGACTGTTTGGTTTTCAGGGAAAAATTCATGGTGGATCAGTCCTTGGGAATCAAAAAATACAATCAGCAGCACCTTTGTCTTCGATTTCGACATCCGTGCTTTTTTGTTGACTTCGAGAACTGTTCTTTGCACTGCACACTCTGTCCTTTTGTTTCGGGGTCGTACTGTAAACACCAGGTTTCATCTCCCACCTGATTCACTTTAGGAAGTAGTTGTCCTAGTCCGAAGCTGCCACCAAGTCCTCACAGCACTCTTTCGTTTTGTCTTTTTCTCGTTCTGTCAAAATGCGAGGCACAAGCGAGCACACACTTTCCTCATTTGCAGGTCCTCGTTTAAAATTAACCTACAGCTTTCTTTGCTGATATAAAGCATGTCTAGCAGTTGCTGCGTGGTTAAACGTCTATCACCTCTCACCAGTGCACAAACGTTCTCCACATTGATGTCATTCCTTGACCTTGAAGGGCGTCCTGATCTTTGTTCATCCTCGACACTTTCACGCCAACCTTCGAAACGATTTTATTACTCATACACCTGGGTTCCTGATAATGCTGCATCACCATACATTGCCCGTATCATCTGTAACGTTTCAGTAAACGATTTACCCAATTTGTAATAAAACTTTGTTGTAACGTTGTTCCATCTTTGTGCGCGTATTTTGTACGCCGCCAGCACACGACCTTCATCTGACGCACACGTGCCCCGATACCGACTGCTTGTAACAGGTTGAAACATGCACTGACTGGATGTTTAGATATAGCTCTTTGCAGTGTTGCCAGAATACGGTACCTTTTTATTTGGTTTGGTTATCTTTTTGACAGTTCGGTTTCTTTATGGGCGGACCTTGTATAAATCAACTCTGCCTTAGGGTAGGTTTGAGCTTGAGATACATTTAACAACCGGAGGTACCTAGAAGTATCGGCTCAAAGTAGCTATAGGCAGTTTAAATCACTTTGACTGGCTTTGTAATTCCTTCTCGCCGTTCCCCTTTGTCCACTCTGCTGCATCGCGACGATGATGATTGAAAACGTGGAGGCTGAAAACGGGAGTTTCCGCCCCGCCACTGTGGTCTTTGGTCATATTGGTAAGACCTGTTGAGATTGTTATTCTGCTGGTGATACTGGCCTTGGCCGCGATTCAAAAAGGCTCTACAGCTATTACAAAAACCTCTATACGACTAGCCATGGTAGTTCCGGTGGTCATCGTAAAAATCATTGCGGCGCCCAGTGGCTGGTGACTGTTGTCTGAGTGGTGCTGGTGAGTTCATCGGCTTCAGGGACAAGCTCTTTAACTGATCCTCGAGACCTGTTTCTGTGGACGAGGCTCATGGGTTCGATTTCCCTTGGGGTTTATGCTTAAACAAGTTAAGCTCCGCTTGAAGGGCCTTCATTCTCGTTTCAAGGTCCGGAGACCCTTGGGTACGTGGGAACTCGTGAGATGGCACGGCCATGTCTTGTAACACGAGATTCCGCGTACTTGGCATGTTATGGTTGCTCATCGGGCTTAGCAGTGAGTCTGGATTTGATTCAGACAAAAGCTCCTATTCCTTTCGTTTCCGTATAAGAAACTGGAGCTTCTCGATCTCCTTCAAGTCCTTTAACAAGTCCGGGACGGAAGCATATTCCCGCTTATACATCTCGCGGATATATTCCGGTTGAAGGCCCAGAGTCAGGTGTTTGATGAGTTTGGCCGTGGGCATATTGGAATCGAGACAGTACAACATAAGTTGTTTATCGCGAATGTAACCTGAGACTGATTCTCCATCCCTGTGGAGGCTACATTTGATGTTATCGGTCAAGTGCAACTTATCGACCGAGCGTGTGAATTCGTCGATCAGCTGGATCTTAAGATGCTCGTAGGTTACTGCCCTGTTTTCCTGTACAGCTTTCCAGGCCTCGTACCAACGAAGTGTTGGGCCTGTCAGCAGGGTAGGGACCATGTGCAACTTTTTGGCGGCATCCCATTTATTAAGCGTGGCGATGCTCTCCACTCGGTCGAAGAATCGCATGACGTCCTCTCCAGCTGTTCCATTGAACTGGAGGCCTTCGAGCATAAAGGGCGTTCACAAAACCGGGAAAAGCCATCTTCGGAGGGGGCGGTGGGGCGTGAACCAAGGTACTGGCAGGGATAGTTCAGGCATGACTACGCGTCAAAATCGGACTTAAAACAGGCGTCGACGCAGCACTAGGTACCGTGTCGTCAAAACTAATGCCCACTACTACGATGTAGCGTATCATCAAGTTCATCCGCGTGGGGGGAGGTTAGGAAACTATCTATTATGAGGGTCGTCTACTTCGTTGAAGGACATGAAACATACTTAGAACGTGTTGAAAGCCAACAGAAAAAACAAGGGGTTGAGAATCACTCAAAATTTAAGATAAAATTGAAAGTTAACGGGTAGCAGTAAAAGGAGGTCATAAGTTGATTATCTCAAAAAAAAAAAAAGGAGTGTAAGGCTTAAAGCTCAGGGAGCAAAAGGAAGGAAAAAAAACTGTTCATGCATTCTGCGGGTGGAAATGAATACAGTAGAAAGTAAACTGTCCTTGCCCCCCCCTTCCCCCTGCATACATTTTTAAACAACAAAAACAACATGTAAGTAACAAACGTCACATGAAGGAAACACTACATAAAACAATGTATTACATTCTGAACAATATAATACGTAATCGCGCTACGATGCCAGGGGTCTGATTCGAATCCCGACCTGGGCATGGATGTTTGTGAGTGTTCATTCATCAATTTCATCATATCATCACTCATTCCCATCTTCGCAAATTAGCCAAAAGTGGCACAAAAGTGAAGTAAAAAAGAATCAAATCAATCAATCAGTCAACCAATATCATAGGAAATAGAACACATAAATTTAGGGAAACACATGACTCTGCATTAAACTACATATCTCTTCAACCCCTGACTCTAAAGGCACGAAATATAAACCAATCCCTAGAGGAAATCATAAGCTATGAATTTGGTTCAGTGACTTTAGGACGTAAATTACATAGTTTCTTACATATTTGTTGTTCTTTGTGTCAGAAACCAACTTTTACGCTAATTCAAAAAATCAAGGAAAATATTTGAATCTTTCTAATTCAATTAAGATTTATGGTAGCTCTATCAAACAAAAACCTTAATTGAACAAATTTTCTGTTCTTTCATTTTTGTTATTTTCACTTTTTGTGTACAATGCACAGTTTTCGAGATATTAATTTTTTAAAATTTTTAACTTGAATTTTTGCCACCATTTTCCAAGATGGCGGATTTTCCCAAACATTTGGATGGCGGATTTTTAATATATTATTCACACTACCATTCCGCACAATCTGGTACAAAAAAAAAGTGTTGCAGTTATTTCCCGGTTAGGCTTTTAATCCCGTTCATTTCCTCTACTACTACTCCGGAGTCACTTCAGCCAACCACCTCAAGAAAGGCTAACAGGGCATGAAGTAAACAGGTAGGACATCCTTCATGGAAGAAGTCTACGGTTATAGACGTGACTGTACCAAATGTTCCAACTGTGATGCCCAGGCAGAAGGTTCGAGATATAAAGAAATATTTCCACGTTATGGACAATACTCAATTGAAACAAGGGGATAAACTTGGAAAAATTTCACCATCATATGATGAGGTAAACAACAATCTTCATCAATATGGAATTTTTCATAAACAACTCAGCATCGACGAATCAATGGTTCCCTGTTATGAGCATCATTCTTACAAGATGTTCATAAAGGGAAAACCGATTCGTTTCGGATTCACAATCTGGACTCTTAGTTCAAGTGATGGATATCCTTAAGTTATGAAAATCTATCAAGGAAAGGAAGAAGATGAATCTAACTCTCCACTTGGGACTAGAGTGGTAACAGCCTTATTCTTATTGAATGTTGTCACTAATCCTCTGCTAGTTGAGGTTTTCTTTGATAATTTTTTTAGCTCATACACATTGCTGAAAGAGCTGAAAGTGTAGAGGTTCAAAGCAATAGGTACCGTACGAGAAGGAAGGACTGGTAGATGTCCCTTGGTTCCCACAAATGAAATGAAGAAAAAGAAAAGAGGAGAGTTTGACTTTCGATGTGAGGGTGATATTTACATGTGTAGATGGAATGATAATTCCGTAGTCACCTTGGCATCCAACTACCAGACACACTTGCCATTAGGAACAGCAAAGCGGTACTCTCGCCAATCAAAGAAGAGGATTGGTGTCCCTGAACCTCACTAAATACAATAAAGGGATGGGGGCGTCGATGTCTTCAACCGTATGCTGTCCAGCTACAGACCTCAGCTGATAGGGAAAAAATGGTGGTGGAATTTATTTTCCAATTCTTTGAATGTGGCAGTTATTGCAGCCTGGAAAATTCACCAAGAACTTCATAGGAAGAATTCAAATATTCACTTTGATTTTCGAAGAGAAGTAGCTACCGTCCTCATTCGCAAAAATCCATGAACATCTTCGAGGCCAGGACCATGATTTGAAATCACAGGGGTTATGAGGAAAACTGATTTTGCGAGTGCAAGAAATATGCATTTACACTGCTTCCCAGCTTTCCATGGCTTATCACAAGTTTAGGACCTTCTGTGTGTCCGTGTTTCTTTTTCATTTTCAAATGTGTAAACTACATATATTTTAAAATTTGGTATTGCTACATTTCCAATAAGACAAATCCTTTTCTCCTTGAGTAAAATTGCACACTGACGTTTTCTCATTTTTATACAATTATGTTATGCTATTATGTATTTTTTATTTTGAAGGTTGTAATGTTGTCTCACTCTCTGTAAGCTTATATGTAATATTTCTGTACATTTACTATGCTAATATATAAACGGCAAAGATGCTGGTCCAGTTGAATTATAATTAGAAAACTCTGTAATAATACTTCACATGAAACGCCAATGTTTCCAATTGGGAACACTCCAGTTTACATATAGAGAAAATAAAAAATAACAATCTTTTTGAATAATTCTCTTTAATGTTCACCAAAGAGACGAACAATTTACTGATAAACTCATTAATTTCAAATCCAAAGACAATTCGGCGTGTAAAAGGTTAATTAAAACAACCTTTAACATTTATCGCTATTAGTGAGTTAGTGATTTACGTTTCGATTAGATAACCACGCGAAATCTGTTGATTAACATTAATGACTGCTTAATATTAATGATGAAATGCTGTAACTTGAAGCGAAAATTGTGATATATCCATATTTTAAAGTTTAAAACAATATACAGCGTATTCGGCTTATATGTATAATAAAATAAAATTTTATAACGTAAAAAGTATTAGTGCTAATGAGAAACGTTTGGCACCATTGAAAGGAGCAATGTTGGAAATTTTAAATTCACTCATGTGCATGTGCAACGTGGAGACAAGTCGCGCGCCAATGCACATGAGCAGAAAACTCACACCATGCTGTGAAGAGTGAGTCACAATGTGGACGGCTCAGCAAAAGGTTTTCTGTGTGTTGTCGCTTGTGGAATGTAAATCTGTGGTGCGTGTGCAGTGCCTTTTTCTTCGTGAGTACAACCTTCCACCGAGGACAGCTGCTCCAAGTTACCTGTCAATTATGAGAGACTGGAAGTCTGCTGTCAAAAGCAGGTAAGCATGCCAAGCGTAAAGTGTCAGAGAAGAACGTTGAACGCATTCAAGAGGTGTTCCAAAGAAGTCCACGCAAATTCATCAGACAAGCTAGTGTACAACTAAACATCCCACCAACAACTGTGCATACCGTGGTTCACAAAAGATTGCACCTACGGGCATACAAGATGCAACTCCATCAGAAGATTTTGCCGAATAACAGAAAAGTGCGACAAAAGTTTGCTATTGACATTAGAGAAGATTGACACTAACAATGCATTTCTCGAATATGTTTGTTTTTCAGATGAGGCAACATTCCATATATCTGGTAAGGTAAATAGGCACAACTGCTGCATCTGGGGGTCAGAAAATCCCCGGGTCGTCATTGAGTATGAGAAAGATTCGCCTAAAGCCCCTATCATACGGAACTGGATTTCTAGTAGGAATGCCCTAGTTGGTGCAGAACTGACTTTCTAGGTAGATATCATGGCCGCCTGGCTGACTGCTTGACTGGTTTTGAGGGCCTCCCCGATGGCGCAGTGGTAGCGTCGCCGCCTTGTAATCAAGGGGTCCCGGGTTCGATACCTGGTGGAGGCACAAGTGGTTCGGATCCCACTTTAAACTGTAGGTCCAGTCCCGATTAGCCATACTGTGCATAAAGTGGACTTAAAAAAACACCAACTTGACTGGTTTTGAGGAATAAGAAATTCAATGTCCTCCTAAATAAAATTTGCCTACTCCACAATGAATGCTTTTCCGTAAAACAAGTAAATATAAGAAATAAAGAAAAATCCTGGATAACAAATGGAATAAAAATATCTAGTAGAAAAATAAAATTACTTCATGCAGAAAGTAAAGTAAATAATGACCCAAGTTTTATAGCCTACTACAAAAAGTATAAGAAAACATATCAATTAGTATTAAAACAGGAAAAAATCAGACATAATGATATAAGGATACAAACATCGGATAACAAATGCAAAGCCATGTGGGATATAATCCGAAGCAGAGGCGGCTCAAGGCATAGAGCCGCCATGCCATGGCACTACCCTCAGAAGATACGCATACCCGCCCAAGTATTGTTAAATGAATACATTGATAGTTTACAGACAAGGAGATTCGAATCTTGCAACCGGTCAAGCTGACGTGACGATTGCCCCAACCTCCTCACTGTATAGCTAGCTGTTTCGTTCATACCCTTGTGAGGCAACAGTCCGTGCCGCCCAAGAGCTGGCCTAACCAAGTTGACACACGTGCAGAGGGTTGAAGTCTCAGCGAGGAACATTTCCACCATGAGCCAAGAACAAAGTGGCAGGGGGTGGGCGTGGAGTTAGCCCATAAATAAGACACCAACCATGCCTGTTTTTGCCTTGCACGGCGAAGGAACTTTCGCAGTGTTGACACAGTTGCACCCTTCAGATTCTTACGACTGATTTGTAAGACCCGTTGGGGAAGTAATTTCTGCCTACTTTTGGAGAAACTAACCTAGTATTTTTCCAAAGTTAAATGAACATTGTGATAATAGATAGATGCACCTAGAGGGCCATACAGAATTTTTTAAAAATATAAAAGTAAAAAATCCTATGATGATGCGAGTTTCCAGTTGGAATACGTGTGCATGGGGGAGGAGAAGGTGAGAAGATTTGTTTTTACTTCCTCTTGTAATTGTTCTGTTTTTAGGGAAGTGACCTGTAGTGTATAGAGATAGCTTAGTGAGGGAAGATGAACCCGAATAGTGTGTTATTACTTAAACACATATTGTTTTCCACGTTACCAAACAAGGATAAATATCTTGGCCAGTGGTGCAACCTCAAGGAGGGTGCAGGGGTTGTGCATTGCGGAGGGGTTTTTTTTTTATTATAATTTCTTGGTCGCGTTGGCACTACCCATCATAGTTGTCACCGGCTGCCATTGATCCAAAGTGTAACATGTCCACACTCAAACACAAGACAAAACATAACATTAAATCTAAAAGGCAAAGAATTAACTAATCCATATCATGTAGCAAATGTATTCAACACCTTCTTTATAAACTCATTACCATGTGCTGGCCAAAATAAAAAGATGACCAAGACAGGCGCAAAGGCTTTAAGAGCTCTGAAAAATGAAAAATCAATCTTCATATCACCCATTTCTGAACTAGAATTAAGTGAAATATTCATGTCATTAAAAAACAAGCACTCTTTTGGATTTGATGAAATACCAGATTTTCTGATTAAAGGTTGCTACAAACAGCTTTGTAAACCTCTCCTACACATCATAAATCATTCCTTTGAAACAGGTATCTTTCTTAACAGACTAAAAATAGTAAGTGTAAAACTAATATACAAGAAAAATGAACCAAAAGATGTAGCCAATTGTAGACCTATATCACAACTTTCTGTGTTCTCAAAAATTTTTCAACGTGCAATGTTAATAAAAGTTGAAAAATTCTGTGAAAAGTATTCAGTACTAAGCAAGACACAACACGGTTTCACAAAGCAAAAAAATGCAAATTAAGACCTGATTGATCTCATTGAACAAGTGGGTGAATCACATGATAATTACAAACACACTTGGGATTTTCTGTGACCTGACAAAAGCCTTTGACTCAGTCAATCACGAAATGCTCCTAAACAAACTAGAAAATTATGGCATACGAGGACTAGCACATAAATGGTTTAGATCATATCTTCATGAAAGAAAACAATTGGTAGAAATATGTTACTTAAATGGTGATGGAAATACAATATATAATCAATCTCCAGTTCAAAAATTTAATTGTGAAAAGTACCACTTTTAAACAGATATATCCATAAATATACCTGAGCCGCGGTGGCTCAGTCGGTAACGCGTCTGACTACCATGCTAAAGGTCCCAGGTTCGATCTCCGGCCGGTTCAAATCCGGGAACTTTTCTAACGATGGAAGCGGCCCCGGCGCCCACCCAGCGTCGAATAACATGGGTACCTGGGAGAAACCCTGGGGGGTAAAGGCGGTCAGGGGCGTGATGCTGATCACATCATCCCCACTCACGACCGGATCAAGAAAGTGTGGGGCGTTACCCCCACACCCCCTATACGCCTTCATGGCGTGGTGCTATGCACAGGGAAACACTTTACCTTTTTTTTATACCTGGTCTTCTCCAGATGGTAAAACTCATAATCAGATACATCATATTCTCATTGATAAGAGAAGGCATACTAGTATGTAACGCCCCCTCGAGGTTCGACCCACACGCACACAACACACACCCTCACGGCACAAGGTTGCAGTTGCGGTATCTCAGAATAGTACTTGACTGCAACGTACCGGGTTCGACGTTGTGACGGGGAACATTATTCAGTTTTACCCATGATGTTAGCTCTTTTCTAGCCGGAGATATGATGTTCTTATACACTCAGGGTTCGGGTATATATGTATAATGAAAGTTAGCGTCGACGTAAACAGTTTATTGAACTGGGGTGAAATTAGATATCCGCACAAAACAAAGTCACAATATCTCCTGATAAGATTTCACTGCACTTTTGTCGTTCTTGAAGTCCAGGTTCGAATCTCCTCTGCAGATGTCTTGGAGAGGGAGGACAGGGACCATTCAATTTTCCTCCAGTGGGGAATAAAGGACCTTATTTTTCTTGTATGGCATTGGGTCGCCTCTGTGCTGACTTGGGGACAATAGGGCATTAATTAAACGACTCAAGGAACATTTAAATCTGCTTTCCTAGTAAAGAGTAATATCAACAAAGCAACGGAAATTTTCTGTAAGCTTACAAAGGATAATGCTTAGTTAAACTTTATTTACTTTTATTAATTACTTGAATAATGCTAAACTGAAGGCAGTAATAAAACATTGCTCGTTTTTCCCTTAATGAAAAATTAACTAACGATGAACATCACCCTTCGTATTTTCTACCTGGTAGGCCAAGAAATATTGCTATCGCTCGTATAATCTACCACAGTAGGCCAAAAGATGACGTCATTTCTGCATCGACTGTTGTGAAATGTATAATCTACTAGTAGGCCAAAGAATACGGATACCCTTCGTATAATCTACTAGTAGGCCGTCTCCCAACAGTAAATATGTCCACGAGCTAAACCGTAACCCAATACAATGCGTATAATCTACCTGTAGGCCGCACAAGGAGTACGTTTCTGTTCTACAGGCAGGCCACACTGTAGGAGGTTGAGCTTGAAACAATGCGTATATTCTACCCAGTAGGCCGAGAAATATTGCTACCTCTCGTATAATCTACCAGAGTAGGCCACACTGTAAGAAGCCCTCTTGTATCCCTAAGCACCCGTGTGCTTGCAATGCTGGGCTATTGGCGGGAGCAGAGCTCGACCATGAGTCGTTGAAGAGTCAACACAGAACTGCTGGTCGGGGCAGCGTCGCTGCTTATATACAATTCCGAGCGCAGCGCCAGCGCCTCTAGAGGATTCTCGTGAACTACGAGAGCGCTGCTTAACATGAGGTGCCATCTATACATGTTAATAATGAACTATTATAAACAATAACGCTTCCTAGTGATATATGGTAGAACTACGTTCTCTACCAAGCATAGCAGTGAAACCCTATGCAGAAGCGATAACACAATAGATAATATTATACAATGCTATTCAACAATGACAATAAAAAGAACAAATGCGTAACTTGTGGCGATCTCGCAGGATCGTTGCAAGTATAATTGACGTTCGTACACATAGAGGTGCTGACTGTGCCAGTGACCATCATTTGGTAATTGCTAAATTAAGAGAGACTCTCAGTTTTAAATCATAAGCAACAAAATCTAAAAGTTATAAAATTTGATACAGGAAAGTTTACTGATGAAAGAATTAAGAAAGATTACCAAATTAAACTGTCAAATAGATTTGATGTTTTGCAGGATTTAAATGATGATGAAAATATAAATGAGACAGACGTAAATAAGAATTGGGAACACATACGTAATGCAATATAATCAGCAGCTAAAGAAGGTATAGGATACCATAAACCAAGAAAAAGTAAGCCATGGTTTGATATTGAATGTCATAATCTAATAGAAATACGAGATCAGGCTAGACTTTGGTTAAATAACTCTGATGATACAAATCTAAACAATTATAATAGAATAAAGCGAGAAGTTAACCGCACGTTTAGAAGTAAAAAAAGAGATTACTTGAAAAGCAAAATTAACGAAATTGAAACAAACAGCAAAAATAAAAATATCAGAGATTTATATAAAGGTGTAAATGAATTTAGAAAGGGGTGGCAACCTAAAGTAAACTTGATAAACGATAGAAGACAGCGATTTTCTAGCTGACCCAAGTGATATTATAAATAGATGGAAGAACTACTTAAATGACCTTTTAAATGTCCATGTAGGAGATAAATCAGAAGTAAATTAAGTTCACACAGCAGAACCTTTAGTTCCAGAACTTAACTTGACTTAAGTTAAAGATGCTATTAAAAGGTTAAAGAATAACAAAGCACCTGGCATTGATTTAATACCAGCTGAGTTAATTAAATATGGTGGAAATTCATTAATATGTCAAATTCATAAATTAATTTGTTTAATATGGAATAAAGAAGAAATCCCTCAACAGTGGAAAGAATCCATAATTGTTCCTGTGTTTAAAACTCTTTCGCTGCGGTCGTCGCATTTATGCACATCACGCCAGGTGCCTTGCTCTGCGGAAGTCGCATTATTGCGAGTTCATACTTCCACTCGCTGCGGGTGTAGCATTTCCGCAGTACGTCGCTTTTAGTAGCCTTCAGACATCTGTTGATGCTATTTGGAACTATTTGAACTTGTAGTTTTGTTTATATCCGTATGATGTCGCTAATTACGCCTCCGTTTAGAATACGAGCGTTGAGTGCTCTGACATGTCAGTTTCAAATGCATGTTCGAATGTAAACAACATGGCTTCGTCAAGTCGTCAACACTTGTCTGATAATGATGTTACTCAAATGTTGAATCAGAAGGTGAATTAAATTGTGACGATAATAGCGACAGTTTTTATGAGACTTCAATTGGTGACAGTGATTGTGTAGTGTCTGATGAAGAATTTGTACCGCCGTCCGTAACATCATGGAGCAGAGTGCAAAGCAGCATTCATCTAGGTGCGGGAAGTTCGACACAGGCAAGTGCTAAGTTACTTGGTGACAGTACAGTATTTAGCACACCATTTTCTTGTTTTATCAAATATTTCCCCTGCTCAGTATTTGAACACACAGCAGAACAAACTGAAGTTGATACTACTTACGAATTTCCACGCCGCTCCACCACTCTGTCTCATCCCCTGTTTTGAGAAATACCATACCATCAGGGACTACAGAATGGTTTGCCAGTGCAAGGAATGACTTTTGTAATTTCTCTATAACATATTTTGCAATGTAATATTTTAAAATTATTCTTTCTAAATTATTTTTTTCAAAATTTCAAAATATTTCAAAATTTTTCAAAATATTATAACACCAGGGACTACAGAATGGTATTCCAGTGCTAGAATGAATTTTGTAAGTTCTCTCTCATATATAACGCAATGTAATTGTGAAAACTATTTGTTTATAAAAAAAATATTTTTTCAAATTTAATTACGCAGCCAAGGGATATTGTGTGCCAGAGAATTCCGCAGCGAAAGAGTTAAAGAAGGTGATAAAATTAACTGCAATAATTACCATGGAATTTCTCTACTCTCAACAACATACAAAATATTGTCTAACATTCTTTTAACAAGACTAACACCATATGCTAATGAAATTATAGGTGATTATCAATGTGGATTTAAACGTAACAGATCAACTACAGATCAAATTTTTCACATCACACAGACATTTGAAAAAAAGTGGGAATATAATCAAAATGTCCATCAGCTATTCATTGATTTCAAAAAAGCATATGATTCGGTGAAAAGAGATAAATTATATAATATATTAGTAGAGTTTGGAATACCTAAAAAGCTAGTTAGTATGATAAAACTACGCACCAGTGAAACAGAAAGTAAAATTCGTGTGGGTATTAATATGTCTGACAAATTTACAATTCATGATGGGTTAAAACAAGGAGATGCATTATCTCTATTGCTCTTTAATTTTGCCTTAGAATATGCTGTAACGAAGGTAAAAGAAACTAAAGAAGGACTAAAATTAAATGGCGTGACTCAGTTGTTAGCATATGCAGATGATGTAGACTTACTGGTGGATGATGTGAATACAATTAAGAATAATGCTAAAATATTTTTCAAAACTGCTAAAGAGATAGGTTTGGAAGTTAACAAAGAGAAAACTAAATATATGCTTACAGGCCGAAACCAAGTGTTAGGTAATAATCAAAATCTAATTATTAATAACAACTCGGTTTGAACCAGTTTCCAAATTCAAATACTTAGGAGTAATATTAACAAATGAAAATTGTATTAAAGAGGAAATAAAAAGTATGCTTAATTCAGGAAATGCATGTTACTTCTCTCTTCTCCTTTAATACGTATCTAAGAAACTAAAAGTTAAAATATACAAAACAGTAATTTTGCCTGTAATATTATATGGATGTGAAACTTAGTCCCTTACATTGAAAGAGGAACATAAATTGAGAGTATTTGAAAATAAGATCCTTAGGAAAATCTTTGGACCTAAAAGGGATGAGGAGACAGGTGAGTGTAGAAGGTTACATAATTTACAACTACATAATTTGTATTCATGTCCAGATATTATTAGAATAATTAAATCAAGAAGACTTATGTGGGCAGGCCATGTGGCATGAATGGGAGAGGAAAGAGGAATTTACAGGATTCTTGTCGGGAAACTTGATGGTAAGAGACCTGTAGGAAGGCCAAGACGAAGATGGAGGGACAACGTTGAGATGGACCTAAGGGAAATCGGTAGGGATGGAAAAGAGTATATAGATCTTGCTCAAGATAGGGCCAGATGGAAGGCCTGTGTTGCTGCAGCCATGAATCTTCGGGTTTAAGAAGGCTAGAGAGTTAGTTAGTTAGCTCTAGTTCAAAAAATAAATTGTGGAGTTCCCCAAGGCAGTATACTTGGACCTTTTCTATTCCTTCTCCATGTAAACGAAATACCAAAACGTTTGGATGAGGCACAGGATATACTGTATGCAGATGACACAAACATTATATTACCAGATCACTGTGAGCATGCCTTAAAAATAAAGTAAACGACACATTGCTCAAGCCTCTCAAATAATAAAAAAAAAAACACTTAAATATTAATGTTATGTCCGAGAATACAGACTTAATGCACACAAAAGACTCTACATTTCTGGGTATTGTTTTAGATGAACACTTGAAATTCTCAAACCACATCGACATGCTTCAACAAAAATTAAGTAAAGTCTGTTTTGCACTGCGTGTAATGGTAAACATTACCAGCTTTTGGTCTGTCAGATGTCTCTATGTAGCAAACTTTGAATCAGTAATAAGGTATGGAATCATGAACTGGGGAAACAAGGCACATAGCTCCATATTGTTTAAATGAGAAAAGAGAGCACTTCAAATTGTTGCAGGGGCCATTGGGAAATATTCGTTCAGAAATCTCTTCCGTAACTTCCGCTTGCTGACATTACCCTGTTTGTATATCTATGAATGTCTGGTATACATCAAACAAAATATTAGTACTTTCGAAACCAATAAAGATATCCATAGCCTAAACACGAGAAATAAAGATAAAATTCGAATGAAGACATGCCATGCCGTCTTACTCTCTACAAGAAGGGACCTAAAAACTCAGTAGTTGACCTGTATAACAAGTTGCTCAGAGAGTTAAGGCATGAACCAAAAGTGGAAAGGTTTAAAAGTAAAATCAAAACCATGCTAATTAAACATTCATTTTACAGCATGCAAGAATATAAAGAGGCAACACTCATCTTTTTAATGCATACAGACATATCTATTGGTCAGAGTGTGAAGGACTCAATGTCTTGTGTATGTGTAACCAGAATAAATGTTAAAAGGAATGTTTAGGTTAGTTACCATACATGCAGAGCTTGCTGTTGCACATCAAACTAAAATTGTCACATAACATATGCAAGGGTTATAATACACCAATTTAATATGTATGTGTGTATCTTATGTTAAAATTACCAAACTTTATTATCATCTGTTTCTATTTGACATGTCCTATAATACTATGTGCAACCAGAATAAATGTTAAAAGGTATGGTTAGTTACCATACATGCAGGGCTTGCTGTTGCACATCAAATTGAAATTGTATAGTATAATATCTTGATATGCAAGGGTTATAATACACCAATATATATGTGTGTATCTTATGTTAAAATTACCAAACTTGATTTTCATGTACTTTTATTTGACAGTCCTATACTACAGATGTACCTACTTGTACAAAATTGTAGTCCTTGGATGCAAATAAATCATATTTTCCTAAAATTATCAAAGAAGTGGCCAGGGTTGAAGAGCATCTCCCCATTTTCCTTTTCTTTGACCACGGAATTTGGCAGGAATGTGAAAGTTTGTAACGTATTTCCTCGTTTATTATTACGTAAATTTCGTTACAAGTTTGTCGCTGGCGCTTGTCGACTGATTGCTCCCAAGTTTGTGTATATGGACCACGTAGTTTGTTGAAATGATACGAGATGGCAGCACTAGGGCTACTTAGAGTAGGTATGACATAACAGCATCACCTGATGAACGATTTCCCAGTGGGTTACGGCAGCTCGTAATCTCACTCTCCCTTCCGTCACGCAACGAGTCAACATGTGCACTACGAGACTGGGAACATTGCGGAATGTACTGCCCCTGCAAACTTTGATTACAGGAGTACACGCAGTGAAGTGCTATGTTTCTTCAATACCCCCACGAAAACAGCGAAGGTTGCCTGCATCAACAGGAATGGTTTCTTCGGCCGCCCAAAGTAGACGATGCTTGGAGAAGAAAGCATGGAGGCTGTGCTTGGTGAAGAAAGCACTTAGATGACGCTAGGTGAAGAAAGCAAAGGAGAATTGGGAAGAGCTCCTTCGGATAGAAGCCATGTAAAATTACGATGGGAAGACGTAATTTGGGACTTCATTTTATGAAGGAAGCCATTTGACCATTTTTGCTGATACATGGAAAATTGGAAGCCTCGTGCCTAGTACACTTCAGATTTCTATACAGGTATGAGTAGTGAACTTCATAGTGCAACGCGTGTGTTTTTGACAAGTACCCATTTTGACCCCTTTGAAAATTGCGTCGAATGCCGAAATAGCACAAGTACGCGTAATTTGATTTTGCAGCCGTAATTTATAGTGTTGGATTACGTGACAGTAAAGAAGTAATCGGAACAATTTGGTGGTTTGTAATTTGCCGATAATTTTTGCATTGTGTTACGTAAGGAGGTCACGAGTGACCACTGGATATTAGGATATGTACTTTACGATTAGAAACGGCACGTATTAAATCAATGACATGCATCTCATGCTTTTGATATGAATGCAAAAACACGTTATTGGTCTCTAAAAATGTAAATTTGAAAAAATCGCGACAGTCTTGTAGTGCGACTCCCAATCTTTACCTAGCTTATCAATTTGCTTCCCTTTTTATGAGCAACTTATAAAATGATATTATCATTGTAAATGTAAATTGAAGGCATGCAATGGTTGATTACGAAAAATTGAAAATTACGCGAGTTTGTTAAAATCGTAATTGTCACAATAAGTATAATTGATGTAGTACAAGATTGTAGTAGTTTTGCTGGTCAAAACGAAAGAAGTAACTTTGGATTGTTCATTGTAGTCAAAGTGAAGAATTAGTTACACTCCAGCTTAATTGAGGTGTTAGTGATGGTATGAACGAGTCTGTTGAATCAAAACCAAAGAAATGTTCTTTAGATACATTGGTATCTCATATTTTCTGTGATATTTATACATATATGTAAGATACCATGAACCAAATAAATTGTTAACGTATAAAATTACGAATATTTAAATTTTGAATTGTTGAGTGCGATATAATTTATATACAGGGCGATTTTGTTGAATTGCCGACTTGCGTAGCGTCGCAAATTCATAATTGTTTGCGTTATCGTTTGATACAATTGTAGACAAGTATACGCACAATAAAAGATATGTTATCAAAATAAATGCATTATGAATATTTTTTGATATTTGCCAAAAACTTGAAATTGAGTACAACATTCAAAAAAGGGGTCTAGTATTTTTGGATGTAGTACGTATTTGGTGATGGTAGAGTTTAGTATATTGCAAGAATACATATATTGCCTAAGGCATTTAAAAAAAGTGTTCCTTGTGAATTTGTATTATTTGTGAAGTACTATTTTTATAGCTAACTTTCTTGTGACGATTTTTTGACCCAGCACAAATCAACTTCCAGTGTTATTTGAGGCGTCGCGAAAAACGTGGCAAAAGCCTCCTACCCAGCAATTTGTACGTTCTACTGACAAAACGCTTACTTAATCCATGGCCTCATCCATTTTTTAAATTTTACGGTAGCTTGTGAATCTTCAGGGAACTAAAGCGAGTAGAACGTTACAAAATTCATGGTACCAGAGCAAGGTTCTTTTACTTGAGCTGCCTACATGTAACATGCACAGTGGAAATTTTTTTGGGGGGCGGGGGCAGTCAAATTTTTTTTTTGTTTTGATATTTTTTTTTGCCAGAATTAATTTTGATCTTCGGAATTTTGAGAATTTTTTTTCCTATTATACATTTGAATTTGACATAAATTATTTCTGCTTTTGACCTTTACGGTTCTAAAACGACATTTGTATAAGGAATATTAGGATTGGTGATCTAAATTTTTTTTTTCCTCATTCAATATCCCCCTTTTTTCCTCCCTTTTTGTACCTTTTGGGAATTTTGTAACATTAAGACGTGAAATTTTTAATTTGATTTTGGAAATTGTTTTTGCTATTATTTTTGGCCATCATTGTTTAAGATACCCAACATCAATCCTGTTTTATATAAATTTCATTTTTTGATTGTGCATTTGTAATTTTAGGGGGCATTTTCATTATTCATTTATTCCCTTAAAATTTGCAAAAACGCCACTTCAGGAATATCCTCTTAAAGATAACTAAATAGTTGCCTCCCAGGTTAATGCTTCGTTTTCCTTGCCAGGACACTTGGTCCAATACTGCTGGAAGAAAAATTCCAGAATGCATACACAACCATGATCATGAGATAGTATTATTCCTTATTGTTGGTTTTAATAAATATTGAAAACTTATATTGAATCTGTCTCTATAATGTTTTTCATGATTGTTATTATATTTACAATCTAATCAACATTGCCAATGAATTTTACAAATTAAGGCTCGGTTGAGGTTTTGGTAGTATATATATTGAATAACGTGTATCTTATTTTGATTGATTCAGGTATTTCTCATGTATTTTGATGGTGTACACATGTTTATTTACTATGTTCTTTGAAAATGTTATAGCATTTATTTATTTAACTTATATCCAGGTTTTCAAAATTTTTCAATTCATAATTACTAAATTCCTCTTGACTATGCCTTCAGACAGTACGTCATGCTTATATATATTTTTTTTGTGTGGAAAGAAATTAACTTTTTCAATTAGAGATGCCTTTTTGCTATCTTAAAAAAACTTATTGTGCTTGATGTAAAGTTGCTCATTCCTTTTCCTTTCTTATCATGACTGAATTCCAATTTTTCTCATTCTATCCAATAACTTCTTCTCTTCCTTATTCTAATTTTCCGTTATTTTTTTGTTTCATGTCATTTTCGAGAAAAAAATTGTCTATTAAGAATTGCCGTCCCATCTGGCTTCATATGGAATTGGATCTGCACATCTTTACTTACTTCACGTTCCTTATCATAAGGCTACTATGTCAACTGAAGCTCTTCAATTCTTAATATCAATATGCAAAAGCCTATTTTTCATGAAGGCATTGTTGTTTAATATATTAGTGAAATATTATGATTTCTTGAATTGGAAATTAATGCTTTTTCCTTAAGCTTAAAAAAATGATGGTATTAATATTTATTCAAAACTTTTCATTGTCTTACTGTAATCAATTATTCAATAATATTTTTCAACTACCTGATGAGATATATTTATGCTGTTTGTAATCTTTTCCTTGTATGTGGTGATATGATAATTCCTAGGAAAAAGGTTTATATTTAAGGATTTTATAATCGTATAATTATGTGGATGTCTGAAAAAAACTTTACTAGTATCATGCCTGGTTTAAAGGAATATTTATTATTGTTGCTCAGGTATAGGCTCTAATTCTTTTTTGCCAGTTGCGGGTGATTTGTAACGTATTTCCGCGTTTATTATTACATAAATTTCGTTACAAGTTTGTTGCGTGATTGCTCCCAAGTTTGTGTATATGGGCCACATAGTTCGTTGAAATGATACGAGATGGCAGCACTAGGGCTACTTAGAGTAGGTATGACGTAACAGCGTCACCTGATGGACGATTTCCCAGTGGGTTACGGCAGCTCGCAATCTCACTCGCCCTTCCGTCACGCAACGAGTCAACATGTGCACTACGAGACTGGGAACATTGCGTAATGTACTGCCCCTGCAAACTTTGAATACAGGAGTACATGCAGTGAAGTGCTATATTTCTTCAATACCCCCACGAAAACAGCGAAGGTTGCCTGCATCAACAGGAATGGTTTCTTCGGCCGCCCAAAGTAGACGATGCTTGGAGAAGAAAGCATGGAGGCTGTGCTTGGTGAAGAAAGCACTTAGATGACGCTAGGTGAAGAAAGCAAAGGAGAATTGGGAAGAGCTCCTTCGGATAGAAGCCATGTAAAATTACGATGGGAAGACGTAATTTGGGAGAAGGAAGCCATTTGACCATTTTTGCTGATACATGGAAAATTGGAAGCCTCGTGCCTAGTACACTTCAGATTTCTATACAGGTATGAGTAGTGAACTTCATAGTGCAACGCGTGTGTTTTTGACAAGTACCCATTTTGACCCCTTTGAAAATTGCGTCGAATGCCGAAATAGCACAAGTACGCGTAATTTGATTTTGCAGCCGTAATTTATAGTGTTGGATTACGTGACAGTAAAGAAGTAATCGGAACAATTTGGTGGTTTGTAATTTGCCGATAATTTTTGCATTGTGTTACGTAAGGAGGTCACGAGTGACCACTGGATATTAGGATATGTACTTTACGATTAGAAACGGCACGTATTAAATCAATGACATGCATCTCATGCTTTTGATATGAATGCAAAAACACGTTATTGGTCTCTAAAAATGTAAATTTGAAAAAATCGCGACAGTCTTGTAGTGCGACTCCCAATCTTTACCTAGCTTATCAATTTGCTTCCCTTTTTACGAGCAACTTATAAAATGATATTATCATTGTAAATGTAAATTGAAGGCATGCAATGGTTGATTACGAAAAATTGAAAATTACGCGAGTTTGTTAAAATCGTAATTGTCACAATAAGTATAATTGATGTAGTACAAGATTGTAGTAGTTTTGCTGGTCAAAACGAAAGAAGTAACTTTGGATTGTTCATTGTAGTCAAAGTGAAGAATTAGTTACACTCCAGCTTAATTGAGGTGTTAGTGATGGTATGAACGAGTCTGTTGAATCAAAACCAAAGAAATGTTCTTTAGATACATTGGTATCTCATATTTTCTGTGATATTTATACATATATGTAAGATACCATGAACCAAATAAATTGTTAACGTATAAAATTACGAATATTTAAATTTTGAATTGTTGAGTGCGATATAATTTATATACAGGGCGATTTTGTTGAATTGCCGACTTGCGTAGCGTCGCAAATTCATAATTGTTTGCGTTATCGTTTGATACAATTGTAGACAAGTATACGCACAATAAAAGATATGTTATCAAAATAAATGCATTATGAATATTTTTTGATATTTGCCAAAAACTTGAAATTGAGTACAACATTCAAAAACGGGTCTAGTATTTTTGCATGTAGTACGTATTTGGTGATGGTAGAGTTTAGTATATTGCAAGAATACATTTATTGCCTAACGCATTTAAAAAAAGTGTTCCTTGTGAATTTGTATTATTTGTGAAGTACTATTTTTATAGCAAACTTTCTTGTGACGATTTTTAACCCAGCACAAATCAACTTCCAATGTTATTTGAGGCGTCGCGAAAAACGTGGCAAAAGCCTCCTACCCAGCAATTTGTACGTTCTACTGACAAAACGCTTACTTAATCCACGGCCTCATCCATTTTTTAAATTTTATGGCAGCTTGTGAATCTCCAGGGAACTAAAGCGAGTAGAACGTTACAAGTTACAAAGGAGTTTTCACGTGACTCAAACTTGTCACCACACAACGTATGTATTTGTATGAATGCCAAGTACTAGAACAATAGTGATGAAGATAACCTACTTGGAATTTTTGATGTGAGCACGATACTCCTTTACAAAGTCTTTTTTTTTTAAGTTAAGTGTGTTTTTTTTAAAAAAGAAAAACAATGAGCTAGATTTCTTTGTGAAGCTAGAATGTTAGTAAAAAAGGTGAGCATTACGAGTTCCAGACTCTGCAATGTCTGGAATCTGCCTTCAAAGTGAACGAAAACAGATAAAGCTGGTGGCGTTGAAGACTGTGTTGATCGAAGGATCGGTTCTGAAAATTTACAACTGCATCTACACAAGAAGGCAGTAGTAGTAAAGAGTCAAGTTCCTTTTGATTGTTGGTTGCCCTTGAAAAATTTAACAATTGGAAAAATTACACAGATGTAGCTTGATGTACTCATATATAGTGATGAAGTTAGACATACATAATCTATAACAATTCTATTCTTTGATTATTAGAAAAGTTGGGGCGAGTGAGAAGGTGGTATCCTTTGTTGGAAATATTTTTCGGTTTCAGCATGCGTTGTCAAGTTGGTAGTTTTGCAATTTTGCAGCAAGTTAAACACATTTGTAAAATATCATGACTAAAAATACAGAAGAATCGAAACTGAATTCATTCAGTTCTGTAACAACAATTGATCATGAAATTATGTATACAATGATGGACGTTATATGTACACAGTAGTGGTAATCACTTATGTTTTGTTTTCAAGGAGACCTGGACTAATTATGTGTAACTTGGTGGGGGCACTCACCCTCCTAACGAATTTTCAGAATTAACAAGCTAATGGAACTGTTATTTTTTTTATTTATTTAAGTTGGGGGGGACCAACAGGCATTTAGCTGCCCAATTATAGGTCTCCACTAATTAAGATAATATTATATAAAACTGCAAATTATTGGTATGTACAGTCTTGGACACAGCTGGCTTGTGACGAACCTATTGAAGAAGCAGTGAAGCAAGCCATCAATGTCTGACCACCAAGCGCCTTGTGACTAGACAACCCAAACAGCATTGCAATTTTGCGGCTTGTATACCAGTCACGGGTATACATCTCTGTAAATTGAGTAGTGATGCCAAAAAGAAATACCAGATGAAGATTGCCGATCGTAATGTCTCGTGTACTCGACATGGAATAATACTCGGTCCACGTTACGTTCCATTATTTAATGTTGTTTGGGAATGAACATGACGGACTAGGTTTATATTTTCAATCCTTGCATTACAGTAAATTCCATATTTTACAATTATATTAATGCTTTGAACGAAAATAATGCCCAGAAAAACATCGAAGACACGTTCACACCATTCTTCTCACACACATGCACGTGAAAACAAACACACAAAGCTAAGTTTTAACTTCCAAGTGAATGTCCAAATAACAGTAAATGGAGAAGCACGATGTGCGAAACGTGGGATTTTTCACAGAAAGAATGCGTCTATTTGTGACATACGTGGTTTCTATTAATAGACAATGAAACAATTATGAGAGAAATTAACATGCATTTTCGTCTTCAGGTGCTGAGGAAGGAAACAGCCTGACTGGAAAAAAGAAAGCATGGTGCTATTGATAGGCTGTTGGTTAGCGTACAGAGCTTTCATCAGTGAGGTCTAGGTTCGATCCCCACCAAGGACATTTATTTTTATTCATTTCTATTAGTGAAGAAGTATGTAATATTGTTTTCTAGGCATTTTGACGAAAGGATACGCATCAAATTTGTTCGTTTAATCTGTATTTTCATTCTTCTAATAAGTTCTCTATCGCAATGGGATATAGAGATTCTCTATCAAAGCGATGGATATCTTCTCAATGGTTACGTAGCTGCGATTCTCCAGTCCCTTACACCCACTTGTCTTATTTATTTACTTCATTTCATATCTAACGAAAACACACAGATATAGTTAGAACAAGAAACACACCTCGCGTCGAAGGTTCCAGACTCGAGTTCTGGCTTTTTTTTTTGCGAGGGTGATTATTCTTGTGTGTCTGTTTATCATCTTTGTCAAAAAAAATATTCCTCATTATTGACGTGATTAACCTAGGGGGAGACCAAAGCTACTGAAATAACAAAAGTACAGAAAATGCAAGACACATCTGCCTAGGCATGTTATACCTTGGGAATTAGCAATCTGAAAATTAACTTGCGTTTCAGTCGACTACTTGCGAAAGAGTTTCGTGTTGCCTCGTTTGGAGTGTTGGTTATCGTGTCGGACCAGCATGCGGGCAACCCGAGTTCGTGCCCAGCGAAAGGCAAGTTTTTTTTTTTGTCTAATTTCATCCAAACTTATTTATAAAACTGAGGTTTCTGCAAAACCTTTTGAATTTCATGCCACTTCGTATGTTGGTAATCTGAAAGCATCAAAGATGAAAATTTGATGTTTCGAAGCGACGATGTATATGTGCTTGTGTTGAAAAAACGCAGTTATTTATTAACGAAAAACATGCAGCCACGTGTTCATTAGAACGCTTCCTAGTTGTCAGTGCTAATATGGCAGTAATTACAGTCTGTCAACACACACCAACTTTCACGTTTCCCGTAAAATTATTACCTTTCCACGTATCAAAATCATGAGTGCTGTCTAAAGCAATACTTTGATACTTGCGTTTGCATGTTCGAATCTAAAAGTAATACGAAACTTTTTTCCCAACAAATGACATTCAAACCATTAATAACTGTTTGAAATGTGATACTGATATCATATATGGAAAGAATAAAAATGGAGAATTTCGCTTAATACAACTTATAAATAGGGAGCGGAAGTTGATGAAATGTCATCTTTTTTCTCACATCTCGGACACGATGCCCATTAAATATACACAATATTACACTTCATCTAGAACCCAAAAAAGGTAATTTTAAAGTGCATTTTTTTGCATTTGTTGCCATTTGTCAGGTTTTAGGTCATTTTCCCGGATTTTCGGCATTTACCCGTCATTTTTTGCAATATTCGGTATATTGTTTCATCATATTTTGTCACTTCTTTAATTTTGGTAATATTCTTGAATCTTTTCACCAAGGTATATATATCTCGCAGGATTGCAATTTACGAGCAAAAGAAATGCTGAACTGGTGACAGTCTTTGTTGTGTCGGGGGAAACCACCAGGTGCCCGCCTGGGGCAAACTCAGATTTAACATCAGAAAAGGAGAGGCTTGAAATACCATAGCTAGACCCCGTTTGCACTGAAAATCCTCGTTGCATATTTTAATTGAATGTGCATGTGTTATCATTTGGTGCCCTTTTTTTTAAAGCAAGATTGCATTTTGTTTAATTTCATTTTCATTTCAATTTTTAAACTGAAACTAACAAATTTGATGGTCATTTCTTGCATTTTACGTCATTTTTTCCCCATATTTTAGGATATTCTATAGGTCATATACCTATATTTTTTAGGTCATCAACTTCCGCTCCCTACTTATAAATATATTAAATTATGTGGATACCTGATGTGAAACGTACGATGCACGATCAGAGAGTCTGAATGTTGCATTGAAAACTGCAGAGAACAATGACTGACTTATGAACAGTGAAAGGTTTTTCCATGCTCCAATGGGATTTTATTTATAACTATAAATAAACAAGGGAGAAGGTCACAGGTTGGTATGAACTAAATTGTAATCTAAAAGTTTTAATTGAAGAAACAAAACACGTTCGCGGTTAAAAATAGGGCGGTGGCTCAGTCGGTAACGCGTCTGACTACCATGCTAAAGGTCCCGGGTTCGATCCCCGGCCGGTTCAAATCCGGGAACTTTTCTAACGATGGAAGCGGCCCCGGCGCCCACCCAGCGTCGAATAACATGGGTACCTGGGGGGTAAAGGCGGTCAGGGGCGTGGTGCTGATCACATCACCCCCACTCCCGACCGGATCAAGAAAGTGTGGGGCGTTACCCCCACACCCCCTATACGCCTTCATGGCGTGGTGCTAAGCACAGGGGAACACTTTACTTTTTACTTTTTTACTTTATATCAACTGTCACAATATGGATATGAATATTGAAGTATATTAGAGTATATTTTGAATGCAATATTATCAGTGCAAATTAATGCATCAAGTAAAAATAAGTGAAAAAAACACACAAAAAACCTGAGATGCAAGTAAATGAGTAATTTTTATGATTTTGCAAATGTAGCAGTAATTAGCAAAGTATCTTAGGTGCTATTTTATGGTGGTAGAAATTTTTTGATTCAGATGTATGTGTGTGTTTATAGCTATGTAGGATATATATGCTGTCTCTAGACACTCAGTAGAATTCCACCCCCCTCTGGAAATTTCTTAATACCACACTGCAGTTACCCAATAGAAATCCCACCCATGCTTTCAAATGGCACATTTAAAGCATGTTGGCAGTAGTTGTAAGATGGAAAACCTTTTTTCCATGATGCAGGTTTTTTAACAGAGGAAACAATTGCTCATGTCTTTTCCTGATCCAAAGTGCAAAGCAAATAAGGAAACTTCATCCCTTGGTGTCACATATTATTACAGAGCAATTACAGCAACTGATGTGCAACCACAGTGCAGAACAGTTATTTTGACAAAATCCTGTTTCCCTACTGGTTGATTCCAAACACTAGGCCTAATTGGTTGTTTGACTGTGAGTTCCTTCGTAGGGAAATGTGGCAACAGAGTATCACTGCCATAAAGGCAGTTCTTGCACCGGATATAAGAACAGCTGTCCTGTAATATTTGGAAATTGTTTTGCATGTTACATTTTGAACATTTATACAATCAAATTTATTGAAAATTATCTTCTTAATGTGAAGAAGTTGGTATCAGGGTTCTTGTCCCTCGTTTTCCCATGGTGCTGATATTTATAGTTTACTGTTATGTAGTACAGTAATATTAGACTTGTTGTGTTGCATGTTTAATGCCTACTCCTGAAATTAGCAAGTAGATAAATCAGTTTATCTTGTGACTGCAATCTATAATTGTTCACATTGAAGAATTTAATGAAGTTAGTGTTGGTGATAGTAAAAGGAGTGAAAGTCACAGTAATGTTATCTTGGCATCTGAGGTAAGCAATTATTAAAGTACAGTCTCATTTCTTGATAGCACAGAAAACTAGATGCTACTCCCTTAAAGTATTTTGTACTGCAGATATTAGTAATTATTTTAGAAGCACACCTACATTTGTATGTTCATTTTTTTTCAGATGCTTGAACAAGAGCTATATGGAAGGACAGGTCCAAGATGTTCCAAAGTTATTTACCCATTTACCAATATCTGCAGGAAAAATGAGTGATCAAGAGCAACCAAAAAATAATCCAGAATATCTAAGTGAAGAAGGGATAGTAGAGGCTGAAACTTCAAAATCGTCTAAACCCAAGGGATATATTGAAGATGACAAGGGTGATAACAGAAGAAAGCAATATATTTGTTCCTTGTGCACCAAAAGTGTCTTCAAAGAAGAACATTTGAATAAACATATAAGGGTTCTTACAAAAGAGAAGCCTTTCAATTGTTCAACATGCAAGAAACATTTTGAATATGAACATGGCCTTAATAGACAGATGAGAAAGAAGAAACCTTTTAAGTGTCCAATTTGCAAAAATAATTTTGCATATGAAGGAGATCTTCAGATCAATTGCACAATTTGCGGAAAAAAATTGCACATAAATATTACCTTAAAATACATAGGAGAACACACACAATAGAAAAACCTTTTAAGTGTGCAATTTGCAACAAAGATTTTGCCCAAAAACCACACCTCTATAGACACATGAGAATACACACAACAGAAAAACCTTTTAAGTGTGCAATTTGCACCAAAGATTTTGCCCAAAAACTTAACCTTAGGAGACACATGAGAATACACGCAAAAGATAAACCTTATAATTGTTCTATTTGCGACAAATTGTTTTCCTACAAAGACTTGCTTCGTAGACATATGAGGACACACACAAATGTAAAACCTTTTAAGTGTACAATTTGCAACAACGATTTTGCCCAAAAACCACGCCTCAGTAGACACATGAGAACACACACAAAAGAAAGACCTTTTAAGTGTGCAATTTGCACCAAAGATTTTGCCCAAAAACATAACCTTAGTAGACACATGAGAATACACGCAAAAGAGAAACCTTTTAATTGTTCTATTTGCAGCAAAGTGTTTTCGTTCAAGGAACCTCTTAATATGCATATGAGGACACACACAAAAGAAAAACCTTTTAAGTGTACTATTTGCAACAAAGATTTTTTCCAAAAACCTAACCTTAATGTACACATGAGAATACACACAAAAGAAAAACCTTTTAAGTGTGCAATTTGCAACAAAGATTTTGCCCAAAAACCACACCTCTATAGACACATGAGAATACACACAACAGAAAAACCTTTTAAGTGTGCAATTTGCAATAAAGATTTTGCCCAAGAAAATTATCTTAATATGCACATGAGAGTACACACAAAAGAGAAACCTTTTAATTGTTCTATTTGTAGCAAAGAGTTTTCCCACAAGATCTCGCTTAATATACATATGAGGACACACACAAAGGAAAAACCTTTTAAGTGTACAATTTGCAATAAAGATTTTTTCCAAAAATCTAACCTTAATGTACACATGAGAACACACACAAAAGAGAAACCTTTTAATTGTTCTATTTGCAGCAAAGTGTTTTCCCACAAGAACTCACTTAATATACATATGAGGACACACACAAAATAAAAATGTTTTAAGTGTTCAATTTGCAACAAAGATTTTGCCAAAAATAACACAACCTTAATAGACACATGAGAATACACGCAAGAAAGAAACCTTTTAAATGTTATATTTGCATCAAAGAGTTTTTCTACAAAGACTCACTTAATAAACATATGAGGGCACACACAAATGGAAAACCTTTTATGTGTACAATTTGCAACAAAGATTTTGCCCCGAAAACAACACCTTAATGTACACACAAGAGTACACACAAAAGAAGAAACTTTTCATTGTTTAAAATATGACAAGTATTATACCCATAAATGTATATACTTACTAAACACGTGAAGAATAGAATAGAACAGAACCATAAAAACAGTTTGCACACAGGGAATGGTGGTTTGGCGCAGTGAGTGTTTCTGAGTATAAATCTCTGGAAATCCTTGTCATTCTGTGCATATATCATTTGGGATGGGATCCACAGCTCTGTATTATACAAATCTATACTTCATGTCTACAACTATGGTGCCACCATTTTATTAATTGAGATCTCAACCATCCGTTCTAATGGCACTGTGCAAACCTGATTTGATAGAGTTGTTAGAAAGTAACCATTCAGGAAGTGGTTTTTTTTAAATAGCAAGCCATTGCTTAAGAATTTATTTTTTTAGCCAAAGTACCAAGCAAAGAAAGAAGCTTCATCACCAGTAGGAGTAACTGGTTTTAAAGCTTCCCTATTTTGATGCATTTTTATTAATTCATGATAATTATTATCACTCGTATTATTCAAGTTTGATCAACAGACTGATCTCCCTCACCATGCAATATTTACTTGCGATACCAATGTCCATGACAGAGTGGTTAGCACAGCGCACTATGATGCTAGGGGTCCAAGGCAAGGTTGTTAAAGGTCCAAACATTTTAGGTAAATTCAATTCCGGTGTAGGAGAGAAAATTAGAAAGCGTAAATAGGTTCTGGACCGTATAGAACCATTTTATCTATGACGTATTTGAATTCTGTCCAGGATCCTTTTTTCCGGATGAATATAAATACAGTCTAGGAACCTTTTTCAGAATTAATTAAAATACAGTACAGGAACCTCATTTCAATGAAACAATATGCAACTTGGACCAAATTTAAATTGTGTGAGAGAAAAAAATTCCGGTCCTGCAGTAGAACCCATTAGATTTTAAGGGTTCCTGGACCTTTAACAACTCTGGTCCCAGGTTTGAATCCCAGCCTGTGAATGGATGTTCTTTGTATCTCTTCATCAATTTAATTATATCATCACTCATCCTCATATTTGCAATTAGGAAAACGTGGCAGAAATGTGAAGTAAAATAAATCAACCAATCAATGCTTTAATAATTATATTGAAAATATTTTTACCCTTGAACTTGATTAGGTAACGTTCAGTTTGAAATTCTTATACAGTTAATAATTTCTTATAGATTAATATATCCTGTAACATTTGTGACTCATGTTTGTAGATGTATTTCATGTCTAAGTATGTGAAATGGCAAATGTAAACTTCACATATTAAATAAAATATTTTAAATATTGAATTGTATTAGAATGTTTTGATAAATTGGAATCTTATTTATGCTTTATATTGTTAATATATTTGTGTGTGTATGTGTGTGTGTGTGGTGAGAGGCGGTAATAGATAATATTGAAATAGAGAAAACATTTTCTTGTACCCTTGAATTTCTGGAAAGTACGCCTTGGATACCGAGAATTATACTTGAATTTTATCATGATCCTGCAGTGGCCACCATGTACTAGCAAAGTTATAATCACTTATGGACACAGATTTTGTGATAAGTTAATAACAATTTTTTTTAATGGTGATAAAGTTTAATGCCCTGATAATCTCTAACTCTTTTCAAATAATGTTTAAATCTGATGTTAGTGTGATTGGAATGAGATTGCATTGATTGAAATTACTTTTTTCTCTTTGAAATTTATTATGATATTTTATGTTCAATTTTGTGCATGAAGTTTTTGTGTTTCTTAACATATTGAATTATTTTGATGATGAATCTTTTAAATGTGTAATATTTCAAACTTCTCATTTTTGAGAAAGCAACAATACTCAATGCCAGTCATTCATGAATAGTTGTAGATCATCCTTCTGAAAATGCAAGTTTTAATTAACAATTTTCAGCAAAAAAATCATTGTTTTGCAACACCTAAACCTCATTGCATAGCTGGGAAATGCTGTGTTTGTAATCGATTCCATTTTAAAATATCACATTCGTTTCATGACATTAAATAACTCACTAATTATTCTCCTGCAACATTATAATACTTGGAGCCATGGTGGGTAGGGTGTCTGTTTCCATGCAAAAGACCCAAGGTCGGAATTTTTCTGGCCTTCTCCTCCCCCTCCCCCTCCCCCCCCAAAGCATATCTGGGGCTCACCAAGCCTCAAATCAATAGATACCTGGGGGCAGCCCCATGGGGTAAAGGCAGTTGGTGAGTGGTTCTGATCACATCATCTCCAAAAATGGTCGAGAATGTGTCTCGGCCTACCCCCACATACCCTAAATGTGCCGTCATGGCATTGTGCTACATCCACAGGAAACTCCTTTTTTTATGTTTTTTTTAAAAAAAGCATTATGATATTTTAAAAAGTCTTGGGACATTTGGTACTTTTTTGTGAACTTCTCTGTAGACCCAGAGGATGCAAAGATAGGATTTTTGAAGTGTTGCAAGACTTTTTAACATGCTGCAGTTACAAAAGAAAAATATAAAACAATCTGTTGATTGTCTCTTCTTCAGTTTCATGTAAATACTATTCATTCGTGCCTTTTGGGTTAGCCTGGAGATGGAGAAAAGAGACATAATAATATATGCAAATACAGTTGTTAAAATAACGCCTTTTTATGCCATGCTGTCCATCATTCTCTGTCATTTGCAACAAAAACAAGTTGCTGCGGTAAAGGCTGATACCAACAGTCACATAAGAGACACGGAAGGGAAGAGTGCAAGAATAAATTATACAATCCACAACCCTCCTGCCTCGCTTGAATGTAGATAAAACAAATCGAATTCCACAGCAGCCTTCACACGTCTTTCGCAAGAACTCCAAATTATCTGACCTGGAAACAGCCCAAGATGGTAGTAATGCTGGTTTTAAAAATGTCCAACACGAGAGTGCAAGCAGGAATTAGAAATGAAATATATCTTCTGTTTCCATACAGACTTTACCTACCAGGTAGTCACATGCCTTCAAGAAGTTTTGTCACAGTTGTCCCTTTACCCATGCCTTTGATCTTGTCAGTCATCTGCTTCCCAGGAGGTGGAGGGTTTGTTCGGTAATTCTCCGTAAAGCTAATCTGCCACAAGGAAGGGTCAGCGAATTTTTGGAAAGGACAATGTATCCGTATGCCACACATCCATAAACTCTCATATGTTTTACTGTAGGCTTCCTTCCCGTCAAAGCAAATATCACTGAAGAAGCAAATAGGTATTTAGTACAAAGGAGAACATGGATGGGACAACATACAAAAGAAAAGCAAGATTGGTGGCAGTCGGTTGCGGGCAGAGAGAAGGCCTTGATTATGAGAGTTCGTTTTCACCAGTAATAAGAATGGTATCAGTACGTGTATTGTTAACTGTGGGAGCACATTACAAAATGAAAGTAAAACTCTATGATGTAAAAACTGCATATTTATATGGTAATTTAAGGGAAGAAATATACATGGAACAACCAGAAGGGTTCATGGAAGATAGGCATAAAAACAAAGTTTGTAAATTACAAAGAAGTTTGTATGGGTTACCACAATCAGGTCTTTGTTGGAATGAGAAACTGAACGAAGTTCTCACCAAAATAGGTTTCAAAAGACTGGAAAGTGATCCTTGTATCTATAAACTGAAAGGACAAGAATTTTTGTACATAGGAGTATATGTTGATGATTTTTTGGTAGTAGGTCCAAATAATGAAAGGGTAAATAAGATAATGCAAATAATTCAGAAATATTTTGTAATTCAATAGAATAATAGCTTAAGTTCATTTTTGGGTATGGATATAATTGTAACTGAAGAAGGTTATCAGTTGTCACAAAAGGGTTATATTTCAAAAATATTAAAGAAGTATGAACTTCATGATTGTAATCCAGTGAGAACACCAGGTGATTTGAACCAAGATTTGCATAATTTTGAAGAGTCAAAACCAGTTGATAAAACAAAGTACTTACAAATGTTAGGCTCACTTATGTATTTATCTGTAGGGTCAAGACCAGATATAGCTTTTTGTGTGAGTCAATTGTCAAGGTATAGTAAAGATCCAAGGGAAATACATCTAACAGCATTAAAAAGAGTATAAGATATTTGAAAGGAACGTGCAATTATGCATTAAATGTTTCAAGTGAAGGTGGTAAGCTTGAATTATGCACGGATGCAAGTTGGAGTACAGCAGTAGAAGCAAAATCTCGTACTGGCTATCTTGTCAAGGTTGGAAACTCAGTCATCAGCTGGAAAAGCAAATTACAGAATTTGGTTGCTTTGTCTACTTGTGAGGCAGAATTGATTGCATTATGTGAAGGTTTGTGTGATATAAAATGGGTCATAAGTTTAATATCAGAATTAGATGTTGGAAATTTTGTAAATAGACCAGTGATTGTTAAAACTGATAGTAAATCAGCAATTGATTGGATCTCAAGTAACACTGTAAAGGCAAGAACTAAACATATAAATAGAAAATATAATTTTGTAAAACTGGATGTAGCAAATGGGAATGTGTATCTTCAACATGTAAATTCAGAAAATCTAGAAGCTGATATACTAACTAAAAATGTGACTAAATCAAAAATGGAGAAAATATGTAAGGGGATATTCATGTAAAATAATTTAGTATTAGCTAGTGTATGTGTAAAAGTAGAAATACTATTGTTAGCGTGTAATGTTCGCAAAGGGGGGAATGGTGTCAGGTGTGGTGTATCAGATTTGCGGACTGGCAACATCATGACCATAACTCCAAAGGCTAACATTCTAATTATACTACCCCTTGATATTAAAATTCAATTAATATTAATTACTATTATATTACTAATAGCACTAATAATATTACAAATAAAGCATCCACTATCTATGGGAATTATACTAATTGTACAAACTTTCACTGCCTGTCTAACAATATCAACATTGACAAAATCCGCATGGCTTTCCTACGTATTATTCCTAGTATTTCTAGGAGGAATACTAGTTCTTTTTATTTATATAACAAGACTCACACCAAACAAAATATTCAAATTAAGAATAAAAATATTAATAGTAAATATAATCCCAATATTATGTCTATTTCTATTAATAGTAATAGATCCATTAATGACACCCTCCACACTACAAAATATAGATACATATACAACATGAAGTAATACTAGTTCTTTTTATTTATATAACAAGACTCACACCAAACAAAATATTCAAATTAAGAATAAAAATATTAATAGTAAATATAATCCCAATATTATGTCTATTTCTATTAATAGTAATAGACCCATTAATGACACCTTCCACACTACAAAATATAGATACATATACAACATGAAGTAATGCATTACTAGGAATAAAATTATATAATGAATCCATTATATTAATAACTATTATAACAGTAATCTACTTATTTATTACAGTAACTACAATTGTAAAAATTCACTAGACTTTCGGAGGGATCTCTAAAAATAATTAAATAATTACAAATGACAAATCCAACACGAGTTTATCACCCCCTACTTAAACTAGCAAACCATGCATTAGTAGAATTATCAGCTCCATTAACCCTGGAATGCTAGCTGGGGTGCACCTGTACCCCACTCACATGAAATAGTTAAATTTCTTCCTAACAGATGGCGCCACATATTACTGGCTTCTAGTAGTTTCATATTTCAGAGAGTTAGTTTCGCAGTGACCTTCAACAGTGAAAGAACGCTGTACATTTAGCTGCTAGAGCTTGTGTGGGGTGCACCTGTACCCCAGGGTAGCAATTGTGTTATTCTTCATATTTTTTTCAAAAGGTATATAGCAACGTGCAAACTGTTTTTTATGAAGTTCCAATAACAATTTTGTTCTTATGACAGGTAATAATAACTTATTTTTTATCAGAAGACTTAGAGATAGGCCTGTATGTCCGGTTCCATGAAATATATTTATCATTCAAATTTCATTTTATGATTTCAGTTTTCCACTCTTGTGTTTATAGTAGACTTATATTTTATTTTTATTTTTTCTTTAGGAAACCATGAGTTCAAAGAAAGTCTTCAACTTTGCCTAACTTTTTTTTTTCAATTATTACAAAGTTGAAATATGTTAAAACTTTGCTCTTTTTATGTTTGTTTTGAAAAATAAAAATCATACAAAGTTTATTTCAAGGGTAAAATGCGCTATGCGTAGAAAGTTCATTTGTTTAGAACACAAAAAAAGTGTGCCCTAAATGTGCCTAACTTTTTCATTATCAATTATTGAAAAGTTGAAATATGTTAAAACTTTGCTCTTTTTATGTTTGTTTTAAAAAATAAACATCATACGAGCTTATTTCTCACATTTATTATTTGGGGTACGTAAGTACCCCAGGGTACCATTCACGTCATAAAAATGATGGGTAGCATTCCAGGGTTAAATATTTCCTATTGATGAAATTTTGGTTCACTTATGGGTATATGTCTCTCAATTCAAATTTTAACAGGTCTTTTTCTAGCAATTCACTTTATTTCAAGAACAGATTTAGCCTTTACTAGAGTAATACACAATTGTCGAGATGTAAATTATGGGTGAATATTACGAACTATTCATGCTAACTGAGCCTCCTTATTCTTTATATATATATATATACACACACACACACACACACACACACACACACACACACACACACACACACACACACACACACACACACACACACACACACACACACACATATGTTGGACGAGGAATATACTATGGATCTTCTCTATATATTCATACATGGTCAGTTGGATTTGTAATTATAACAACAACAATAGCAACAGCATTTGTTGGGTATGTAGGAACCACATTAGTTCAATGAATTTGAGGTGGGTTTGCAGTAGATAACACCACCTTGACCCGATTCTTCACCTTTCACTTCTTACTACCATTTATTTTAAGAGCAATATCATCTACTTTTCTTACACCAAACCCGATCTAATAATCCACTTTCTATTAACAGCAATATGGATAAGATCTCATTCCATCCATATTTTTCTATAAAAGGTATATTATGGTTTATAATTACAATCTTAATGCTAATACAACTTTCATTAATATTTCCCACAATCCTAGGAGACCCAGAAAACTTCACTCCAGCAAATCCACTAGTAACACCAGACATATCCAACCAGAATGATATTTTCTATTTGCATATGCAATTCTACGATCAATCCCAAATAAATTAGGTGGGGTACTAGAACTAGTATTATCTATTATAATTCTTCTAATTATACTAATACATCATGAAAGAAAATTCCGAGGTTTACAATTCTACCCAATAAACCAAATATTATTCTGAATAATGTTAGCAACCACTATTCTATTAACGGATTGCAGCCCGACCGGTAGAAAACCCATTCATCACTACTGGGCAAGTATTAACAATTATATATTTTATATACTTCATCATATCCCCAGCAACATTACTAATATGAGATAAAATATTAAAAAATGGCTTCTTGGCCGAAATTTAAACATATGTCTTGAAAACATAAAATAGAATATAAATATTCTAGAAGTCTATACATTCTAACTATTATGCAATTAAAGATATATTGATATAATTAACCCCCTAAAACCAACCAAAAAGAAAACAAATAATTCAAAGAAATTGGAAGAAATCTCCTCCAAGCCAAATATAATAATTTATCATAGCGAAATCGTGGTAAAGTACAGTGGTGGAAAAAAGTTCTTCCCCATAAGACTTGAATGGCAGTAAATAATGCCGGAAGGGTAGGCAACACATGTTGCACCGTTAGGTGATCGGGTGATTCTGTCTGTCTCAAGAGCAACTCGCCTTTCATGCAAAAGCTAACAGGCACAGGAAATGTAGGAAAGTCACGTGACTTGTCAGGTGGAATGTTGTTCGTCAGAAAATCGCCTTTTCTCAACCCAGGTCGCAGAACCGACAAGAGCTACACGTTATATCTCCGAAAATGATTCCCCTTAAAACGTTGAAGGAAACGCTAAAACAATTCTTGCCTTAATTACTGTATGTGCCGCAGTAGCACAGTCGTTAGGGCGTTTTATTACCATGCGAGAGATCTAGGTTCGATCCTCGACGGGGGATAATCGGGATTTTGTCCACCTGTTCAAGCTGCTTCGGTGCCCACCCAGCGTCGTATAAAGTCGGTACCTGGAGGAAACTCTGGGGGAGGGGGGAGGGGATATGGCGGCCAGGGGCGTTGTGCTGATCACATCATTCCCACCTTCGGCCTGATGAATAAAGCATGGAGCACTAACTCCACACCCCCTATACACCTTCATGGCTTGGTGCAAAGCACAAGGTAGGACTTTACATTTTAATTTACTATACATCCCTAAGTAACAAAACTTCCCAATCTCTACGTGGGCTTTCTTCCAAGTTCCGTAGGGATGTGAATAGGCTCCAATATTTCTTGACACAATTCATACATGTTATATTTCCTTATAAGAACAACAGACGATATATATTTTGTGTCTTTTTTTTGGCGGGGAGGTATAATCCAAACATGTGAGGTGATCCTTTTCCCACTACTCACTCCATTCTCAGAAATAAATCGCAATTCCAAACACTGAAAATGAGGCACTTTCTACATCTTAGCATGCAAATATCTACATAGTAGCAAAGTAATGTGTGGAAAGAGAAAAATTAACGATTTGTAACGGCAATCTGGAAATCTTTTAGTTTATTTTTTTTCAATTTGAATTGACATTCATAACATTCATTAACAATTCCAATATTGACAAAAGAATAGCTTAGGCGTTCTGTTACTTTCAATTCTTCATTATCGTAGTCACCGAAACTCTCTCTCTCTCTCTCATCCTTCCCGATGGCGCTGTAGTAGAGGAGTCGCCTTGTAATCAAGAAGTCCCATGTTCGATACCCGGTGGAGACACAGTGGTTAGGATCCCACTTTAAACTGTAGATGCAGTCTCGATTAGCCTTTATGTGCATAAAGTGGACTTAAAATACCAAATGAAAATAAAAATCAAAATCACCGTAACTCTCTACAAAGCCAGAGGACCCATTTTTGAAACCTGATGAGGCTTAGATGTAGCATTGCATTCGTATCATTACCCATCATCTTCGTCGTCGCGATTATCGCAAGAGGTAAAAATGCGACACAAAATAACCCAAACAGAAGCTTGGAATCAATCTGAATATTGGTTACGTTGGATACGTGGTTGAATTGTTTTAAATATCACTTCCTGTGATGTAATAGGGTTTTTGATTAAGGACCATTTGTATAATGCATATCGTTGATGCGAACAATAAGTAGTTTCACGTTCACCACACTCTTCGGTTGTTTAGAAATCGTAAGGAAGAAGGATCTCTAAATTTCCGCTTTCACATGTCAATGAATAAGTTCAGTGTAGGTCACAAAAGAGATTTACATATTGTTATGGTATCTTTTAAATACCACGAAATCTAATTCCAATAGAATACGATACTACTCCTTACGTTCCTGTAAATGTTCACCATTAGTCTGGCGAAAGAAAGTAACTAAGATTTCCGTGTTTCCTTGAGGAAAGATAAGGCGCCTGCTTGTAGTAAGCAAGCACCAACTGCTTCGATCAGTGACCTTCACTCCCAGAGTGACTCACAGCTGGCCTGCGCTCGTTCCAGTGTGCGTATAAAACAGGTATTTTATTTCGTTCGTTCCAATCCACAGTTATATGAAGCTAACATTATAATATTTTCGTAAAATATGTAGTAAACAAGTTGTATACATTGTGGTTTTCCAGAGTGTTGTTGCCTGCTATTTACACGCGGGAGATGGGGGTGTAGTAAACATTTCTGAACCCAAAGGTCGAGCACGAAGGGAAAGTTGTGTAAGCATTGGAGGTAATAACAAGGTAATGGAGGTTGAAGAAAATGCTGGAATAAATTATATCAGAAATTGAGTAAAAACAGTTCTCATCACACATAGCGCTATCAGATCACTCGTCAGCGGAAAGTAGGACAAATTGTCTCAAAATGTTGAACACGATCGTATTTGCAGTAACTATAATAGGTTACTAGGACATCTTAGCATATAACGAGAATATGACACATCTTCAGCTGAAAAATTAATGTTGAAGTGAACGGTAAAAAAAAAAAAAAGGTAAAGTGCTCCCCTGTGCTTAGCACAACGCCATGAAGGCATATAGGGGGTGTGGGGGTAACGCCCCACACTTTCTTGATCCGGTCGTGAGTGGGGGTGATGTGATCAGCATCACGCCCCTGACCGCCTTTACCCCCCAGGGTTTCCCCCAGGTACCCATGTTGAGTTCAAAATTCCTCAACTCCTAATTAATAGCACGGCTGTATGTGATTTCAACTTGTGTATGTAAGACAGAACGTTTTTCGTCGATGTGGGGCCAGGAAGAGAAAACAATCCATGAATTCTGGAAGAAAAAAATTCACAATTTCGTAAACAAAGTCTGGAAGTTCTTGTTTATTAATATGTAAAAAAAAACCTACTATACACTGGGAAAAAATAGAATTGTGTGCCTTATTTCTCCAATAAGGAGAAAAATTACTTGTTACTTCGAACAAATTACCGACACTTATATCGATAAAACTTCACAAAGTAAGCATTTTTATACATATATCCGGACTTTTTCGGATCTAGAAAATCGTGAAGTAATTTCTGAGCTGGGATTGTAATTGTTTTCCGAACATCCAGTAGCAACCATGCACACTCTTTGATTTAAGCATACTTCTCCAAGGAACCACGTTATCTTAGACTTCCCTCAGTTTTTCTGTTTCTTCATCTAATTTGAAGTTACGTGAGGCTCAAAACACGTATAAGACATTTGAGATTTCTTTCAAATTCCTTCCGGAGGCCAGACACAACTATAAAATGTAGGACACGTCCGGAAATAAGAATGATTCTTATAAGTCTTTTTATTTTCTTATTTAGCGTCGTTTTTCTTTCACCTCTTGCTAATCGCGACGACGAGGATGAGTGATATGATAAAATTGATGAAGGGGCACTCACAAAGAACACCCATACATACGACGGGATTCGAACCCAGGACATCAGACATCGTAGCGCACTGTGCTAACCACTCTGTCGCGGACGGAATTCTTATAGCCCTAATCGTTCCTCAAGCAATTTTCCTATCTTTAACTACACACGAAACATAATGAAGAATCTAAATAAACAGGTGCCAGTTCACACTCTAACCGTAAAAAAACATATGCATGTGAAAATGCAAAATAATATTTATTTTTAGGTAGTTGTGACTTATTATTGTATATTAAAGAAATATATTAGTGATAAAATGACGGAAGTAGAGGAACATCTCCAATGAAACACTCATGCCTTATGGATATTTTTATTTCTTGCCGAACAAGGTTCCGAGTTCGAGTTCCGACCAAAATGGATTCATTGTGTATGTTCATTCATGTCTTTAATGTAATCATAAATCGTCGTCATGAATAATTTAACTTCAGAGGAAGAAAACTGAGGTAATTACTAATAAAAAACAATAACAAAACAAATTTGATCTTAAAGCCCTGGCTTTGCGCTACATATTCCATCACGGGGATCATAGGCGTGTGCCCATGGGGCCAGGGGGAGGGCAAATGCACCCCTAATCATGGACGTCTGCAGATTTTTTCCACAAAGAGACAAGCTAGGTATTTTTCCATGGGGCATATTACCCCGATAATAGTATTGCATTATCGCATTCCTGCATCCTCATTATAATAATGAATGTAAATTATTATGACTGAAATCAAATTATACATGTGAAAACGTACTTTTTGGTTGACATTAGTTTTCTAAGGGGAAGATGTGGCAATCCTTGCCTCCCTTTCAGACATCTATGCCCCTATATTATTATATTTTCACCTAGAAATTTAGGATAGATGAATCCTATCGCCGTTATTAAACTATATTATACTCTTAAAGAAAATTAAGTATTTTTAATCCGATGAAAGTTCAAGGCAACTAGGGGGGAAGGGGGTGCAGTGGCGAAACCACAGCCCCCCACAACCTTGAACGGAAATCAATTTTAGGGGCAAACATGGAAGTAAAGGAAAGCAAGAGTAGCAGAATCTAAGAGTAGCAGGACAAAAGAATACTCAAGATGGATTTTGTTTTCACGTCTTTCTTGCATTATTTCTTCCAGACTGCCAAGAGCACCTGCGGGGGGGAGGGGGGACAGCTGCAATTGCCCCCTTGATTTCAAATTTTATACAAATATAAATACCTTTTGTAAAATGTTCTTGCTCGCTTCGTCGCAATCTCTGCTTTTCTTGCAGTCTAGTCAAGTTCAGAGCCGTAGCTAGGGGTCGGCGGGAGTTAACCCTGGACGCCAAACGATGTAAATGAAAAAAATTGTAAAAGAGAATAATATGGCGCTGCATGAATTTTTTCCCCATATTAAATCGACATTGTTTTCATTTTGCAAAAATTTGGATCTGAAAATTTATTGGTCGCTTTGCTCGCAATTTGTTTTCTGTAATGCATTTTATATTACCGAGGAGAGAAGTACTGCTGCTAAAAGGTTTTCTCTTAAGTGCATGAACAATTGTTGGGAGGAAAAGGAACGCGCAGATTTGAGAGACAATTTATATGATTTTTACTGTTGGTATATATGTATATATATATATATATATACGTGTGTATGTGTGTGTGTGTGTGTGTGTGTGTGTGTGTGTTGCATATATATTTGTATTTATATGTTTGTGTGGGGCGGGGGAGGGGTGTATATATAAACACACCCATCAATGCAATAAAATTTAAACAAGTGAGATGAAATTACGTTATTCTTTTCCGGCCTGAAATATAATCAAGGCTATCCCCCCCTAATCAGAGGGTCTGCGCACACCTATGACGGGGACTGGCACTTTACGTAGGTGTAGACACGCTTCGTACAATTTGATGATATCGCGATTACGTAATGGATGTGCAGCCACTTAACTGAACCCCCCAAAATTCACATTTTATTACTAAATTGTAAATTAGCATAATATCACATAGTTTACCTATTCATAATATGCGCCGCTTTGGTGCACTTTGTGGATTGTGCATTAATCAACATCAGGTTAATCGCGGCAGGCAAAGTGGAGGGAAAATGACAATGAAGCACAACGAGGGGGCCCTTGGTTCCCGATTAATGAAACTTTGTCTACATGCAACTGAGTCGCTGCGTGAAATCGCTGAAAATGTAATTTCTTAATTTCTTAATTTTGCTTATTTTATATTGCTTTGCTAGCACTTGGCGTCAACAAAGGCGATGAGGATGATTAATGAAGTTATGAAATGGATGATAGGACATGATGATCCATGTCTTACACAAAATTCTAAGTTGGGACTAATGAATAGCGATTCGTCTTATCATTAGTCAAGTAGTTGTTTTTAACTCCAATCTTTTTCAAGGACTTCTGGGTTGACAGCATGTGTGTTGCGCGATGATGATTCGACCATTTCAGTGAACTTTCTTGACAATGACTCTAATATCAGTAAAGAGAACATTTTCTTACGAGTAGCTGTTGTTAAGAAACCAATTCCTGAAACTTTTTTCTGGTAGTCTCACGGCACCCAGCTGTCGTTTGTTATGGCTGGGCCTTGGGGTATGACTCACGCTGCTGTTAATACTCAATCATTCCCGAGAATCCAGATCCGCCAGGCAAACCCAAGCAACAATTTTGTTATTTGGGTTGCATAGACAACAGGCTTTAAGATGTTATGATATCGTAGGTCTCGTGGCCCAATAACTACTTTCCATGACTGTACCCCAAACCCAAAAAAAAAACTTAAATAAAATTAATAAGAAAAAGTATACCCCCATAATAAAATTCTAAATAAAACACTCATAAATGAGATACTAGCATATTCAGATATAAAAATTAGCGCAAACCCACCAGCACCATATTCAACATTAAACCCAGAGACAAGCTCAGATTCTCCCTCATCAAAATCAAAGGGAGTTCGATTAGTTTCAGCTAAACAAGACCTTAGTCAAATTAAACCTAATGGAAAAGCAATAAAAATAAATCACAGATAATATTGAAAAATATTAAATAAAAGTAAGTTATAACCACCAATTAAAAAAATAAAAGATAATTAAATCAAAACTAAACTCACCTCATTGCATCCACTCATATGGGATAAAGTAAACAGAGCTACACAACAAGTTGTAGAACACTACAGCAAGCTTTCAGAAAGGAGACTTGATAGGACATTCTACCAGCTAATTGAGGAGGAACAAGCTATATACAGCAACAATGAAAGAAGGGAAACAGTTGATGTCACTGGTAAAATAGAAACTAAGAACATTGACAACAGATTATTTATAAATCTTACGGATATTGAAGTACCTGATGAGTATATAGAAATTTTTCAATTCAAAATGAAATTTTCAGTTGGTAGAGCTTATACAGGGTGTTTTGTAAGTTCGTTTACAATGCATGGGAGGTGATTGTACGAGTGAAAATAAGGTGGAAAGTTCATGTAACAAAATTCCGGAAACGGCTTTGTTGCAGAGTTATTGACGTTTGAAAACGTGGGAAAATGATTTTCCGAAGTGAATAATGGCAAAACGGGTGGAGAGAAGTCGTCGGTGTTGGGCGGTCCACTAAGAAATTGGGTATGCTCTCAAAAAATCACGCGGCAATATTGTGCAATGTCGGCGCAAGAGATTCCCCAAAGGACATGAACGAAGATGTTGACGGGAGTGGGGTGGGTGTGCGTTCTGCGTGAGCTGGCATCGACGAAAATTGGCATGTGTTGAATGGCACCAAAAAACAAAGAAAATTTCCTGAACGAAGGGCACCATGCCGTAAAAACAAAAAAAATGAACTGTCATAGGTTGCATACCCTGAAGGGCACACAGTATGCTTAATGGAGATGTGAAGGGAACCTCATCACAGACGGTTTTCAAAGTGTCCACCATGTACTTCCAAGCAGAGATGACAACAGCGAATTAAGGATTGTCTAGTGCGACCCAACAATCCCGGCGTTTCTGCTATCGATGCTGCAGCTACATTGATACGGTCAACAAGGTCCTCGGCTGACACGACAGGTGTTTCGTAAACGAGGCGTTTCATCTCTCTCCAGAGAAAGAAATCCAGGGGCGTAATATCAGGCGATCGAGGTGGCCATGGCACAGGCCCTACCCTGCCAATGCACTAATTGTGGAATACGGTATTGAGAAAATGGCTCACATTCCGATCGAAATGTGGGGGTGCACCGTCATGTTGAAACCACAGTCTTTGTCTCAGTGCCAAGGGCACATCCTCTAGTACTTCAGGCAAAACATCACTGAGAAATGCTTGATAAGTGGGTCCACATAGGCAAACAGGGAGAATGTACGGTCCAATCAAATGGTCATGCAGTATCCCACAGCACACATTCACTGCTAATCTGTGCTGATGATGTGCCACTAGCAGTGCATGTGGATTTTCATGTTCCCACACATGACTGTTTTTACTATTGAACACACCAGTTTTCGTGAAGATAGCCTCATCAGTCCATAGTACCGTATTCTGAAAATTGGGGATAGTTTCAATTTGATGAACAAACCATTGGCAAAAGTCCTCACGTGGGCCAAAGTCCCGAGGTAAAAGGTCTTGCACTTTCTACAATTTGTACGGGTGCATCCCCTCTTCTGCCAGGACTCACCAAACATTCACATGGAAGGTGTTTCGTTCGTGGGCTAGTGCGCGCGTACTGGTGCCTGGATGATCCATCACTGCAGTTAGCACATCTTCCACACACCATCGTGTTTGCACACTTCGCAGTCGTCCAACTTCTCGATGAGGTGGCAACACTGATCCTGTTTCCCAAAGTCGAGTGTCTACATTTTGAAATAAGGTGTGCGATGGTAACACCCTATTTGAAAAACATGCCCTATACCGACGCCTTGCAGCATGGCTATTACCTCCAGCCTCCCCATAAATCAGATGCATGTCCGCCTGCTCTTGGGACGTGTATGCAGCCATCCCTTACACCGGGCTACAAGTGTTTATGGCCATTAACACTAGTACACTTCACAGAACATGATGGGCTGTGGCTAAGAATTAACACGTAACACTGCTAGGTCAAATGTTTGCCCAACACTACTGTCCAAGAACCTCACGTCTTTCCATTAAACTTGAATGTTTAACAACGTGCTGCTGTCACAGCACCTGAAGCACGAATGGCACAGACACGTGCGCTCCTTCATGAGGAAACCTACACTGTTGGCGCCCCTAGCAGGAAATATGGTACTTAACGTCAGATCACACAGACACCCATCTGCCCTTCAGGGTACGCAACCTATGACAGTTCTTTTTTTTCGTTTTTACGTCATGGTGCCCTTCGTTCAGGAATTTTTTCTTTGTTTTTTGGTGCCATTCAACACATGCCAATTTTCGTCTATACCAGATCACGCAGAATGCACACCCACCCCACTCCTGTCAACATCTTCGTTTGTGTCCTTGGGGAATCTCTTGCGCCGACATTGCACAGTATTGCCGCGTGATTTTTTGACTAGAGCGTACCCAATTTCTTAGTGGACCGCCCAACACCGACAACTTCTCTCCACCCGTTTTGCCATTATTCACTTCGGAAAATCATTTTCCCACGTTTTCAAACGTCAATAACTCTGCAACAAAACCGTTTCCGGAATTCCGTTACATGAACTTTCCACCTTATTTTCACTCGTACAATCACCTCCCAAGCATTGTAAACGAACTTACGAAACACCCTGTATACACAAGGAAGATTTTTTGATTTCAATAGAAAAAGAACTGAATTTCTTAGATGATGAGGAGGAAAAGAGAAAATTACAAAGTCTCACACATGATGCTCTTTTGAATACAACAGAAGAAGTAACATAGGTTGGAGGAAAAAGATCATAATTTCAAGATCTCGTTGAGAGAAAACGACATTTTCTTAATAAAATCGGACAAGGAAAATAAACCTCTCCTTGTCCGAATTAAGGACTATAAAGAAAAATGGAAGAATGTTTCAAAGTAAACAATTTCACAGAAAGTTCTCTAAACCCTATAACTAAAATAATAAATGAGGTAAAGAAATAATTGAAAACAGTATCAAGATACCAAGAGAAATGAAGAAAAAAAACTCATTGTCAAAAATTCAACCCTGTCGATTGCCTTTGGACTACCAAAACCTCGCAAACCGGGAACTCCAATACGACCCATCATTGGAACTTTCACACATCCTGCATACAAAGTATCCAAATATTTATTTAAAAGGCTTGCTATAATTAAACAACAAAGACCATTCAGTGTTCAAAATGCATATGAAGTGAAACAGAAACTAAAAAATATTGTTTGGAATAATGAGTATCGTATTGCAAGTTTTGATGTTGAAAATGTATATCCTAGTATCCCAATATAAGGTGCCACAGATGCATTACACAGATGGCTTATTGAGATGAAGGTTAACCCAGTAGAATCATGGGAAATGGTTCGATGGTTTACTGTATGTGCAAATTACAATTACGGTCTATCAATGGGAATACCAGTATCCGGAATCATCTCCAGCATTTTCCTTCATTACATAGAATCTCCAATTCTTAATGAGATAGGTGCGGATATCATACTACATCAGATATGTAGATGTTGTGCTAATTATTGCTAAAAATGAGAACACCATCATGGACGTATTTAAATTGTTAAATGAATCACATCATCGAATAAAATTCACTTGCAAACCCATGAATAACAATATAATTTCTTTCCTTGATCTGCAAATTAAGACAACTGACAGAACAATTCAAACATCAGTGCATAGGAAAAAAATAGCAGGGGAAAAATACGTCTATGCCAATTCAGAACATTCACATATAACAATGAATAATACATTTTAATTTTTTTTCCTGAGAGCACAAAGACTATGTTCTAATAATAAGGATATCAAAAATGAAGAAGAAAAGCTTTTTGATATAGCAAAAGAAAATGGCTTTCACACTAACAGAATAAACCAAATGAAAAAACAAGTCGCAAGAAAACTAAAGGAAAAGAGAAATACAGACAAAGATGAAAAATCTGTTGAAAAGAAATTTGTGTGCATTCCATTCCACAAGGGATTCTCACATAAAATTGCCAAAGTTTTTAGAAGATTTAATTTCAAAATTGTTTTTAGATCACCAAGAAGTTTGGAATGCACATTTAATGAATTCAAAATGAGAAAATCTCTACCACATGTCGAAACCACAGGAATATATAATATAAGTTGTTCATGTTCAAAGGATTATGTAGGACAAACAGCAAGGAAAATGGCAATAAGATGGCACAAACACGAACATTATAAATCTAAACCCAAGAACAGGTTTGTCAGCTCACATCGTCGAAGATAAGCATTTGATTAAAAAGAGAAGGGTTTTAAAAAGATTGACGGGAAACATACAGTTAAATGTCTGGGAAGCTTCATTCATTGCAGAAGAACACTGGAATAAATTAAATAATGAAAATGGTAACATAGATCCAGTTTGGAGTTTTCTTTTTCACAAATGGAGTAAGCCACCATCTTTAAAATTTAATGTAACAGAAAACATCAAGAAACTTTGTGAAAACCTGTTGATATTTGGGATTCATAAGTTTACATAAAGAATAATGTGATCAAAATTTTTATTATTTGAAATAAAAATAAAACAGACTGCTTCTGTTCACAGTTAAGTTGATATATTACAACAATGTAACATTGACAACATCCATTATGTAACGGTTCTTTTTGTTTAAAAAGTTGCCTACCATTGTTATAACTGTATCTTTAGTCAAAATGAAAACAAATGTCTGATGAAGGGAGTGTGTGTTCTCCTGAAACGTCACAACGAAAAACTATTTTCTTATGCTTGTAATAACCGTAAACTACAGGAAAATAATAAACTCACCCTGTAAGTGAGAATCTGAGCAACTGCTCGAAGACCCCCGAGCAATGCATAATTAGAATTAGATGATCACCCAGCAGATATTACTGTATATACTCCCATTCTTATACAACATAGAAAGAAAGAGGCCCCAAATAAAAATTAAATAATAAAGTATGATAGGGAAAAACAACCCAAAGAAATAAAGACAAAAACAATCTAAAAACTGGAGATATAATAAGAATAGTAATTTCTCAAAATAGGTAATGTCTGTTCCTTAGTAAACAACCTAATTGCATCAGCAAAAGGCTGAAAGACACCACAAACCCCAACCCTATTAGGGCCCTTTACGAATTTGGATATATCCTAAAACCCTGCACTCAAACAAAGTAAAAAAATGAAATCTAACCAAATCACATACAACTAAAATAATAAAAGAAATAATTCCAATAAATAAATCTAATATCATTTACTATAAAAAGGTAATTATCTTCATTTTTGAATCCTAAATTCAATGCACTTTTCTGCCATTATATTAATTATTATTAATCAATATTATATATATAAAAAAAATATTTGGTCCTTTCGTACTAAAACATTTAAAACATTAAGAGATAGAAACCAACCTGGCTCACGCCGGTTTGAACTCAGATCATGTAAGAAATTAAAGGTCGAACAGATCATCAAATTTGAAATGCTACACCCAATATCTTAATCCAACATCGAGGTCGCAACCCCTCCTGTCGATATGATCTCTCAAGAATGATAATGCTGTTATCCCTAAGGTAACTTATTCTTTCAATCATTAATTATGGATCCAAATAACAAAAATCATTGAATATTAAATAAAAAGAGTTAATCATTATCTTCCCAGCACCCCCAACAAAATATTACCTAATAACATATATAATCATAATCCTAACCAAAATATTATTAAAACAAAATAAAGATCTATAGGGTTTTATTGTCCCCTTAAGAAAATAAAGCCTTTTCACTTTAAAGTAAAATTATATATTAATTAATCAAAGACAGCTTACTCCTCGTCCAACCATTCATTCTAGCCTCCAATTAAAAGACTAATGATTATGCTACCTTCACACGGTCAAAATACTGCTGCGGCCATTAAACAAATGTCATTGGGCAGGTTATACTTCATATAAAACCATGAAAAGATGTTTTTGATAAACAGGCGAGAATTAAGTTTTGCCTAATTCCTCTAATTAATTAATTAAATATACTTATAGAATCATAATTTCTAAATCAAACTAATTAAAATATATAATTAGGTAATTAAGTAAAACTAAACTAAATTTTTAGCTAAATCCCAATAAATTATAACAAAATTACAAAAACTAGCAATCTCCAAACCAATAAATTTAATACTTTATTATAAAGTTATAACCAATATATTAACCAGAAGCACATCTCCCAAGTCATAACTAAATATTAACTAAATATTAATACTATAATATAAATTAATATAAAAATATTAAAACATAAAACTATATTAAATATAATTCCCTAATAACTAGATATAAGTCGAATAACATTTTATTACAAATAATAATTTTAACAGAAAAATATAACACTCTCACCTTAAAATTAACCTTACTAGCTCCTCACCTTTCGAGAAAAAAGAATATTCAATTAAAATTTAATCATACAAAAGGTATGATTATTAACATCTATAATAAAAATTAATATTTCGTATATTTAATAAATCCCTATATTATACTACTAATCTATCACAAACTAATTTATATATGATAAACATATTACCAAAAAAATATAAAATTCCTTTTCATATACAACCTATTTATAAACGAAATCAAATAGCAATAGAACCCCTATCAAAATATATCGAATTGCATGACTAAATATTCAATGTAAATGAATATCTATCTAATAGAAATATTTTGACATTAATCAAACTAGGTACACACATGCCTACTATGTTACGACTTATCTCACCTATATAAATGAGAGCGACTGGCGATGTGTGCATACCCTAGAGCTAATAAATCAAAATACTTTTCTAAAACAAAATTACAATTTAATCCAATTTCAAATATATTTTCAATATACCATCCAAATCAACACAATGTAACCTATCTCCAACTTCTCCTGAAATATATTACAAAAGAAAAAAGAAAATATATATTTAAATCCTCAAATTAAGGCGGTATACAAACTGATAACTTACAATAATAGGTCAAATAAAACGTGGAATATCGATTACGGAACAGGTTACTCTGAATAGAATAAAGCACCGCCAAATTCTTTGAATTTCAAGATCATAACTTTTACTACTCAAGCTAAATTTACAATGATTATAATAGGGTATCTAATCCAAGTCTAAATATATCACCTTTATAAAATTAATAAAAATAAAGAACAAATTATATTAAAAATTTCACCTAACAAATAAAATTCAAACAACCAAAAATTAATTATTACTACAATTAAGCCAACAACTCTCCATTTATGCCCCCTTGTCTAACCGCGGCAGCTGGAACGAATTTTGCTGGGCAACATTATTAAAAATTAAAATCCTGTAATCTAAATTATATTAAACTAAACAAATCCACGCACTGTGAACCACCAAACTTTAACCCTGCAACCATCCAAGCCACCAGAAATCGGCGGAATTTCTTTACCTCTCTTTAGTAAATACATATGTGAAATTTAATTAAAGAAAATTTAAGCCAGAATAAAACTTTAATGTAAATTATAAAGAGAGGTTCTTATTATTACATAAGATGAATTATATTAAATTAGATTATAATTAGGAACTATCTCACGAAAATTTCCCCACTATTAATTTTTCTCACTCCCATATTATATAGAACACAATTTTTTTCCCTCAATAAGCATTAAAATTACATATAAAGTAAGACAATTACTTTAAGTTAGATACAAACACTTTCAAAATTAAATAAAATTAAAGATAATGTTGAAATATTTTATATTATTTAATAAATAGATTCTACTTATTAGCCATAAAAATAAAAACCCAATAAATATTTTTTTTAACCCACTGCTATAATTAGCATATAAATAAGATGCCTGAAAAAGGATTAGCATGATAGAGTAAAATATACATGAAACCTAACATGTTCTTATTATCCTATATATTTTATAGCTGAAAGAATGAAACTTTCCTCGATGGTATCAAACCCCATAGTGCGTCATACACCAAAATATAATAAAAAGGTAAGCTAATTAAGCTAGAGGGCACATACCCCACATTTGAATGTTTATAATCAATCCTGCCCTTTTTAATGCTCACAACCCCTAAAAAAATAATATTCCTATTGACCTCATAATAGGAACCTTCCTTTCTATTTCTTCCACCTCATGATATGGAGCCTGTATAGGCTTAGAAATTAATCTAATATCTTTTATTCCATTAATTTCTACACCAAATAATCAACGAAATACAGAAGCATCACTTAGGTACTTCTTGATTCAAGTGCTAGCATCATCAATAATTCTAAAAGCAGCACTAATTATAATTAACTCAATAAATTTTAATTTACAAATTCATGTTGTAATCTTAGCATTATTAACAAAAATTGGAGCAGCTCCATTCCACAACTGAATGCCAGAAGTTATAGAAGGAATAACATGAATTAATTGTTTGGTAATAACAACTATTCAAAAAATTGCTCCATCAACACTACTTAGCTATGTAGTTGATGACATAAACATAATTTTAACTATCACAATCGGGATATCAGCAATTATTGGAGCAATTGGAGGGTTAAATCAAACTTCATTACGAGAAATTATAGCCTTTTCATCAATTAACCACATATCATGAATCATCCTGAGAATAACATCAGAAGATAACACCTGATTAACATACTTACTCGTATACATCCTTATAACCTCCTCCACTATTATGCTATTTTCAATAAACAAATCATATTATACCCACCAACTCTTCATACTAAAGCTTCCCTCTATAAAAAATATATCCCTCTTTATTTCAATACTCTCCCTTGGGGGTCTTCCACCATTAGGATTTTTACAAAAATGAATGGTTATCATCCAAATAACCAACTTTAAACAATTACTATTTTAATCAGTATATCACTATTAACCTTATATTATTATTTACGAACCTCGATCACCTCAATTCTAATAAATTACAAAACCAATTATTAATAACAAGCCACTAAATCTAAAAGAACAAGTATTTTCAGTAATCACAATTTTTATATCAATTTATGGAATCCCACTAGTTCAACCAATTTATATCTCTTTCTAAGGTCTTAAGTTAATTTTAATCTAATGACCTTCAAAGTCATAAATAAAGGGCACTCTTTTAGGCCTTAATACATTCTATGTATTACCTTGAAATTGCAGTCCAAAATTATATATTAACTATAAAGCCAAAATTAATGAGAGTAAAACTCATAAATAAATTTACAGTTTATCACCTGTAATTCAGCCACCCCATTCTTGCAACGATGATTACTTTCTACTAACCACAAAGATATTGGTGCAATATATTTAATTTTCGGGGTATGATCAGGAATGGTTGGAACATCATTAAGTATTCTAATTCATATAGAATTATGTCAGCCAGGAAGTCTAATTGGAGATGATCAAATTTATAATGTAATTGTAACCGCACATGCATTTATTATAATTTTCTTTATGGTTATATCTATTATAATTGGGGTGTTTGGAAATTATTAGTACCCCTAATACTCGGAGGCCCTGACATAACCTTCCCAAGATTAAATAATATAAGATTATGACTACTACCCTCATTACTAACTCTTCTTTTGTCAGGAAGTGGTGTAGGAACTGGCTGAACAGTATATCCCCCCTATCCGTAAGAATTCATGCTGGAGCATCTGTGGACCTGTCAATTTTTTCATTACATTTAGCAGGAGTTTCCTCCATCTTAGGGGCAGTCAACTTTATTACAACAGTAATTAATATACGAACCATGGAACGAGTACCACTATTTGTATCATCAGTAATTATTACTGCGGTTCTACTATTACTATCACTGCCAGTTCTAACAGGAGCAATCACTATATTATTAACAGATCGAAATCTAAATACCTCATTTTTTGACCCATCTGGTGGAGGAGACCCGATTTTATATCAACATTTATTCTGATTTTTTGGACTCCCAGAAGTCTACATCCTAATTTTACCAGGATTTGGTATATTTTCACACATCGTAACCCAAGATAGAGGTAAAAAAGAAACCTTCAGAGTATTAGGAATAATCTATGCAATAATAGCAATTGGATTCCTAGGATTTATTGTATGAACACATCACATATTTACTGTACGAATAGACATAGATACACGATCATACTTTACTGCAGCTACAATAATTATTACTGTACCAACACGAATTAAAGTATTTAGATGAATTGCCACACTACACGGGACACAAATCAACTACTCCCTATCAATATTATGAGCCTTAGAATTTATTTTTCTATTTACAACAGGAGTAGTATTAGCAAATTCATCATTAGATATTGTATTACATGATACATACTATGTTGTTGCCCACTTCCATTATGTACTATCCATAGGAGTGGTATTTGCTATTATGGCAGGGCTAGTACACTGATTTCCACTGTTTACAGGAGTAATAATAAACCCAGATTGGCTAAAAATTCAATTTATTTCCATATTTATTGGAGTTAACTTAACATTCTTTCCACAACATTTCCTAGGACTAAGAGGGATACCACGACGATACTCAGATTATCCGGACGCTTACACAACATGAAATATTGTATCAAGATTAGGATCAATTTTATCGTTTACAACAGTAGTTACTATAATTTTCATTACTTGGGAAGGCATAACAAGTTGCAGTTCTAACCAATCTATCTTCACCTGGATGAACGTTGATTACTCTGCCAAGTTTCCACTGTTGAGGTGCAAGTTGATCTTCTCTGACCACAACCAAGTCATCAGCCTGTAGATTCTGTTGCTCCCTCCTCCACTTAGGATGCTGTTGTAACTGAGAAAGGTAGTCCCTACACCATCTGTGTCAGAAATGCTGCTTCAGCCTTTGCACAAGCTGCTACTTTGACAGTCTGTTCATTTTTGTTCTAGCACAGTCCCTATCTGGGGTAGCTATCAATGCCTCTTCTATTAAGAAATGGCCTGTTGTTGGGATCACTGAATAGAGCAGTTAACTATCTGGAATTCAAACATGGTTTAATTTGGATTAACACTGTATATAACTCGTCAAAAGTAAGTATGTCATTTCCCACAACTCTTTTGAGGTGGTAATTCACTGATTTGATACCACTCTTCCACAAACCTCCTGCATGAGGATTACGAGCATAGGCGTAGTTAGGTAGGGGCTAGGGGGCGCTAAGCCCCCCCCGAAACACACATTAGCCCCCCCCCCCAGATGCATGTGACAAATGCATAAAATAATTAAGGAAAGAGAAACCACAATTTTTTAAAAAAAATCTCGTGAAACTTTCATATGTTACTCTTGTGGTGTGGCAGTCACATGTAAGGAAAGAAGTTCAAATTATGTCCTGATGTAGAATACAATGAAAGTTGAAGTGCGAGTGCCTTTTTACAGGAACCATATGTTCCGGACCAAATTTCAAATCAAATGCATCACCGTTATTTCTTTTGATCTTCCACCTTGGAGCACTTGGTAAATATTCTTATATTCAAACAAAGGCGGCATTGCATCCAGTGTTTACATAATTGTAGCCTTTCAAAAATGAGTTCCTACAATTGTGTTTTGTTTTTCGAACATAAAAAAGAGAAGCCGTCATTGTAGAGACTTGAACAGAATAGCAGTTTTGATGGGAAAAAAAGGCGTCAGTAGAAAGAAGTGAATTTAGTTTCTGTGGATTTGTATTGCATGCAGGGCTTTTAAAGATGTACACCTAAATGTCACGTGAATGTGTCGCAATCCTGTAGAAGCGATTCAATTGTGCGAAGTTGCTTTATTAAATGGTGATAACTACAGTTTATTGGCGAATTCACTCTTTTTTAAGTCTTTTTTAATCGTTGCACAGCGTCACCTATGTATACAGATGCGCGGGATTTATTTGGATTTGTCATTGTATGAAGTTGTAAGTTGTGTTCAACTCTCCTGGTGATGGGTGAATCTTGAGGATCACTTCTAGGATGCTGGTCTAGGAATCTCAGGTATCTATCTCTTGGAGTCTCAGGATAAATTGATTCTTCTGAAGGTAAGAAGAAGCTTATTTGTTGTTTCAAGTAACACGTGGGAAGTTTATCATGGAAGGATACACTCGTTATGTATCAAAAATAAATCGTAATCATCTTTTGGAGATTCGAAATTATCAGAAAATCATTCTTTGATGTTGTGCTTATACTGCTTGTGAAATTAAGGCAGAATGATCATTCCTTTTGATTGGAGAGTTTATTAATAGTAAAAGTCAGGCATCAAGCAAACAAGCTTAGACTATGGAATTTCAGAAAGAATTTCCGTAAATATGTAATAAATCAAATCTACGTCAGCTGAAAATAATCACCAGGGTGCGATTTATGATTTTATCAGAGAGGATGGGGGAGGCGATGAACTTAGTTGGTTTGCTATCTTATTAATCTTATAGATGTTTGTAAAGAGCTCCCCAGAATACTATTTATTAGGCTGTAATAATTTTCCATTCATTTTAAACTCTTATGCAGATCTTTTTGTACCAATATAAAGGGTGTTTCATAAAGTGCGCAGTTTTTGAAAATGCAATAACTCAGCCAAAATTGCATGAAAGTTGACATTTTTATTTTTATTATTTTACACATTCACTACGATTTAATAATTGAAAAGTGAAAAGTGTCCAGCATATGCCTGTATGCGATTTAAATGTGAAAAATGATGTCTGGCATATGTCCATATGGCATATTTCTTCGTTTCGCATGATCGGTTGCTTTGATCTCTTGCGTCAACTGAACCTTGAAAGGGTACATATGAAGGTCTTCTTTCAGTATTCGTTGTACTGAGGATACCGATATCCCCAACTGTTGTGAACAACGGTGAAGTGACTTCGCGGGGCTAACATTCACACTGTCTTGCACTACTGCAATGTTTCCATCTGTGCGACGACTACGTTTTTGCCTAGGTGAATTTGTGGTTGCAAGTGACCAGGATATCTCGAATTTCTTCACCAACCTCCTAACTGTTGTTGCAAGGAAAAGGGGAGGGTATTGTTACGTCCGAAGATCGCGCGAAGATTACGAACTGTCTGTGCATAAGACTGTAATGTGTTTTCAAGATAACGACACGTTGCTCGATAGTGAAACGCTCCATGGCAACTACACTGAACAAATGACAAGAAATTGCTCAAGTAATAATCTGAGTGATCAGAGATTACGAAAATAATAAGAACAGTGTTGCCAACCTTCAAACAAAAAAATGACAAGCGATTTAAAAACTGCGTACTTTATGAAACACCCTTAACTATACATTATTATAATTTGGATGTTAATTGCTTAATATCTTATCTGATAGAAATCAATGCCATTTTAAGTCTCATTGATCCAGATTATAGTCCAGTCCAGTACTGCCTATTGGCAAATCAAAGACCAAATAAGAATGAACAGCAATATAAGTTTTGCCAACGTTTAATGAGCAGCAACGTGTCTAAAAGAAAAGGCTTAACAAAATAATATGTATTTTTATATGTAGATACATATGGGACTCTAAAATTAAGTGAACTAAACTGGAACACTATAAGTAGTATGACGCTTTCGGCTCTTAAGAAATTGTCTATGGAAGAAGTTAATTAAGAAAACGAAGAATTACGGACTATTACTATTTCCTCGTAAGTTACTGAATTATCACAAAAGGTGGAATATTCTTGTTCTCTATGTGGGCTTAAGGATAAATTTATTTATTTATTAAAAAGAGTTACCATTTGTACCTGAAAAGAAAGTCTGAATGAAACAAAATATAAAAAAACAACATGCACTAGAAGGATATAGAAAGTTGCTATCTGTAGGTGAAATATTATTTAATTATCCTGAAAATTAGACTTTTAAATGAGGATCGTCGACCAAATAACTTTTATATACCCCTGGCCAGATGACTTTAAAAGAAAACAAATTATGACATTTGAAGCAGGTTTTATATGATCACTTCGCCCATGCATTCTTTAATTTTCTTTCTGAAATTCCATAGTCTAAGCTTGTTTGCTTGATGCCTGACTTTTACTATTAATAAACTCTCCAATCAAAAGGAATGATCATTCTGCCTTAATTTCACAAGCAGTATAAGCACAACATCAAAGAATGATTTTCTGATAATTTCGAATCTCCAAAAGATGATTACGATTTATTTTTGATACATAACGAGTGTATCCTTCCATGATAAACTTCCCATGTGTTACTTGAAACAACAAATAAGCTTCTTCTTACCTTCAGAAGAATCAATTTATCCTGAGACTCCAAGAGATAGATACCTGAGATTCCTAGACCAGCATCCTAGAAGTGATCCTCAAGATTCACCCATCACCAGGAGAGTTGAACACAACTTTCAACTTCATACAATGACAAATCCAAATAAATCCCGCGCATCTGTATACATAGGTGACGCTGTGCAACGATTAAAAAAGACTTAAAAAAGAGTGATTTCGCCAATAAACTGTAGTTATCACCATTTAATAAAGCAACTTCGCACAATTGAATCGCTTCTACAGGATTGCGACACATTCACGTGACATTTAGGTGTACATCTTTAAATGCCCCGCATGCAATACAAATCCACAGAAACTAAATTCACTTCTTTCTACTGACGCCTTTTTTTCCCATCAAAACTGCTATTCTGTTCAAGTCTCTACAATGACGGCTTCTCTTTTTTATGTTCGAAAAACAAAACACAATTGTAGGAACTCATTTTTGAAAGGCTACAATTATGTAAACACTGGATGCAATGCCGCCTTTGTTTGAATATAAGAATATTTACCAAGTGCTCCAAGGTGGAAGATCAAAAGAAATAACGGTGATGTTTTTGATTTGAAATTTGATCCGGAACATATGGTTCCTGTAAAAAGGCACTCGCACTTCAACTTTCATTGTATTCTACATCAGGACATAATTTGAACTTCTTTCCTTACATGTGACTGCCACACCACAAGAGTAACATATGAAAGTTTCACGAGATTTTTTTAAAACAAATTGTGTGGTTTCTCTTTCCTTAATTATTTTATGCATTTGTCACATGCATCGGGGGGGGGGCTAATGTGTGTTTCGGGGGGGGGGGGGCTTAGCGCCCCCTAGCCCCTACCTAACTACGCCTATGCTCGTAATCCTCATGCAGGAGGTTTGTGGAAGAGTGGTATCAAATCAGTGAATTACCACCTCAAAAGAGTTGTGGGAAATGACGTCATACTTACTTTTGACAAGTTATATACAGTGTTAATCCAAATTGAACCATGTTTGAATTCCAGATAGTTAACTACTCTATTCAGTGATCCCAACAACAGGCCATTTCTTAATAGAAGAGGCATTGATAGCTACCCCAGATAGGGACTTTGCTGGAACAAAAAATGAACAAACTGTCAAAGTGGCAGCTTGTGCAAAGGCTGAAGCAGCATTTCTGACACAGATGGTGTAGGGACTACCTTTCTCAGTTACAACAGCATCCTAAGTGGAGGAGGGAGCAACAGAATCTACGGGCTGATGACTTGGTTGTGGTCAGAGAAGATCAACTTGCACCTCAACAGTGGAAACTTGGCAGAGTAATCGACGTTCATCCAGGTGAAGATGGATTGGTTAGAACTGCATATGACAAAACGGGCACTTGTTATGCCTTTCCAAGTAATGAAAATTATAGTAACTACTGTTGTAAATGATAAAATTGATCCTAATCTTGATACAATATTTCATGTTGTGTAGGCGTCCGGATAATCTGAGTATCCTCGTGGTATCCCTCTTAGTCCTAGGAAATGTTGTGGAAAGAATGTTAAGTTAACTGCAATAAATATGGAAATAAATTGAATTTTTAGCCAATCTGGGTTTATTATTACTCCTGTAAACAGTGGAAATCAGTGTATTAGCTCTGCCATAATAGCAAATACCGCTCCTATGGATAGTACATAATGGAAGTGGGCTACAACATAGTATGTATCATGTAATACAATATCTAATGATGAATTTGCTAATACTACTCCTGTTGTAAATAGAAAAATAAATTCTAAGGCTCATAATATTGATAGGGAGTAGTTGATTTGTGTCCCGTGTAGTGTGGCAATTCATCTAAATACTTTAATTCGTGTTGGTACGGCAATAATTATTGTAGCTGCAGTAAAGTATGCTCGTGTATCTACGTCTATTCCTACAGTAAATATCTGATGTGCTCATTCAATAAATCCTAGCAAACGAATTGCTATTATTGCATACATTATTCCTAATACTCTGAAGGTTTCTTTTTTTAACTCTTTCTTGTGTTACGATGTGCGAAAATATACCAAATCCTCCTAAAATTAGGATGTAGACTTCTGGGTGTTCAAAAAATCAGAATGTTGATATAAAATCAGGTGTCCTCCTCCAGATGGGTCAAAAAATGAGGTATTTAGATTTCGATCTGTTAATAATATAGTGACTGCTCCTGCTAGAACTGGCAGTGACAGTAATTGTAGAACCGCAGTAATAATTACTGATCATACAAATAGTGGTACTCGTTCCATGGACATTCCAATGGTTCATATATTAATTACGGTTGTAATAAAGTTGACTGCCCCTAAGATGGAGGAAACTCCTGCTAAATGTAATGAAAAAATTGACAGGTCCACAGATGCTCCAGCATGTGTAATTCTTGCAGATAGGGGGGGATATACTGTTCAGCCAGTTCCTACACCACTTCCTGATAAAAGAAGAGTTAGTAACGGGGGTAGTAGTCATAATCTTATATTATTTAATCATGGGAAGACTATGTCAGGACCTCCAAGTATTAGGGGTACTAATAATTTCCAAACACCCCAATTATAATAGATATAACCATAAAGAAAATTATAATAAATGCATGTGCGGTTACAATTACATTATAAATTTGATCATCCCCAATTAGACTTCCTGGCTGACATAATTCTATACAAATTAGAATACTTAATGATGTTCCAACCATTCCTGCTCATACCCCGAAAATTAAATATATTGCACCAATATCTTTGTGGTTAGTAGAAAATAATTATCGTTGCAAGAATGGGGTGGCTGAATTACAGGTGATAAACTGTAAATTTATTTATGAGTTTTACTCTAATTCATTTTGGCTTTATAGTTAATATATAATTTTGGACTGCAATTTCAAGGTAATACATACAATGTATTAAGGCCTAAAAGAGTGCCCTTTATTTATGACTTTGAAGGTCATTAGATTAAAATTAACTTAAGACCTTAGAAAGAGATATAAATTGGTTGAACTAGTGGGAGTCCATAAATTGATATAAAAATTGTGATTACTGATAATACTTGTTATTTTAGATTTAGCGGCTTGTTATTAATAATTCACATATTGGTTTTGTAATTTATAAGAATTGAGGTGATGGAGATTTGTAAGCAATAATATAAGGTTAATAGTGATATACTGATTAAAATAGTAATTATTAGTAATTGTTTAAAGTTGGTTATTTGGATAATAACCATTCATTTGGGTAAAAATTCTAATAGTGGTGGAAGACCCCAAGGGAGAGTATTGAAATAAAGAGGGATATATTTTTTATAGAGCGAAGCTTTAGTATGAAGAGTTGGTGGGTATAATATGATTTGTTTATTGAAAATAGCATAATAGCGGAGGAGGTTATAAGGATGTATACGAGTAAGTATGTTAATCAGGTGTTATTCTCAGGATGATTCATGATATGTGGTTAATTGATGAAAAGGCTATAATTTTTCTTAATGAAGTTTGATCTAATATTCCAATTGTTCCAAAAATTGCTGATATCCTGATTGTGATAGTTTAAATTATGTTTAAGTCATCAACTACGTAGCTAAGTAGTGTTGATGGAGCAATTTTTTGAATAGTTGTTATTACCAAACAATTAATTCATGTTATTCCTTCTATAACTTCTGGCATTCAGTTGTGGAATGGAGCTGCTCCAATTTTTGTTAATAATGCTAAGATTACAACATGAATTTGTAAATTAAAATTTATTGAGTTAATTATAATTAGTGCTGCTTTTAGAATTATTGATGATGCTAGCACTTGAATCAAGAAGTGATGCTTCTCTATTTCGTTGATTATTTGGTGTAGAAATTAATGGAATAAAAGATATTAGATTAATTTCTAAGCCTATTCAGGCTCCATATCATGAGGTGGAAGAAATAGAAAGGAGGGTTCCTATTGTGAGGGTCAATAGGAATATTATTTTTTTTAGGGGTTGTGAGCATTAAAAAGGGAAGGATTGATTATAAACCTTCATATGTGGGGTGTGAGCCCTCTAGCTTAATTAGCTTACCTTTTTATTATATTTTGGTGTATGACGCCATATGGGGTTTGATACCATCGGGGAAAGTTTAATTCTTTCAGTTATAAAATATATAGGATAATAAGAACATGTTAGGTTTCATGTATATTTTACTCTATCATGGTAATCCTTTTTTCAGGCATCTTATTTATATGCTAATTATAGTAGTGGGTTAAAAAAGTTATTTATTGGGTTTTTATTTTTATGGTTAATAAGTTGAATCTATCTATTAAATAATATAAAATATTTGAACATTATCTTTAATTTTATTTAATTTTGAAAGTGTTTGTATCTAACTTAAAGTAATTGTCTTACTTGATATGTAATTTTAATGCTTATTGAGGGGGAAAAAATGTGTTCTATATAATATGGGAGAGTGAGAAAAATTAATAGTGGGGAAATTTTCATGAGAGAGTTTCTAATTATAATCTAATTTAATATAATTCATCTTATGTAATAATAAGAACCTCTCTTTATAATTTACATTAAAGTTTTATTCTGGCTTAAATCTCCTTAATTAAATTTCACATATGTATTTACTAAAGAGTGGTAAAGAAATTCTGCCAATTTCTGGTGGCTTGGATGGTTGCAGGGTTAAAGTTTGGTGGTTCGCAGTGTGTGGGTTTGTTTAGTTTCATATAATTTAGATTACAGAATTTTAATTTTTAATAATGTTGTCCATCAAAAGTCATGCCAGCTGCCACAGTTAAGGATCAAGGAAAGAAATTATATTGTTATTCATGGATTCGCCCCCTCTCTCTCGCACCCTGCCATTGGAAACTGGTGTCCTACAGGGATCCATTCCAGCCCCTCTCCTCTATACCATTTTTACAGCCGACTTACCTACCGTAATCAATCACAGTAAAGTTCATTTTTACGCAGATGACACTCAACTACAAATTCCTTTTCCACCAAAATCGCCAGATGCAGCCTTAGCTTTGCTCAACGATGATTTATCCAACATAAATACCTGGTGTAAAAGTAACGGTTTAAAAATAAACCCACGAAAATCAACTTTCTCTCTTATTGGTTCCCGAAATAGTCTCTCTCTGATAAATCCGAACGAGATATGCATCAAACTAGACACAGCTATAATCCCTTATTCAACAAATGTGAAAAATCTAGGCGTCATTTTCGATGAACACCTTAACTGGGATATTCATGTACAAGAACAAATTAAAAAAGCTTACGCCGTGCTAAGATCGCTGTACAGCTTTAAAGAATGCCTAAAAACAGAGATTAAAATGAGACTAATCCAATCACTTATCTTTCCTCTACTGGACTACTGCGACGTAATTTTCGGACCAAATCTATCCGTTCGAAACAAAACCAAAATCCAGAAAGTCCAAAATTCATGTTACCGTTTCGTGTACCATATAAGAAAATACGATCATATCCTCCCAACCCTAAACGTAAACAAAATGTTGAACATGACCAGACGCCGAAAATTACATCTGTGTTGTTTTATTCATAATCTTTTACAAACCAAAACACCTAGAAACCTATTCCAGAAATTAAAATTCAGAAGGGAAATACATGATTACAAAACAAGGGGAAAATCGAAACTTGAACTTCCAAAGCACACACTAGTGCTTTTCGAATCATCATTTACGTATTCAGCTGCAAGAGCGTGGAATGAACTTCCTCCTTCCATGACGTCTCTCACTAATCGCAACAACTTCAAAGACAAACTAAAAACTCTGTTGTTAAATGAACAATATCTGTGTTCCAGCACTCACGAATAATAGCTCGCATATCTGAACCAACTTCCTAATAACAAGTATTTTCATCTTCATTTTGCTTGTTTACTTTTCCCCTTACATGTTGCCAACCCTTAACAATATTTTGTCCTTTCTCGCATATTAAGAACATTTATATGTTTTTTACACATAACATTAATATTAATTTGTATTATTCTTAACCATACCACACCAAGCACAATTGTGTCAATTAATTTGTGTATCCTTGTGTATTTGTTTTCAATCTTTTTATTATTATTATTATTTTTTGTGTGTAGACGAGCCTTTGTTCTCAATTTTGTATTTGTTCTTTTTGTGTCTTCTTTATGTTTCTCTCTTTCTTCCTTGTTTGTTATTGTACAAACATTTAGTAGGTAGAATGTATTTAGTATGTATATGTATCCATCGGGGTTAGGTGGTAGAACAGCCACAGGCTGAACCTCGCCCTTTAATAAAGGAAAATTGAAAATTGAAGTGAATTTTATGCGACGATGTGATTCATTTAACAATTTAAATACTTCCATTATGGTGTTCTCAATTTTAGCAATAATTAGCACAACATCTACATCATATCTGATGTAGAGTATGATATCCGCACCTATCTCATTAAGAATTGGAGATTCTATGTAATGAAGGAAAATGCTGGAGATGATTCCAGATACTGGGTTTCCCATTGTTAGACCATTACTTTGCTGATAGATTTTGCCATCAATATAAAGTAATTGTAATTTGCACATACAGTAAACCATCGAACCATTTCCCATGATTCTACTGGGTTAACCTTCATCTCAATAAGCCATCTGTGTAATGCATCTGTGGCACCTTCTATTGGGACACAAGGATATAAATTTTCAACATCAAAACTCGCAATATGATACTCATTATTCCAAACAATATTTTTTAGTTTCTGTTTCACTTCATATGAATTTTGAACACTGAATGGTCTTTGTTGTTTAATTATAGCAAGCCTTTCAAGTAAATATTTGGATAGTTTGTATGCAGGATGTGTGAAAGTTGCAATGATGGGTCATATTGGAGTTCCCGGTTTGAGAGTTTTTGGTAGTTCAAAGGCAATCGGCAGGGTTGAATTTTTGACAATAATTTTTTTTCTTCAGTTC